>NW_024580665.1:4125432-4162535 GCF_017639235.1 Corvus kubaryi
CGCCGTCGCCGCCACCACCGCCGCCGCCCGGGCCATTCATGCCGCTCGCCATCTTAGGGGTCACGCAGGGTCCGGTGCGGCCGGGAACGGGGCACAGGGCGGGCAGCGGAAATCCGCGCTCACCGGGGAAGCGCCCCGCGCATGGGAAGCGGGCGGTGCCTCCGGCGCCCCTCGCCCGGTCCGCGCTCCCGCCGGTCGCTCCGGCCACTCGCACTCACGGGCGGCGGCGGCACCGCGGCGAAAACATCACGTGACTCCGCGGAGGGCGGGGCGCGGCCGGCGGCGGGCGGGGCGCCCGGAGCGCGGGGCGAGGGGGCAGCGACGAGCCCGCCGGGCCGCGCGCCAGAATGGCAGCGGCAGAGCCAATAGGAAACGGCGGTCCTTCGCCAGCGAGCCAATCAGCGGGCGGAACACGGAGGAGGGGGCGGGCTTCGCAGCGCCCTGTCGGGGAGGCGGGGCTACGTTGGATGGGCAGCGCGGCGGACCAATGGGAGGCGGCAGCCGCCCCGGGCTGGCCGCGATCTGGAGGGGTGTTTCCTGTGCTGGGGAAAGAGGCGGGGCCGACCATGATTGGCAGGAGTGTTGAGCGGCCGGTGCGACAGCCAATCCGCGCCTCACACACATAGACGGGGGAGGCAGGGCCGCGGAGCGCTGTGTATTCGGCGGCGAGAGTAAAGGGGAAGGCGGGGCCTTGAGGAGATGGACACGCTCTTTGGCCAATCAGCGCAAAGCCGCGCCTGACGAGCACTACCGGTTGACGTTGCGTTCGCCAGGTTCCTTGTGGGCGGGGGCGGGGCCCACCCCTTGCGCGCGGGCCTGGCGGCGGCTCCCATTGGCCGGCGGGGAGGGCGCGCAGCGGGGGCGGAGCGCCAGCGCGGGGGGGCGGAGCGCGCGCCGCGGAGGAAGTAAACAACCCGGCAGCGCGCGAGCGGCCGCTGGGGTCGGGTGCGGAGGCGTGCGCGCGCGCGCGCGCGCGCGGGGGTTGTGGCGGCAGCGGGGCTGCGCGTGACCCCCCCACAGGGCGCCATGTCTAACCCCGGGGCTCCGCCTCTCTCGCCGTCACAGACCCCAAACATCTTCTCAGCCTTTAGAGCTCTTAACAGTACCCACAGACTCTTTCATAGCTTCCAGAGCCCCTCAAAGTCCTCACAGCCCCCACAGATTCTCTCATAGCGTCTTCAGAACCCTCACAGCCCCCAGAGACACCTTCACTGCCCCCTCATCCCCCACTTCCTGTGCTGGCAGAGGCAGCGCGATGATGTTGACATGCAGTGGATTGTTTATTTTCGATACACTGCTGTGTCACTGCACCCTTGTCACGGGTTCGGGATGGCCCGGTGCCAGTCGCAGTGGGGTTTGGTGGGGTGACCGTCCACGTTACTCCTGTGACTGCTGTGCAATCCTTTGCCTGTGGGATCCGAGCAGGCCACTGACACAATTCGTAGGTTTTAGATCAAAATACGATGAGTGAAGAGCAAATTCGTTCTGTTTCACAGTTGATGAGCACTTGTGTGCCATAAAAATCTCCTCTCCATCTAGATTAATTGTATTGATAGACTACAGCGCTGGATGTTACCACATGTACGGCTGCCCTACCATTTCAGAGGCAATGTTGGAGGGCGTGGAGCCACTTTCAGGCCTCTACCCACCTCCCCAACACTTTCTTCCTCTCGTAATTAATTCCTCCTTCTGCCAGCTCACCCATGTCCTCACAGAGGACAGACACTGTCCAAGTTGGTGGTGGCAGCCGAGAACCCAAGGCATGTTCCTGTGCTCCTGTGGGGGTGCTTGAACTGCAGGGCAGGGCAGGGTGTTGGCCACTGATGCTGTTCCTGGTGCCTTCTCATTCTTAATAAAAGTGTCCCTGGCAAAGGTATGTTTTATTTGAGTTAGGAGTTTGTGTGTACCAGTCATGTCAAGTGTAAAAATAATCCTTTTCCCGTAATACAACTGCAAAGATCATTTCCCTAGCCAGTAATTTTGACCACACGTCTCTTTACTTTCTGTCTTGATTTGCTTTCAAGGTCATTCTTGGACTACCTCACCTATGATTCATTATGAGATGACAACTCTCAACAATCCCTGACACCAACTTCCACCACCCACTTGTTTTGGTTTTGGATAAATAGCTCTATGTTTTCTTTCATTCTGCCTCTCAGGTGTGGGAAAAGATATTTTTTGAAGTCTCCAGTAACTCGGCTTGGAAGCTGGCGTACCAAACCTTGTACTTGCCATGTTGATTGTTAATGTCACTTTTTTTTTCATACTTCTCTATTCTCTGTTTGTTCACTGCTTGCTCACAACATGTTTAAGCTGCACTCTTTTTGGTTTATGTTTTTAGAGCATCTAACACAGTATATTCTTGTACATGATTAGAGCTCCTAAGTGTTATGGCAATACAGTAACTAAGTTGTAACTGCAGAAATGTAATTATTCCCAAAACAAGAATCATAAACACTAGAAAACTGAGATTAAATTTAGTTTTTAAAGCCATTCAGACATGTTGGCACAAAAATACACAACTGAAATCCCCATTAGTTAATGATGTCATGAATTAGCTATACAATTATATTGTTGCATTATATTGTTGATAGCCCTTAGTAGAATTAAACTGGTTTCTGAAGATTAATTCCTTTTATTTTTCATTATTTTCTACCTGGTCCATCAGTTGGGTGAGGCTGAGATTTCCATAATTGTTTGGATTTCATTCTATACTCTTACATGAAAATTTAGAGTGGTTTTAAATGTATAGAGCAAGGTGAACTTTGTTCATTGCATGCTTATTCTGGCTGATTGCTGAAGGATATATGTGGGAGGAAGAAAGGAAAACTTTTGAAAGAAAGGGCTTGGATTCTCTTTTTTGTTAATGTTTTTTTTTAGTCATCAACCCCTGGGCTTGCTTGACAGTTACTATGAATAAGCTGTCCCTGTAAGAAGAAATGTATCACAGTTTTCTGGTCTCTTTTAAAGTCCTTTGCTCTTACATTGCACTTACAGTGTTTTTGCTAGGGAGCTGAGAAAGCAATGTATGCATAATTCAGTCATGCAGAATTTTGGGGTGGTGGACACCTGTGATCAGACCAGCAGGGACCTGCAAAAACAAAATTAATAGAATTGGATTTTTCCACTGGGCTCTCTCCGGCTTAAAAGGAGTGCTTATCATTCCTGAAAACTTAATTTGTTCATGTTTTTCTATGTGACTATTAAAAAAATACTTCCCGAAAGTACAAGCTAATCTATAATTTGCATACTCTTTCTCAACTTTCATTAGTAGGAAGAACAACTATTTGTTTTCTCTCTCTTTGAATAAGTATTGTTTAGAGTCTTTTGTGCAGTTGTGGAATCAAAATTACTGATTTCCTGTAGTAATGATTTTTAATTTTTGTAGCTTATATAAAACATTTAAGTATACCTGTTAGTGTATGATACCCTTCATTACTGAAATAATTGTCTGGCTGTGGGGATGGATCTGATTTTACTGTCATTTTTGTCACAAATGATTATAACTTTCACACACTTTTGTAGGTTTTTGTCTTACCATTTCTCTGGCTACTTGTCTGGTGCATAGCCATAATTTGCTCTGTAAAGTCAGTGCCCCAGTTTTTATATAGAATCAGCTTTATATTCTTCATTTTTACTTACAGAAACCAACATAACCTGTGTATGAAATGTTTCCTTGACTGTGGGTGCATTGTCTTTCAGAAACTAAAGAGAAGTCAAGATCCCCTCCACATGTCTCTTGATCTTCACCAGACTTGAAGAACCTGTAGTTCTTAGAGCTGGAGGTATGTTTGCTTTGTGTTTCATGTATTTGCTCTTTCTGCTCTACCAAGTGTCTGCATGAGGCAGGCACTGTAAAAGGCCAGAAATGTGAACCATTTCTTTCATTATCGTTTCCACAAGTGGCTATAATGTCGGTAATATAAAGCAATTAAGCTATTGGTAATCATATTGTTGAGCCAAATGGAGGGCCAAATATGTCATCTATGGCTGAAGTACTGAGGAACAAGGAATGAGTTCCTGTAAGTATCTCTGAAATTCCACAAGGAGTGATATTGTTAATTTAGTTAAGATATAAGAGGTAAATGGTTTTGGATGTGATGTTGCATGACTTAGTGCTCATTTCTTCTAGTTAGAATAGCCTATATTATGCCCATCCTCAGTTACATCTACAGGAGTAATTACCCAATAAAAACCAGAAAGGAAGTCAGTTTTGTTGAGTAGTAAAACACAATCCTGGCTCAGTCTTACTTGTGACATGTTCATAAAAGAAAAGGAACTGGAGAAATTATGTCTGTAGAAGTTTAGAATAAAAATTTCCCATAAGTATTTAGCAACCAAAGGATGTTAAGTGAAAGGTAAGAATCACAGGTTTTAATTGTATGTGTTACATTTTCACTAATCATATATTTTTATACATTTATTCAAAATAAATTAATGTAATTGTTCAGAATGTGTATTTATGGCCGAAACTCTTCCCTCATTTTAACTTTACATCTCCAAAGTAGCCTGCTCTCATTAACTTTTTAGCAGCTCTGTTTTCATAGTAGGTCTTACTGTGATTTTTACAAGAGGCAAAGTTAGCTCACAAAATCAAATAGAACAGTGGTTTTAAATTAACCAGTTAGCCTGGGTTATTCTGCAGATGGGGAAACTTCCCTGTCCATTGTATGTCAGTGGAATAAGAAAATGAAATTTTTGTGACATTTCTTAACCAAGACCCAGAGGACAGTAATACCCTCTGTTTAAGGTACAGATAGGGAATTCTAAGTTGTCACTTCAGTTTGTAGCAGGCTTGCCCTACTTCCTTAGGCAAATCTCTCCCTCTACCTTTTTTTCAATCCCTTGGTCATTTAATGGAAATAAGAATTCTTCCCTTTCTCAAAAGAGTGTTTTTAGAGATAAAATCTGTTAATGACAAGGAACCTCACACATTTTGGTATCAAGGGTTATATAAAATTATTTTAAAGCCAACCTGAGGGCTTCCTTCATCCCTACAGTTGTGTAGAACCCACTGTGTGCCAAGAGTCCTCTACATGTGCATTTCCAGGCAGGAGCTTCATGGGGCCTTATTTCTCTCATCCAGGCCTTCCTTGCTGTGTTGAAATAAGATGCCAGAACCTTCACAGCAATTGTGATGATGCTCACTTATGAAAATGTTTAGATTTGAAATTAAGATTTTCAGGCACAAAGATTAAAGGCAGACATATTAAAAGAGTTCCCAGTGTAATTAAAAGGGAGCTTCGGGTGCTCAGCACCTCTCTGATAATGAGGATTTGGTTGTTTACTTGTTCCATTATACTCCTTTCACCATCTATCTAATTCTATCACATAATTGTCTACAGAAATACCCAGACGCTTGGTTTCTTTACTGTTTTGTGTAATTGGGGATGGTGTCACCATGCAGTGAAAAGAGCCACAGAATGCTGTTTTTCAAAGGCATACGCTCACATTTGCACAACGTTTTCTCACTGGATCGTGAACGAATAGTAAGATTATTCTGCCTGTTTGTTTTCCTATTGATGCATAGTTGCTGTTTGGGTTATATAGATTTAGGATTATGTGAGATATTATGCAGCTCTGCTAGTGAAAGAAACATAAATGTGCCCTTTTGTGATACACAGTTTTGGCTGTATGTCCAGGTCATTAAGATAGGGAAACTACTAAAGCAACCAGACTCTTATTCACTATTTTCACAGATTGTCTTGGGAGAATGGCAGAGTGGAACAGAAATTGAAGATACCCATTTATGTAACTGGAAATGAAAATGGTATAATTAATATCAGTTTTTAACTATTCATGGTAATGAGCAGACAGGACTGTTTTCATAAATTAAGAGCTTTTTTTTTCCAAACTGATTGCAAATGAACGTTTCCTGTTACCTTCTTTGCAGTACATAATATCTACCAAAAGGTGTTTTATATCAATTAGCCTGTATGTGTTTAATTCTTTGATTTTGAAAAATTATTAGTGGAAGTAAATGCCCTCTAGACAGTTTATAAATGAGAACATTCAGCCTTATGCACAGGTTTGATGAATCCTAGAATCCATCCTCACTGCTTGAGTAAGAAAAATCTGGGACTGTGTTCAGAGAAAGATTGGATATGGCTTGGAGAAGTGAGTCTGTGCTAGGTGCTGATTGCCCGGTGGTTGGTTGGTGATGGAGTCAGATTTCCAGGCAATGTTGCTGCAGGTGCCACAGGCAGAGATGAGGGTCACTGCTCTGACTGGAACTGAGCCGGTTGTGGCGGTGCGACTGCCAGGGACGGCACTGTGCCGGTCACTGCTACAAAAGACTGGGCCGACACACTGTGTCAACAGGCTTTATAGTACTTGTAGCAATCTGTAGCAACACCAGGCAGTGGGTTAATTTCGTCTTCCCCCACCAAAAAAAAAGGCCTTTTTGATGCCCAAACGGGGGACATGAGGAATTTGAGATAAGGACAGAGGAAAAGTTAATGGGCAAAATATGGATGAACAATGCTAGAGAGGGAAAAGCGCAATGATTGTGGAGCATTTTGGTGGTCGTAATTGTGGTGAAGGAATGAGGGAAGTACTGTGGGTAACTTTTGTTGATGTTATTTTGATTTTGGTGCGGGGAATTCTTTTGGTTGGTGTAAGTGAAGTTTGTGATGAATGTGTATTTTAATGATAATTCTTAAATATATGGTACCCAGAGGTGAGGGATGGAATATGTTGGCTTTGGGTGGCAAGGTTTGGGTAGCTGGTTGTCGGGGCTACATGGGTGGCTTCTGTGAGGAGCTGCCAGAAGTTTCCCCCATGTCCAGTATAGCCAATGCCAGCCTACGCGGTGCTAGCCCCTCAGGGATAATGTATTTAAGAAGGAAGGAAAAGCGTGATTATGGGTTTTCTCTGGTGGTCGTCCCTGTTTCCATCTCAGGGAGGGCAAAGCTTGGTTCCATCAGTCTCTTTCTGGAACTCCCTGACGCTCCTTAACCTTTCTCCCTCCGCTCAGGGCGCTGCCACCAGTGTGAGCGGATCGTTCTCCTCGGCCGCCGCTCGCTCCGCTGTCCCCGCTCTGCCCCCCGCTCCCTGGGACAGGCTCTGGCACCTGAGCGGCGGCGTGTTCCCATGGCAGCTCTCTCCGAGGGGCCACGCCCGTTCTGGCGAGTGCCGAGGACGTAGCTTTGTGCCCATGCCGTTGGGAGGGCGATGGCGGGAGCGCCTCCGGACCCACGGGGGAACGGACGGACGGACGGACGGACGGCGCGCCCCGCTTGGCTCTCCAGGAGTGAGCTCCAGGGAGTGCCCCTGGCTGTGAGAATGCAGTGAGCTCCAGAGAATCTGCAGTTTCCGCTTCCCAAAGGTGCGGTGAAAAAACCTCTATCGGTCTTAAATGTGTAGCATGACAGTACAGACATCTCGGACAACACACATACGAAATGCTCTGCTTTACTGTTTGACATCATTAGCAGAGTGGTTGCCTTTTTGTTAGTATGTATGAGTCTAGTTTAATTATTGCAAAGGGAATTGGTGCCCAGTGTTTTGGTGCCCCTCACAAAGTCAGTGCTTGCTGACACACCTGAGAACACAGGGTGAGCCAGATCTGTTCCAGGACAGGACAAAACGTGGCCATGCCCGTTCAGAGCAGCTCAGTGAGAAGCTGTGACTCAGAGGCAGCCTCTGAATCATATTTCCCCTGAGCTGTAGCATTGCACAAACGGGGAGTGTGCCATCAGACCCTGCCAGATGGAGCACGTTCCTTTCTTCATGTCCAGCCAGCTCCCTGTGCTGACACAAAAGGGAGTAGAATGACGATTATGTTTGCTTCTGACCCAAATTCCCCCCACTTCTCCACTTGTTCATGGAAGGAAATAATGTCTCTTCGAGGCTGGCTCATTAATGTAGTGCCCTTAGCACAGCTTTCAGGAAGGGTGGCGTAGAATGCAGGAATGCTTTACTACTTCCATGCTTCCTCTGTACCCATCAGATGTCTGGAGTATTGTTTCTCTGCTCATGTGTAGGTAGATGAGACATTCTACCCACCTGTCAGCTCTGAAACTAATGCTTGATCCATGGGCACTCACTTTTCATCCTATGGGAAGCAAATCTGTCACAATGAGAGAAGATATCAGCAACGCATACGTGACTTGCAAAGGACTGTTCAAGTTTAATTGCAGGCAGACTTGGCGATAATCACCAAATAGAATATGATTAGACAAATCTGAGTTCTTATGCATTTTTTAAAGCAAATGAGTTGCACTCACATGCAAACCAACAAAAATACACTTTCTGTCAGATAAGTTTAAGAATTTAGGAGTAGCATAATCAAATAATCAGCCAACCAGCTGCAATGACTTCTAGCAGATTCAGGCAGCAGATTTTGCAGATGAACAGTGATTTACCTGTAAATACAATTGAGATTAAAGTACTCATTTGTTAATATTAGATCAGCTAGCAATGCAAAGGTCCATTGTTCTTGATGTCTAAAGAGGTTAATGATTTTGGTAGCCAACTGGCAATCAAGCACTGAGAATTCCTAATTTGGTAGCAAGAGTAATTCTTTGTGGAGCCTGGCAGTGAATAGCATTTTTTTTCTTTCTTGATTTATGAAGAAGGAGAATCTATAGTAGATAGGATAGTGTGTGTTGAAATAGGTTCAGTGTTAAACATCTATACTTTTATTGTGAAAATTTCAGAGGATTTTACCTGAACCATTTACTTAAGGGCCAAATTATGGCCCTGTCAATACAGGAGGAAATGCACGAGGAAATACCAATTTGCTCAGTTTAGCCTGTAGGACAGCTTGGGTGAGTAGGTGCTCACCAGCACAGATATAGATTGTGCAATCTGATTTTAAGTATGTAACTTGAAATTCCATTCTTGATGATCCTTGCACCTACATTTGTTCTTCAGAAAGAGCTTCTGCAGATTCACAAGTAGTTTTCACAGCAACTAAAGCTTTTTATGAAAGAAACTAATTTATAGTAAAGCCAGGAGAAAAATCATATTACAATAAATTTAAAGGACAGGAGATTATTGCTGACTGTTTGCTGTCTCCTGATACTCAATTGTCATTCTTGCTAATCTTTTATGCTTGGCAAACTTTACTTTCCATCACTTTTTCACAAAATTAAGAATAGATTGATTAATGAGTTATCATAATTGTAAAAATTATAATGTGCCAGTATTTTTTAGGAAGCCAACATTCACTCTATAAGATACACCCTTATGGTGTAGAAGTAAGACTGATGAATCTGATCTCATCTATCCTTATGACTAGCATAGAATGAGACCAGTGAACAAAGGTTTGTCTGCTTCCATGGGATTAATCACAGTTTTGTGGAGCCCTGGGAAAAGACATTATCTATACTGCCTTTCTAAGTAGCTGTGACATCATTTATAGTATTTATTTTAGATTATACTTTTTTTTAATATGTCAGTATAGACTAAATCAATGCTTCTTGGTACTGATGCGTCTTGGACAATGGGGTAATTTTCCCCTATAACTGTGGCTCGATGGGAGTGAGTAGGGGAAAGAGTGTGTGTGAATATGTTGTATCAGGACAGAATCAATCACTTAATGCTTTTCAGGACTTCCCTTACTACTGTGTTTTCAGTAATAGAACATTCTGTTACTTAGAACTGTTGTCAGTTCAGTGTTATTCCTGTGTATTTGTACAATATGCAACATAATGACCTTAATATTTAGCATATTTAGCATAATACTTAGCATAATTACCAGACATAAAAAATAAATAATAATAATACAGGAACAGTGAGTCTCTAAATTATATTTCATAGTAGATTAGAACAGGCTTACATCTCTATTTTTCATTTGATAGGACATTTGATACATTTTGAAATAAAGTACCTTTTCATTAATTTTAATAAAAATCTTTCCAAAACTATCTTAAGACTCCTGAAGATAAAATGTGCAGGGTATGCATTTGTATCACTTCATTTCATAGCAATGCGTTCTCATCTGCAGGCAGTGTATAAAGGAACAGTGTGCAGAACATTTCAAAATCCTTACTAACATCCTACTAGTGCTTTCTTAATTATATTCTAAAGTGTTCATGTTCCAAACCTCAATTATTTTTGAATCTTGCAAAGAGGACATGACATTGGATGCTAATCCCTTCAATAGAAAAGCATGGTATGATATAATCAAGCTGTCTTTCATACTGTTTAACAAACAAATTACATTCCAAAAAAGTTTATAGAATTCATTACTATTTGTATGAGTAGTTACAGAACAAAATCAAGGGTATATATGTAAATGACATAAATAACTTTAAAGAATGAATGAGTGCAACAGATAATACTCGTATGTTTATTCTTATTTGCATATTTAAATACCTATTGTTAGTTTAATAATAAGTAGATGGCAGGTTTTAAATAAGTCAGACTCAAAGTAGGTGGTGAGTAAGTGTGCAGGAAAAGTTGTATTTGATGGGATTCCTCCATACAGGAGGAATTGCTCATTTGAGGAGCACTGGCCATAGTACTTTCTCTAGAAAATAAATGAAATAAAAGTAAATAACACAACATTTCTCCTGAAAATCTTTTAGTGACATTATTATTTTAGTTTGAATCAAGATGGGAGCATTTGCTTGTTCTTTACTGCACAATGAATAGAAGGTGTGCTAGGGCCTTCTGAATGCCAAGTAAAAGAGCAGCATGAGTCAAATGGTTTGAAGAAAAGGAAAACTAGTAAGGACAGCCTTTATGGGAAGGTAACTATGCTGTCAGGAGAGGGGAACAAATGCAGGCCTCATACAGGTGGAGATAACTCAAAATGTCCTTAATGCAACACTAATTTGTCATAACTGACAAGTAGATTGGGTCATCCTCCTTCTCAAAAAGTTCACCACTCCTAGCCTTCACATTATTTTTACATCCTTCTCTTCGGACCCATGTGAAAACATTAATAGAGCTGAGTGGTTCAGAGAAATATTACAGTTTCTTCTATGATGTCTCTTGTGGGTTTTTTCTCCAAAAAGCATCAGGATTGTATTCCTGTCTAGGGAGACACTTTGGGTTAGTATATTTATTAAGTTTATAGTTTACATTTATAGATTAAGACCAAAAAAAGTAAACCTTTTGATGTCTAGATTTTTAATCTCTGACATATTTAATGAATTAAGAGCACAGCTCAACTGATTGTTTCGTATACTCGGAGTTTAGTAAACTCAGCCTGCTAACCCTGAAATTTCTCCTTGGCTAAGGGAAAAAATGTAAATCAACATTCTCACAGTTCTAATTTCTTTCATTGTCAAACCCAGTTCTATATTGGAGAAGGTAGACCTAGTCAATCATTTGCTCAGGTACAGAGAGACTGCTTTTCTTTCAGGAATTTGCACTGAAGTTAACTGTACCATTTGAAGTTGTACCCAGGTACTCGATGTGCAACAATTTACAGCTGACTCAGAGAAGCTCAGTGCAAAAAAACAAAGTGACTAATCTCTTTGTAGAACTGAGACTTTGCAGCTTTGCTCTGAGTCATCATGACAGCTCAAAGTGCCTTGACTTAGTGCACAAATAAACAGATTTAAACAGAGCACTCAGTTTCAAAACAAACATTACTTCTGGTCCTGTCAAAATGACCTTGTTAACCCTATTTAGCAGCAAAGTGTCACTGATACACAGGGTAGTTTAAAATCTCTGGAAGACTATCAAAGTGGAACCTGAGAAGTTAAGGGAAAATAAGGATGAAAGAAGGAAGGCAAAAATATTTTCTTACCAATTAAGAGTGCCACACAAAGAGAGTGGGAGCAGTCAGTCATTTGCCTAGTAGAAAGAATGGAACTGAAAGAATTAAATGGGAATTGGTGGCATTAGAATGCGTAGGGAAGAGGTAAGGGAGATCTTTAGTAGTTTGCCTGTTCCAAACGTATTTTAGCCACCATTAATTATTCCTTCACATTCTAAGATCAAATAAATAAATAACTAAACTAAACAGTAACATTAATCCTATGTTATTTGACAATTCTCTTTGTGTTACAAATTGATGGTCCTCTTATCTTTATGCTGCTATCTTAAGGGTAAATATTAGTACAAGTGGAGCCAGAATCTCTTCTGAAATGGATGAGTGGTTTGTGACTTTGTTTTCCAGAGCTGCTTTACCTCAGTCTAACAGGAGTTCAGCTCTGCCGGTGGGTCTGTGTAGTAATGCCCAATATCCATGCACAAGGCACCTTCACTAGGGAGCGAGTATTTCAGAATGCAAAAGAGCATTCATATACAACTTATAAACATAAATTATGGATATCTAAATTAATAGATTTAATCATTAGATAATCAGTGGTAGCATTGAGTATATTATAGGGCTTGAGGTAATAATTTGGTTTCTTACACGTATACTACTACATCTCTGTAATTAATATACATATAGGTATTGAAAAAGATTCTTATAGTAGTAGTCTCATTTAGTGTCTCATTTCATACCAGCTGCAATTGCTGCAACGGTGGAAAAAGTACACAAATCTAACAAAACTTCAGAAATGAGCAATGTCTTGTTCTTTGAGTCACAAAATTAGCAAGAGGTAACATGTTCAACACTTTAATATTAAGAAAGGATGTTAGTTTAAATGCTTTTTTTGCTTGAGGAAGGATCATGTAATATCTCAGAGACTGAGCAGAGTTGGGCCTAGTCTGTACTTGAATGGAAGATGTGTAACAAAAATTCATCTTATTATGAGAAAGGATGTCCGTGGTTGGGTAGGTTTGATGATTATCGCTGAGTCAGTCCTGCAGTCGTGCCTGCTCTGGTGTTAAGGAAACATTTTGCTGTTGGAATTGGATCCTAGATTCACTTGGTGGTTAGGTTAAATTTGGATCCATGGTCTGTGGCTTTTCATTTAGGAAAGCTTTTTGTCTTGAATTTTTGTCTGTCTTCCCATAACAACAATAGGAAATGTGCAAAGTTTGACAGTGGGATACAGTATTAAAGTAATGTAAATATACTTTAGGTTTTATTAATGGCTTGATACCTTTCCTTTCATCTTCAGCATAAGTCAGTAGGAGAATATGGTCATCATCACAGTTTCCCTGTCTGCTGATCTCTTTGTTGCTCATAGACTTTTTTACTTGTAAAAAAAACATTTAGAGGAAAATTTATAAGATTTTTTTTAAATAAGTAAACGTTCACTGTATCACATCTACAATGCAAATATAAACCCCCAAAATTATGCTTCAAATGAGCTGCAAATGAGGAATTATAGAAAACTGAGATGGGAAGATAAGGATAAAAGGACAGTAATGGCAGTGTTGACAAAAATTTGATAGCACTTGTACAAAATCAATCAAAAAATTATTTAAAGTCTGTTAGTCCATTAGTCAATACTAATACAAGAAAGACAGACCTTTACAAGGAGAGTATAATCACTGCACTTATGAAATTGCATATTTCTGAATTAAAATTTCTTCCAAATCTGACAACTAGGGTGTGATGTAAAATTCACCTTTGTTGATACACACTTTAAGAACCACATTGTAGTCCCAAAATTATAATTGCTTTTATTAGATTGAATTTGATTTTTCTTGTTTTTCCAAAGCTTCTTTGGAATCCACAAGATTTCATTTCTGTTGATGGTTCACTCTGTCATTGATGTAGCTATCAACGTAATCTTTCACACCCAAAAAAACAGAGAGATTAATTTAACATTGACATTGCTGAAGATAAAAGGGAAAGTTAATTTCTGAAACTTGGGAAAATAAAAATTGCATGGAAATTTTCGATATAAAATCTTTTCCTCCATTCCTGTTTGTTTTGCTGTTATTAAATCAAAACCCTTTTATCTTCATCCAGAAATCCTACTCAGCTGAGAAACACATCCTCTGCCGTTTCATTGCATTTCTCTGTCTTAAAAACACCTTTTCAGTCGTTGTCAAGTAAATGCCGTTTTATTGGGTCCACAAGACTTTCGGCCATGCCGGTGTGTCTAGGTCAGAAAAGCACTCACTTGGGAGGAATTTGTCTTTTAGTTACACGAGACTCCAAATGCTGTGAAAGCATCCAGAAAGCTGCTGTCTCTGGAAATTACCCCATTTATGAACCAGTGATGCGCTTCTTTTTAGATTAGGAGCCAAAAGAGACTGTAATGGATAGTTACAAGGTCTGCAAAGTAGTTTGCCTGTTTGTGGCAATAAGATTTTAAATGTCATTAATGAGGTTCACATGATTATCATAAATCTGAAGATTTAAAAAACAGATCAGTGTTTCATAATATCTTTGGGGAATAGTATGACAAATATATTTGCAATTACAGATCACTTCCTGATGGCTTTGGTGTTTTCTGGAATGGTCGTGTAATATAATGTTGATAATGAGTGGCTGGATTCTATTCATGCTTAAATCACTTATACTATCTTTGCCTCTTGTGTGGAAAAAGAAATAAGGTATTTTTAGAGAGGTTTTAAAGTGGTCCCAAATTTTTGGAGTGAAGGAACTTGCTATATAGTAGAAGAAATGTTACTTTGGGTGGGGTTTATTCATAGAAAGTCTTATTTCTTCTATTTCATGGGAGAGCTGACAGAGATTCATTTTCAATGAATACCAGATAATATTCTGCAACAACATCATGTCATTGTGATATTTTTAAAATAATTACATGTTGGAGTAATGAATAAGTACAGAAAACAAAGACAACTGCTGAAGGCTGCTCATATTTGCATGGGCAAGCTAAAATATGTGTTTAATTGTATTCATTCTCAAAGTTCTTGTAAACAACTATTACATTTCTTAGGTAAACATGCTTGATTTTTTAAAATCCAATTATAAATATAAATATTATTGCTACTCACAGAGTTATTAAAGTTCTCTGCTTGTATCTACAGTCCTCCACTAGAGCTGCTGGGAGTGAACTGCTGCATGGCAAACAAGCACTGCTGTTTTGGGAGTGGGTACAGCCTGAACTGGAGGCTAGGGTGGAGTCATGTCCTTCTGCATGCTCATTTTCTGTCTGCAAGGATTGGAAAGAGAATTCTGTCTTACACTTTTAGAGCAAAAAGGGAGGGAAAGTTGTGCTTTCATTGCAAAGAATTTACTTCTAGTATGAATAACTTCCTTCTGACACTCATTCTTAGCTGCATAATAAATCTAGAGCAGCTTTGTGGAAAGTAAGATCACTTAATAGAAACAGGAAATACTTTGCAATTTATATTGCATTAAAAGTTTTGTATCTTGAAACTGGGTGTTTCTGTCAGTTTGTCACCTGCCTTATCTCTGAACTTTGGTGCCTTCACTCAAATATGATAGTGTGTGCTTTTTGTAGGATCGTATTTGTGAAATGATTTCTTGATTAATGTTACAGGAAATATTTCTAAAAGTTTGACAAGCTCCAACTGGTTAGGATATCAAAGCACTGAAAGCTGGTGATGTCTAAAGCTGCTTTGCTGAAAGTCAGATATCAATTTATTCCAAAACTGAAGAATAGGTGACAAAGACTAACTTTTTGATTCCAATATAGTAGGAAAACCTACCCTGTTAAATCTCTGATGAGAACTGTATGTTTCACAAGCATCTTCTAAAACTTTTTACACCCATGGATGTTTGCTTATATGAAGTCTGAACTTGCTTGTCTAAAGTCTTATGCAAAAGTTGGTGCACTTTATTTCCATAGCAGTTGGTACATTTTGGGGTTTGCTGTTGAATCTATAGAATGCTAAAACAATTAGTTATGATCTGTCTGTACAAATTGGAATGTTTGTGCATATGTAACGATCATGAAAAGATTAAGATGAAATGACACTTAGATATTAGACTTAGATATTTAGAATTGTAAAAAGGAAAGATACATGTTTTGGTAAGTGGCTTTCATTTATGTGTGATCCCATGCATTTAGGATTTCATTTGAAGGGGATAAAGGGCGTTAGAGCCTGCCTGTGCAAGCAGAAGCAAGTAAGAGTGCCAAAGATTTATGTGTTTCTCTAAATTTTTAAGCATCTAACAGAGCTGTCCTTCTGGCTTGCCAGAAAGGGCAAGAATTTGACCCTTTGGCAGTGTCTTTTTCACAAGAGACTCCCCTTATGAGCATTACCTGATCGGAAGGTGCTGACACTGTTGAGTCAACGCAACTGTCCTGGCTTGTTTTTTAAATATTGTAGGGAGTTCACAGTTGATAAGCTGACAACCAAGAACAAGACTCTAGAAATGTATTGTTTGAGAGAACCCTAAGCTTTGTCTCACACGCAAGAACAAGGTTTTATAAGAATTACAGAGGGCACTGAGTTCATGATTTGATAGATTGGGTGGGAGTGCAGCCAGATGTAGGCACAGGACAGCAGCAGTGCACTCCAGAAGTCAACTGCTTTCTGTGGCTTTGTAAAATATTTCAGAATTTTACTGAATTAAGTAAACTGAGTAACTGAATCCAGAAGCACAATTTCTTTAAAAACTAGAAAAAAGTCTCTTTTTCATTGACTAAAAACTGGACATTTACACCAAGGGAGCTTTGGTGCAACAATAAATGTATCTACTGTGGCCCGTTTCCATTGGCTGTATAACAACAATAAAGTCGTGAGAAACATGCTAGGTGAAGGTCCATAGAACCCAGTCTGGTGTTAGTGATGCATATACTCCCAAACATAAATAATTATATAAAACATGGGCAAAAGTCTTAATTGTGAAAATATGTTAACAGCACGTAAGAATGTCATTGTAGATTTTCTGGGATAGTTTTTAGTCTTTTAGGCAAAACTGCAGCTGAATGATTTTTTAATCTTCTATAGACAATAAATAGAAACTGCTAATAGAGCTACTAAAATTAATATAAACTAAACTAAGGTCAATATAAATAATTAAAATCAACAGATAGAGATCCTTCATTTTAAATTTCCTTTTAGGTTCTATGTAAAGATGGACAAATCTGATTTTGAGAGGATCCTGTTAGGGAGATCCCATCTCACATTCTGTGGATGTCTAGAGAACCTAGCACTTACACCTTATAAAGTGAACTTAAACACATCTTATCTGGTCAAAAAAAAAAATTGTATTTGTGAAGCAAGGCTTGCCTTTGGTTTCACAGACTTGGTGGCCAGAAGGTTCTCTGTTGGTATAGCAGCAGAGATAGAGCAAGGCTTTCTACTTTGTAAGTATTGGAGTTGTAAGACATAAGCAAACGGTTCAATTTCTATGGCAGGAATTCAGACAGAGGATGTCAAAATCTTTAGGCTAGTCCATGACACAAAGAGATTTGGAATGTGGGGGTAGGAGCTGACAGGCAAGAACACTGACATTTTTTGGCCCAAGCTAACAATAAGTTTAACCATCATTAGGCTGCCATTCAGCTGATACACATCACAGCTTGGCTTTTCTTAAAAATGTAGTTGGTAGTCTAAGTGGAGAAGCCTAATACTGTGGGATTTAAAGCCTTGGTCTGCCTTCTTGCCTACAGAAATACATCGTCTGAAGGACCTTAGAGTAAATGAGACAGGTGATGTGAGCAGCCCACACAGTGCTTAAGCCATGCCTGAGCTGAGAATAAACAGAGGGTCTCAAGGACACTGACATGGTGCTGTGCAGAGAGAGCTCAGGTCCTGAAAGCAGCAGAGCTACATTAACACAGCCCTCTGCTCAGACTTACCAGGTCAACAGCCTTAGCAACACAGATGTACAGCTGCTTTGCCCAACATTTGCTGGATAAACATTCCCTATAACATCCAGTTCAGGTATAGTACAGGTATTTCTTCAGTGCCTTACATTGTACTGTGGGCAAATATCAGGTTTCAGAAAATCTTAATTAGGTATTAATATGTCGTTATTAGATAAAATCCCACAATAGTTCCATTGTAAACTGCCCTGCATTCCTGAGTTATCGTTATAGTGGAAGACCTGAGTCATCTTAAGAAAGGGGAAGGGTTCTATTTGGTAGAATAAATTGCCCAACTGAATTCCCTGACACCTAGGTAGTGCTTTTGACACCTGAACTAACCCTGTAAGATAGGTTTGAATGTTTCTATGGTGCGTTTTGGCCTGCAGGTCAGAGACACCCTGTCCTTTTAATACCCCTCTGATTTTATTAAACTACATGCCATGCAAGTGAGCAAAATAGGATAATAAAAAAAATAGAAAATATTCTAATTTACTTATGCATGTTATGTTAAGCTTTCTCTAATTCTCTTACCTTGAGTGATTTCCTGCATTCTGTCTTCAGTAGCTAGAATTGTTTTTTGTTAACTAGTGCAGCATTTTGGAAGCTCTTTAATCAGCCACCTAACATTCAAGTGCAGTGTAATGGGTTATGCAAGATCCCAGCTGGTAATTGATGTGCAATAGTCGTGGCTAAATCAAAGTCTGTCTCAGAAGTCCCTTTTTGTGATAATCAAGAGAAAGTTTGCATAATGTTTCCTTCTCTTAGGGTAATAATTCTACTATGTTGAAAACCATACCAGGCAAACTAATAGAAACTACCTAGAGTGGAGTAAGTTCATGCAATTATAAATATTATATATTCAGGAAATGTCAACTCATCTTTTGTCACAAATCTATTGGAATCTTTAAAGAAGTCAGTGAGCAGGTGGATGAGAGGAGAACAGTTTATACAGTCTACTTTTATTTGTAAAAGCCAGTTAAAAAAATCACATGTCAAATGCTCCCATCGAAGTTAAACTGGCAAAAGTTAAGAGGGAAGATCCTCACTTGGGTGAGTACGTGGTTAAAGGATAGAGAAGAATCAACGATCAGTTTTCACACTGGGTTTTGTAGCTGTCAGAATATGTAGCTCAGTGCAGTGTAGCCTTCTGACTGTTTATTCAGTTTTTTGTGCAAGTTTCACATATTTGTGAAAGACAAAGCCTTTCTGAAATTTCATTTTCTTGGACTGGGGGGGTTAGTCTAGAATTTGGAAAAGAAGTACTGCTCAACTTTCCATCCTTTAAATCCACAGAGGAAAAACTGGCTCAAACTGTTGCAGTAATAGTAATTAAAGTACTGTCCTGGGTTGCAGTGTATTCTATTACCATCCTCATGAGCTGTTGAAACCAGGTGGGACAGTGTTTCCTTGCCTCCTCCCTCCGGACTATCTTCTGTTAATGAGCTCATCAATGCCTGGCCTCATGACTCATCATCCCATTGTGAGATGCTCCACCCAGAAGGAGGAACCAAGCATTCCATCCTGGATATAATCTGAGATTCCGAACACCAGAGACACCCTTTCCACTGGATTCCCAGAGGACAGGAGCTACACAGCCACCACTGGACCTTCTGAGGAAGAGCAGACCCTTTTTACAGGATCACTGCTTCAACAGAACCACAGCCACCACTTCAGGAGGACTGCAGCCACCATCTTATCAGACTGCTACCACCACCCTGACTACCAGGGTGTCAGGTTGTATCCTGACTGACAGTTTGAACCAGTGTTTTCTGCCTTTTTTTTTTTTCAATTTCCCTATTAAATTGTTATCTGACTTGGTGCCTCCCACTGGTTTGTTTTCAAACTAGTACGAGTACAATAAATTAGAGAACTTCTGTTGTTTTCTTCATTTTCAATGTCTCATGTCTATGAAACACATTAGGTCAGACCAGTGTAGCAGGAGATGCAAACATTCAGCAATAAACCAGCATCTGAGATTCAAATCTTAGCCTTACTGTAACTGTGATTTAAGAATATACATAAATGCGAATATAATTTTTAATTGTTAAGTGAATCAGTGTACTAGACCAGTTTTTCACACAAACAGGATGAAGAACTGCAAACACAGGAAGAGATTGTATCTTCTTTATTTGTACTGCTATGATAATAGTCTTAATGAATAGTATATAGTATCAAAAGAATACACATTAACAATATCTTAACAATTAATATCTTAACATTAGTAATTGTCTTCATTTGAAAAAATAGGAAAGCCAGAAGATTTTTAAGACCAACATTCCACTAAAAATAGCTGATACAGGGCTCTATTACTGTTTCTAAAATAAAAATTATATGTTGTGATTACATATTGATTGATTTGATTGATTTGGAATCCCACAATAGGCAAAATTTTTACTAACTAAATTACTAAATTTACTACAAGGATTTAAAAACAGACTCTAGATTGATTTTAATATTCAATTGCCCTAGAGCTTCAGAAAATGTATGAAAATAGAAGAGATAATCCATGGAGTTATGGAGCTTGGTAAGCAGCCAGCTCCAGTACTAACACAGGTGAGTACAGCTAAAGCCATACAAGCAGTAAGTGGTGAGCCAGTTATGCTATGCCATACAACTGAATGACAGAAGCATGACATAAATGAAATTTAAAAAAATCTGAAAACCTGGCTGGTGGACAGATGCACCAGCAGTGTTTTTTATGTCTCCTGTGTTTTCTAACATCTTTTCACAGTTCATTTACTCATTAAGGTAAAAGTAACAAGATATGGGGAGAATGGTACATGACTAAAATATTAGCATTCATATAGTGGTGGTTTTTACGAAATGGCCTACCAAGGCTTTTGCTGTTTCCAGAGTCTGTTTAGGAAGCAAAACCATCCTGATTTAAATTGTTATTCTTTCCTGAATACTGTGGGTTTTACCTGCCATTGTGTGAATTGATCTAGTTCTCTTGATTTCTTTCAAGAATTTACTCTCCTTGGTATGAACACAGCACAGCTTTGGGAAATTAATCCAGATAGCTGTAAGCCAGCTAGAGTTGAATCAATAGTCCCCCTGTGTATTTTGACATATCGTCTTCTGAAAGGTGATATGAGACATATAAAAAGTACCTCTGGTGGATGGTGTCCCACAGCATATTAGCAATTTTCCTCTCCACTTCATAGTTTTGTGATCACATTTTCTAACATTAAAACCTAGGTAATTTTTGCAGGCCATCAATTTATTTGTATGCCATTCTCCTCATTCATATGTAATATTCAGACATCAAGTATTGGTTTTGCTTATGCAGCAGGACAATGCAGCATTTGATATTCAGCCATTCTCATCCTAAACTAGATGTGCACTCATTAAAAATGGTTCAGATTCATTAATTTGTGGCTGTTCTGGTCAGGCTCCAGCCAGCTGTTCAGTGTGGTGGTGAGTCTGTGTGTGGGAGAGGGGAAGTTCTCGGGCGGAGGGAGTTACACGAGTTCCCTTTAGCTCTGGTCTTGTAAACAGAGCTTGGTTCTGCATACTGATTTCATCAGGCAGCCAATGTCAACACTGACATTTTCAATCTCTTTCTTTTATGTCACATTAGTGGAAAGTGACCTGTTGTGTTTGTGGAAGCTCTGGAATCCCGGAGGAGAAGGATCACTCAGCACCATGGCAGTCTGCCAAGTACAACTTGTTCTGAAACACAGTGCTGAGAAGTTGCATTATCAACTGAAGCTCAGTGTCATCTTAGCAGGAGGCGGGTTTGAGAAACACTCAAATTCTTTAGGCTGGTGATTAGCAAGTTGTTATGACCAGCGAGCCCCCCAGGGTACACTGCACCTCTGCTGCAGGCTCTTCCTTTTCTTTCTACTCCTGTCTTCTCTTCGCCTGTCCTCGCAGGTGGCCGCTGCAGAGGTCAAAATGCCGGTCTGTTCTATCACTGCACCATGTTCAGCATCTCTTGTGTGCGCTGGCCTTGCTCTGTAAGGAATAGTTTCTTAAACTGCTAAGTTGTTCAGAAGTCATATGTTTTGTTCCAGTGAGAACAAATGCTAAAAGTGTAAAAGACACTAATTTAAATTTCAATTTTATTCCTGCTATCCTACGTCTTTGGCCCGTTTTATGAAGTCAGAAGTCCTAATATCATCTCAAACTCTACTATGATAATAAATCCATATAATCAATACATAATAGTGAAATAGTTTAGCCAGTAGAAAAGGGAAGTAGCTTAAATAAGAGTCTTGCAGATGGAAAAGACATAATGTGTGCTAAAAATACAAATGTGTATTGTTCCAAGAATTCCTGATTAGCAAGAACAAACTGAGGGCAGACTAGGATTTACATGAAGAGGTTTGAACTTGAGTAATAGTAGGAAAGGAGGTACTTCAGCCCTCTTTAAAGAAGTGCTTACTACAGACAGATGACATAAAACAAGTTGTCAGGCAAAGCAGAGTCATCTGATCTTTGTCCAAGCTCCTAGCATCTAAAACTACTCATGGGCTTGCTTTTAGCTGCAGTCCTCAAATCTGTGGCTATACTTTGTGGAATAAAACAGGACTGCATATGGAGAATGTAGACTTTTCTCCCAGGGTGAGCAGTGAGACTCGCTCCCCTGCTGCAGGGGAACCACAGACAGTGGGTCCTCTCTGTACAATTGCACTATTGTAGCAGCAGCCTGAGCTATCCAGAGCTCTGCAGGCTTCACTACCAGCAGGGTGAAGGTTTTCCTGCTTCCCCTGTCCTGCTGGGAAAAGTCTGTGACTTACAAATCCTGAAGGAGTGACTGAGGGGCCCACATGATCCCCTGCAGCCTTTGGTGCTCCAAGACCAGGGCTCCAGTGAGCTGCAGACACAGGAGGGGAAGGTGGCAGCTGTGGCAGAGGGCAGTGGTGAAGAGTTGAGTGTGTGCTCATATGGTGTCTATGGCTAAAATAAATGAGTAAATGCACTAGAATAAATTGTGTAAGGCAAGCAGATTGCTTAAAAATCTGGAGTTGAACAAATTTATATTAAAACTCAATGTAAAATAAAAGTACTGTACATGTGGGGTAGACTTTCAGAGGAAATAAAATGAGTACTTGTGTAATATGGAAATAAATGTGGTTTATACGCATTTATGCATAATATAACCTTCAAGGCCCAGACAGAAGAGAAGAAAATCCTAATCTGAAAAGAGTGATGGAGGTTGGTGTGTCAGTTTAAGGAAGGATTGATGGCCTCAGAATTGTTGGAAACAATTTTTACAGATTTCACTTGAATGTCTGACTAAAGGTTGTGGTAATTCACATGAGTTTTTCACTGACAAAGCTAAGCATCATATAGTACTGCTTATTCCCATTAGTGGCAGATACTATAAGCTATACATTTCAGTTTAAAAATATTTTTGCATTATTCAATTCTTTAATGCTTTCCTAAATGAGGCACTAAAAATGATTAAAAGAAGCTGGTAAGCTTTAAGAAATGTTAATGCATGTTTCATGCTGCAATTGCAAACACATTCTGTATGTCATTGCATTATTATATGGATATAGAACATTGTCTACTAGAGATGTTTTTGGGGGATCGCCATGTCTTGTAAGTATGAGAAATATTGTCAAAAATAGAAAGAAAATCAAAATAATAATTTTAAATATTATCATAATTCTTGCATCCTGATCTGAGTCCTAAATATTTGGTCATATTTGTACATTACTTTGTAAAGGCAGATTATTTGCAGAATTGAAAATTTCAAAAGATACTAAAGGAAGATGATGATAGACATTTTTAAAGAGCAAAGCAGAGCAACTGTAGCTGTCAAAGGCTGCAGGATTACAAAATTTGTCGTTTAAATTCAAGAACATCAAGTCAAATAAGGAAACAATCATACTCAACACTGACATAGTAAAAATGTTGCACTTTGTATTTTTGACCTATTGTGAAGTTTTTAACAGTCCTCATGGTCTGCAGTACCTGCAGCATTAAAGACTCTTTTGTAAGGTACATGGTAAGCAGGTTGAACTTTGATTTTTCAGAGAACCCATGGCTACATATTGCTGATTAAAATCTCAGGAAAAGGCTCTGTATTCATCTGAGATTGTAAGTGTCTATTCATTCTGTAGCTTAAAAGTGCTGGACTAGTGTGCCCTGCTGAAAACTGAGCACTGAACACATCTTTTGCAAGTGCTTTGTTCCACACTAATCAGAAATCCTATAGCAATGATGTTGGGATTTATGCGTGGAACACAATGGGAAATGCAATATTAATATAGAATAATTTCAATTTTAAAATTTAAAGAATACATTGAGAAATGTAGTGTGGACTAAATGAGAATATAAATTACAATATATATAGTCATTCCTATTTTTTGCAAAATAGTGGTTAAAATTAAGGAATAAAATACAAAATTAAATCTAATGATTGTGAATCCATTGTGTTTGCAGAAAGTGTGAGCTGACTGACAAACTTTCAGTCAAGAATGGAATGTACAGAAACACTCAAATTCTTTAGTTTAATATAGTTTCATTTGGCAGTGTCATGGATTCAGGTCATTAACTCCAATCTTTTTAAATCATTGGAATGAGAATTTCTTTCAGTCTTCCATGAATACACCCCACTTTGGGGTGATGAGGGAATGTCTGTATAGCTCATACACACGTACCTGGGATCATGTGCATGGAACCAAAGCTACCAGGGGGCTTCTGGAAAATGAAGTTGGAGCAAAAGGAGCACTTCATCAGGTCTGATTCTGCAGCCACACCTGGCAGGGAACTCTCCTTGAAATCACACACATTTTTATGAGATTTCTTGCCCTAGTTTTGCAGACTCTGGAGACTTAGAGGAGCATCCAAACTTGCATGTGTTTGGATGAACTGAATTGTTTGATTTCTGAAGGACTCAAACTAGAGGAATGGGTTATTTCTGAATTATGGGAAACTTGGGTCTAAATTCAAATGCTCATATAACATTGAGTTATATCATATGTGGATAAAAAAATGCCTGTTATAGTGTCCTTAAAGCCAATTTCCCTCATGATTTCAGTCTTAAATTTTGAATGCCCCTGGGCAGTCATGAAGACACACTGTCAGTAAACTAAGGGATGTCTCCAGAAACACCCACTCCTCCCGTGAGTCCTTGCAGACCTCCATGGTGCTGGTCAGCGATGTTTCTGCTGCCTTATCACATATTCTGCAGAGCCACCTCATTAATGCCCCAGCTTGCCAAAGCCCTTGCACTATCCTGCCTGCAGCTGGGCAGGTGCTACACCGTGGGTATAATCCAAGAGTCTAACCACAGCCCATAGAAATCTTTGGGGTTTGAGTGAAGCTTGAAACCATTTTGTGTTTTAGTTTCCAACCTATATAATGGAAAAAATTACCACCTGTCTTCAATATTTCCTTCTATCCTTTTTAAGCTGCACAGTACCTACGAAGATTTGAATTCCAATCTCAATTCGGTCTAGACTTTATGGTAATAAAAACTGATTTTACTAGAAATAAGCTGTGATGTATTTACAAGCTTTGTGTCTCTGTTCAGTCAAATACCAAGTTTCAGCTCAAACTTTGAGAGTGGTCACAACTGTACTGAGTGATTTCTGCACACACTGGGATGTGCTTATCAGCAATATTCATTGCAGTTATGTGTACTTTATTTTTTTAACTGTCTCTTTGATCTTTCTCCAAGCTCTCAGTTCTGTGACCATTTCTGGTTTTATACCCAAGAGCCAAATCAAAACAGGAGAAATTTGATTAAAGATTTAGCACAAACTATTAGATACTGTGTCATTATTAGCAAAAAACACTTCCCATGAATCAGAACATTTGCCCTGTAAAGTGGAAAAAAGTACAATAGAATTCACAGATTTACTTAATATTTTTGAAAGAAAAAAAAATCCAGTTCTCTATAGAGATAATACCATGGTAACTAAAAAAGAAGTAATTTGTCATATTACTCACAGATGTTACTATACAAATTCTTGTATCTAATCTACTGGGTACAAAACTGTATTATAATGATTAAATGCTAAAAGATTCATTTAAATAACAATAGGGTCATCTTGCAAGCTGATACTCTCCCATCTCATAGATGAAAAGGAAACTGAAGTGTAGAATTACAGCTCTTATTGGCAAAAAAAGATAAATTTTCAAAATGGATTAAATAAATGAGATGCCTTCAGCACTGTCTTTCTCCAACTTCCTGCCACTGGTACTGTGATCTGTTGTGGCATGACTCCAGCTTCATTGGGAGTCGTCTCTGGTGAGATCTTGACCTATGAGCCAGCCTATGCTGGCTTCATGCTGATATTAACTGAATCCAAATCTTTCCACCTTTCCCATGTAACACTGTTTATTTCATTCATTATGGACACACTGATACAGTGGATGTAGCAGCCTTATACATGTACAGTTTCATAGCTAGGCTTGTGTTATTAATTAGTTACTAAACTTAGTTGAGTTTCTGAATGATCAGCCTTTCAAAATTCAGCCTCTAACTAGTTATAGTTGCTCTTAATTTGAAATGTTGGCATGTAAGTTTAAACATCTTCCTCACCACTTTTTTTCCAAAAATACATTGCCATAAGTCATTTTTCCAGTCTGTCAAAGGAAGGACCATAATAATTAACTTTTTTTACCCGAGCATTATTTAGGAAGCTTAACTAACATGCCACAGTGTCCTTTGTAAGAGAGATTTTTAGTAGAGGTAAAAGCTCAAAGAAGGAGTTAAGGATGAAACTCTGAGTGATTAAAAAATCACCTTCATGTGGAAAAGGACTGTAAATAAAGTGAGGGCATAAATGAACTTACTCCCATTGCAGTCTCATAGCTGCAAGGGGCCTCGAGCACACCACATGTTTTTTCACTTTTAGAGGCCCTCTACGTAACACAAATTAAAACCAGGGCATGCCTTTTCTTAGAACCTGTGCCAGGCATTTTATTTTCATAGGTGTCAACTCTAAAATCATGCTTTCCTCTTACTTATACTTTGATGGAGGTGGAAGGAATGAGAGAAGAAGTGAACTCTGATTACTTGAATAAAAAGTGTTAGTCATTTTGGATCATTTTCTTTCCATCCTGCAGGTTCCTGGCTGACCCTTATACATGGAGTTGGGGGTGGGGAACAACACCAGTCTAGACAGAAGAGGCCAACAACTAGTTGTCCACTCAGGTTTCAGATTATAAATGAAAAATGTTCAATTTCTCACAGATGTTTGGCAGCCACTCTGCTTTCACTCTAATCGCAAGCAGGATTTCTTCTGCCTGAAGAATGCAGTGACCAGTAGACATGCAGAGACACACAGAATAATGACTCCATCTGCTGTGGTTTAGGTTTATCAAATAGTTTTTAGACGTGAGATCACTAGGACTATAGTTTAGAGTTAAAACTCAACTTCTACTGAATCTGAAAACTAAAATGTTTTGAAGAATAATACTTTTAATATATTCAGATTACTACCAAATCAGTCAGCATTTCAGCATGGGATGACAGTGTTTTCTTCTGGCATAAATTGCCCACATTATGACTTCACCTCCTAAATTTCCTCAAGAAGTTGATTTTCACCAGAAGTGCAGTTTTTTCTAAGCTATATTCAACTTAACCATATCATAATTTAAGAATCTAATTTGTTCTATGTTCTTTCAACTGCAGTTGAATGGATGGCACTTTTTTTTTTTTTTTTAAGCTTGGGAGCATAGAATTTGTTTGCTAAGGCTTTTATAGAATTTAAGAAATTAAAAAAACCCAAATCATTAATTCACCTCTATATAAGTGGTTATGTAGATGTTCATAAGTACATATTTATATATATATTTGTAAGTACTTACGTATGTGTGTGTTTTTTTCTTTTAAATATAAGCTGGTTGATAGTTTTATATTGTATTTGTATTATTATGCAGATGCTGCCTCTAAGAAAAAGCCTTGCATGAAAATAATTTTTTTGTGTAATATTGCATAGGCATAGGCAGCCTATTCCACCCTTCCCAAATTAGTTTTATAGGCAGGAAACATGTCCCAGGTTTTCTGAGACAATATCAGAAATGCGCAGAGTTCTGCAATATCTCAGTGTTTGTTGGAGCAGGGCTGCTGAGTAACCACAAAGGACATCCTGGTAGTTCCAGTGCAGCCTGGTAAGGAGAGCAGCTCAGTGCTCTACACACTGTGCTTTGATCCAAGTGTAGCCAAGAAAGAACTCAGAGGATGGGTGAAGGTGGGCATGAAGGAAAGGGAAGTATCTGGGGAGAGGAAAATAGGAGCAGAGGAGTGGAACTGTAACTAGAAAAATTAAAGAGAACTTAGAGGTGAAGTGGGGATGTACTAACAGGCATGTAGGAGGGGCTGGGCAGGGACCTTGGGGTCCTTTCACCCTGAGGAAGGCACACAGTAAAGCTGCATGAAGTAGCTGCCAAGTTGAGCATGTGTCTCAGGGTGGGCAGCCAGCACCACTGATGGCTTCGCTGATGCTGCTGCAACAAAAGCTGAGATCCAAAGGAGAAAGGCAGTGAAAAAGCCCTGTGGTATCACCCTTGCATTCCAGGCTGATGAGCTATGAGGCAGTCATGAACTGCGTCTTGCCCATGTGAGGAGAGATCACTCCTCAATGAAATACTTCCCTTTCTGAAGTGAGAATATGAAATTCAGATTGCATTGAGTGCTGCAAAAGGTGTTCTGGCAAAGAAATGAGAACGCTATACCAGACTGAGGCTAATTCTATTAGAAAACTATCTGACAAATAAAATATGTCTCAAAATGACACCAAAAAAAAAAAAAAAAAAAAGCTATGGAAACTTTATATTAATCAATGGGGGTATTTTTTATTTAATGCAACATTTCCGGACTGATTCTTTCTTTTAAGTGCAGTAGGATGTGATATTGTTTATCTTGTGAAAACAGCTGTTGCCTTTCTGCTTGTGTTCAGGAACCAGATAACTTTAATGATTCACGCCTCATAGCATTTATATACAGGAGCTGTGTCAAGCTCCCCATAGCTGTTGCACTTCCTCATGTGTTGGGCTGAGGTCCAATAGGGGATGCAAGAACATTTATAATAAATATTGAAGATTCTGTTAAGTCCAAAATTATTCTTGCTGCTGAGGGGATGAAGTAGGGAGGGAAAGAGTTTTTCTATAATGCTTCAAAAGTGTAGAATCACTTTTGGCTGCAGCCCTAGAAATTCTCCTTCATAGGAGAGGTACAGTGGAGGATTAAATGAGGTCATGCTTTCATCTCACTTGCACCTACTTCATTCTGGTGTGCAAAGGACTGATAAGAACAGAGCTCTGTACCAAAAGTGTGTAATGGGGAAGAGAAGGGAAGAGTGGAATCATAAGGGAGAGGCGGGAGGAAAGTTTCAGACCCTTAGCACCTCCCGCCTGGAGAGAGGTCACAGTAGTTCACAGCAGTCAGTCTTCTGAGGAGACATTTGCTTCATGCTGCTCTTGCAGTGTCCTTAGAGCAGTAAGTTACTGGGGGGCTATGGCTGGGAATTCAAGTAGCTCAGATGCAAACCTGTCTCTTAACTTGATTTTCCATTGCTTACATTAATCTTCCATTTTATGAATGAAGGTAGTTGCTCTACCCAGGACAGGAAATCAAATGTATTGCTTTTCAAGACAGGATGGCAGAAGTCCAAACACATCTAACAGGGGAAGGAAGCAATCTTATCAGCCTTTCTGGCCCATTGATAAAACCATAGAAGGAAATCATTCAGCTTTAAATGAGGAAAAGGAAGTCTTAGATAAAATTCAGAAGTTGCCTTGGGAGTTTTCATATCACATCAATGAAAAAGTCACATACAATTAACCAAGCATTCCAGTCTGTATGAAGGGCTTTATTTGTGACATCAAAGCAGAACTATTTACAGTTTGTGACAAGCTTCTCCACAGTGGACCAGTTGACATTTTTCTGGCCTGTCCTCTTGGTCAGATACCTTTTTTCTAAGCTCTTCTTTATGAAGAAAACCCTGCAGCAGCTACCCGGGGTTTTTTTGGGCCATTCATGTAATAAAATCTGATTTTTAGTCACCATTGCACACAGAGTATTTTGATATCTTGGTCTTATTTTTAATTTAAAAATCTAATTATTAATATTCAGAGCAAATAGTAAATAAGGTTACTTTGGGGGGTTGTACCTAAGGTGGTATCTCTATTGACAGTGTATCATGCCATATAAAAATAGTACTTTGAGGTAGCAGTATCTCATGAATCTCTGCAGTGTACCTTATTTTACATAACAGACATATCCAGTGTCTCATGTTCTCTCTAGCAAACTAATCTGTCACACTGTGATTGCTGTGATAATGGTAAACAAACATAATCCCAATTTAATTAGTTGGATTTAGCACTGTTGAGATTGTTGGAGTAGCTCAAGAAGGTCTGGGGGAAAGGAGAGTCTGACATTGTTTCCTTAGGTCTATATTCTGTGATAATTTGAGATATAGTCAGTTAATTTCAGACTAAATCTTGAGATATAGAACAAAATATACATTCAGCCAAAACCAAAATATTTTAGTATTTCAATCATATGGATAGCTAGGATTTTGATAAACAGACATTTTTCTTGAGATGCAGAGATCCTGGTTAATGCTAAATACCTGTATTTTCCTGCTATATTAATTTTAATTAATGTTGTTAATGCTCCACAAGTGCAATATACACCTTGTATTTTATTAAATTAAATTCTTACATTTGAACTTAGCTAAGAAACTTGAAAGTCTGAGCAAGGCCTTGTGAATGCAGTGCCTTTCTGACTGCTGAGACAAACATGCACATTGAGTATGCAGATAGCTGGATTATATAAATGGTGAGTCTGTGCATGCTTGAAACACACAGAAAGCTATAGTCAAAAACACTGCGCTCAATTTAATGTGTCTTGAGAGTAAAATGTTTGTTTACTGTCTCTCTGTGAAATCCAGAAGCGTATTCTTGCCAAGCTATCTCAGACTTGGTCATCTATCTAATATTGCTTTGTTACTACAGAAATCTGGTACTTAAAATTTCATTTGAATGCATTCGATCTCATGCTTCTATTTTCAGTCTTACAGGTGACAACTGAAGTTACCATTATGGGCAGGAAGTTTGAAACATCATTTCTTTTAAGGAATTTAAATGTTTTTCTCTGAAGAAATGAGCAGATTGTCTACATATGTCTAGTACTAAGTATATGGGATAAAGAACTGTGTGGGATTACCACCCTCCTGGAATTAATGCTGTGATGGGCGCCTGAAAAATGCCCCAGACAGCTGAAAATGTGCTGCTTTCCTACTTATGATTTTTCTGTTCTAATCAGGCTAAAACAGAATTCTGGCTGTTCTACCTACTTTTTTGTTTACTTATTTTAAAGCTTGTTTTGTTATCATGGACCCACTATGTGGCTGTCAAGCCTGATTTATCAGAGCCCTGTTCACTGTGACCTTTAAAGCACGATATGTTACTGTAGCAAAGTTGGCTTTCCAATAACAGAGAAATGAATCAGTTGACTTAGCCATGGCCTTTTGCAACTTGCAGGATTTATGGGATCATGGGTTCCCTTTGTGCAGGTCTTTGTGCAGTTGGGCTGTAGGTCAGCAATACAAGAGCTAAGTCAAATTTCAGAATGTTGCTCCTCTATTGTGCTCCTGTTACAACATGAAGGGGCAGAGGTAGAACTGCATCACTGAACACCCACCAAGACAAAAAGAAAACCTTAGTTCTTATAGAATACAGAACAGTTGTTTTCCATCTGTCAAAATGTGATAATCCTGGTTGCTGGTCATTTTTCAGGCAAAAGAGATAGAAACCAAAGTATTCAATCATCCCATGCAATCTCCAGTGGAGTCAAAATAAGATCTATGGGAACGACAAATCCCACAGACCTTGGTCCAGTCAAGTGATTTCCTCTGCTCTAACAAGCTGCTACAAACTATTTTTAACTTTTTGGTACATATTCAGACTGCCTCCCACTTGTGGTTGTCTGTAATTCAGAGCAGGACTCAAAAATGGAAAGGGAACACATCTGGGCAGTCTCCAAACAAACTCAAACAATCATAGATATGGTAGAGAGGAGATCTTTGCATTGTTTACAGGTGTAACATTATGTCATATACATATGTATATGTGTGTGTGTGTGAGCCCTGATTATGTAGCTTAAACACTGAACAAACTGTGTCATTTAAAGACTTCTCAAAATACTTTTTTTAACAAAACAAAACACAATACAAATTACACACTGAATTTCTGATTATATGATTTACCCTTGACTAAAAAAAATACTTAGCCTTCAAAACACTGATCCTAAAGCAGCCCCTCATTTGAGTTTGTTTCATTCATAAGTGCACAGCTTGTTCCAGCTGTGATGTTTTTTCAGGCTCAATACAAAAATGTAATTTGGTATAGCACAGGTTTTAGTCTTCATTTAGGTCAAATTACAATTGAATCTGACAGTAAGAAATAGGTTAATTGCTTTAGACTCAATTTAACAAGATGTAGCCTTTGTATAAAAAAACTTTTCTTATGGAAAAAAATACTCTTCTAGGTGAAAGAGGAGGGATACTTAGTTTTCAGTATCACAATAAAAAACCCTTTTATTTTTAATCTTTATAAAGAGACATTCAAATAAAAAGGTATTAAATAGTCAATAGAAACTTTAGGTAAAACCTACCATGGTATAACCTTTACAGCTAACAGAAGATTTCTTTCTGAGCTATTCTTAGGAGCAGTCCAGGTCACCTATGGAAGAGACAAGAGTCTTTTGTTCTCTTTCAAATATTGCAATTTTGAAAAAAATACATTTATTTAACATTTCACTTGGGCTCACACAGTCTCACTAGTGCTCTAGTTGTGAGTAGAACCAAGGATTGGCCCACTGTCTGCTTCTCTGCACTTCTTGTCCAATTGGGAGATGGGAAGAAGGGATATAGCAGAGAGTTCCTCCTCCCCTGGGAGTGTTATTCAGCCACTCCAGGTCTCATTGAACCAGAGGTTACTCCACAATAATTCGTGCTTTCTGCAATATGATTTTCACCAGGATGTTGACTCTTGATGATCAAGTATTCCAAATAATAGCTCCAAAACTTGTTATATAGGTTATTTAATCTTTCACCTAAATCCTGATGGTAATTAAACTATAAAAGAATCCCAAAACTTATTAATAATCCTGATAATTTCCTATTGGACTTCAATTTATCATTAACTTTTGCTTTTTATAAAGTGTGGTTGACTTGTTGGTTTTATTAGAGAGGAATCTATGCAGATTGTGTATGCTGCTAACTGAAAAAGAAGAAATGGGGAAAATGCAAGCATTTAATATATCTTCTGGACTTGTACGTAAGTTTTATAATAGGTGTTTCCCAATTTATTGCTTCTCTGCAATCATTACTGAAAAAGTTCTGCCAAAGCATTGATGGAATGTGTTATAAAGTATTTGCAGCTTTGAGAGCTAAAGGGAGGGTCATGTTATGGCTGATTATGTATCTGTTCTACAGGAGAATGTAGCTCTCTCCTCTGAAAAAGCTAAAGCTTTGTTTCCCATCCAAGAAGACATCTAGATACCAGAAAACCTTTGGAATACCATTTGAGATTAAGAGCATATAAAAATGGAAGAAGAATGAGAAAAGGTTGATGGGGGAGAGAAAAGAGTAGTTTAGCTCCTCTGGCATGGAATGACATGCCTGGACTTTATCTAGGAAGCAGGTTTGACATTTATATTGTTTATCTCAGTGTGGCATCAGAGAACTGGATTTCTGTCTGTGTGACTACAGGAGAGTCACTTACTCCTCTTGTCCTTCCATTCCTGCCATAACCTCTTATTTGTCTTCATTTAGGATTTCAGTTCTGTGGGACTAGAAACTGTTCATTTGTTCAGCCCTTAAAGGGTAAATCTCAGATGCAGCCTCTGCATGTTGCTGGAGTACCAACATTGCCATTTCTGTTATGACTCAAAAGAAGTCATTTGATCCTTTGGTGTTACTTCCTCAACTTTAAAATGGGACAGTAACTCACAAGTGGGTTATGATGAACTGATTATTGCTAATGAAATATGTTTAGTTTCTCAGAGAGCTTTTAAGAAAGCAAAATACTGAGGAAATTACAAATGTATTCCATTTGGTTTTCTTTCATTCACATATGCTATATGATTGACTTAAAAAATGCACTTTTGGTCAATCACAGAATAGTCCATGATTTCCTGTGTCAAATCTGAAGATCCTTCTCTACCTCTCAGGAGTGACACTGTGTAAACAACAGCAGAGTAACCTCAGAAGACTAGTGAGCCCTCTAAGAATGAAACCCAAAGTAGTATGTGACTTTTCTCAAAGTATACTGGACAAGCACACCAGAAGCCTGTTCAAATTTCAGTTAAGAAAATGAAACACTTCAAAAGCTGACTGATTTTAGCAATACAAAGCATTGAGAGCAGGGCTGGCGGTCCAGTGATAATACTATCACAAATTCACAAGGAACGATTCAGTCTTTCAACTCTCAGGAAACCAAGAATTAGGGAACCTTGCTGTATACAGTGTAAGGAACACAGAGAATTTTAGTGCAGGAAAGTATATGGAGAGGCCAGTGTGGAAGGATCAGAAAAGCTCATTTTTCCCAGGAATCCAATAAATAAAAAGTGAGATAATAAATAAAAAGAGAACCTGCAAGCTTTTAACATGGATGAAGGATAAAAATCTTTTTTTCCAAAAAAAGATTTTTCCTAGGGAATGGCAATAGGTTCTAACTATGGATAGAAAGCTTCCTCAGAGATGTTGGTGAATGGCCAAGGGGCTTAGTGGACAGTGGGAGTGTATAAGTAAGAAAACAGCTAGACTTTAAAAAATTTTAGTAATTTTGAGTTCCATATTTTTTTACAAGATTTAAGATCTGACTGGAAATGTATTATTTTTGTTACCTAAAATACTTAGCAATACACAGGACTCTGTTGGTTTCAGATATGTTTAATTAAAAGCTTTTCAGTGACAGAATGCTTCATAAAGACTTTTTAGTCAGAAGAATTCCATATTTGTTTCCCATTTGCGTTGCTACAGGAAACTGTCATAATATCTTTATATTTGCATGTGTATGCATCTATGTGCATACAGCAAGTTTAGAAATACAATAACCCTGGAGGGATGCTGAACATGTTGGGACTGAAGAAGAGAGAAAGACAAACTGCCTGATAACTGAAGAAACAGTTCATTTTACTTTGTGCAGGCAGGCAGGAAAGGGAGTGCAACGTAAGCAAGACATTTCATTTGTGGTTGAATCCACAGATGAGCTATTGTAGAAAGTATTCTCCAAAACATGCTTACATGGGAGATGGGGCACGTGGTACTGATTAGATTCAGTACCAGCAGGGCAGTTTTATTACACAGAAACACTACAGTTTGAAAGCTGTAAACGTTGTTTCAGTGTTGGAAGGCTGTTCCTTTAGCATTTCGTGCCTTACTGGGAATTCATGGGACTCTGCACCTTCTCAGAAAGTACTCAGCACCTTTTAGCTTTGACCGATGCTATAGCTGGAAAGATTCAAAGCTAGAGACAGTGTTTTCTTTTAATAGTCAAACATGCTGGAAAACAAAGGAGAAAGCATGCCTCACATTCCACTGAAGTCAGTGGTTTCTGTCTCTTTTTGCACTTCAGATCACTTCCAGTCCCCTTTGGCAGGAGAGGAAGAGTCTGTGTTTGAGTCTGTGTTGTCTGCCTTCATCTGTGGGTTCATCCATGGGGACTGAGCTCAGCCCTCTCAGACAAGGAATGCTGCTCCCTTCTGCTGTGCCCACTCACTGACTGCCTTCTTCACTATAAACTGATAGATTAGCAATAAGAAAAAATATACAGTCTCTTTTTTTCATATTTGGTCTTCTTGTGGTGTGCCACTGATTTGATTTGCACTCTTTTTATCTAGATGATACCTAGAAATTTAGTCAGTGGAATGTTTAGTTGGATTTACTCAGATGCATTAGATCTATAAAAACAGGAGACAGAAAATTTTTGAGCACATTTATCCGAAAATGTCAGTAATTAAGATTATACACTGTTGTTATTCTTAAGAGTTATCTCCTGAGCCTTGATATAACAACCAGTCTGAAGAATGTTGAGCACCATTCTTTGGAATTGTTGTGCTGCTAGAAACAAATTTACACAGCAAATCAAAATTATTTTAGAATAAGTTTAATCAAATTAAGAAGGTTAAGAAAATATATTCGTATATTTTGGATTTAACAGTAACAACATTTCAGCCTTTATTTGTCTGTTTTCTGCTTTTTACTTCCTCTCTCTTTCCTAGACTATAAACCACTGGAAGTCTGTATTTCCAGGTCCAGACTTTGTTTCAATGATTATTCTTCCAAACCAGGGAGAATAGGAACAATAAAAAACACAGAACTCAGTATGAGTTCATTAATCTCACACTAAAACTAAAAGCCATCCCTGTACCAGCTACTAGCAACTCCCCACTGTAAATACTTTCATATAGAGCAGTGCAGAAAATAAAAATTACCTTTTATAGCTGTACCAGCTACCACTACTTTCCACTAAGCATATAATTATTTCTCCAGTGTCAGTAATTCCTGATTGAATTCATGGTGAGGAAAGGAAGAATCCCTAACTCATTTCACTTTTTGATATAATTCCTCTTTCAGAGTTCCCTTTATCTTTCAACTATTGCTCACGAGAGCATTCTGCAAGATAGATAGTACCAAATCAGCTTTTCAGAGATAACAGAATCACAGAATCTTCTGAGTTGGAAGGGAGCCACAAGGATCATCAAGTCCAACTCCTAAGTGAGTGGCCATGCAGGGATCAAACCCACAACCATAACATTATAGTTGTTTTCCAGTTGTTTCATTTTACATGTGGATTTAATTTGTTCATCTAACAACAGCTGGGGTAACATGAACACATGATTTAGCAAATCTGAAAGATTGTATTATAAATAAACCCACAACTACACTGCTTGCTAGAAGGAAGTGCCCAGAGCCCTGCCAACATGAATTGTTAATTACCATCCTCTTCAGCTGCCATAAAGAACTCATTAAGTGCCAAATTACTTCCCTAAACAATGAGTAGCAATGGTTCCTCTTGTGCCTATGTGCTTATTTATTAAGAATTACAACTTCCTTAATTGATACATAGATTCAAAGCAAGAGGAAATCCAACAGTGAAGCTATTTTTGAGTCAGTTATTGTCAAAGAAAACATCAAAAATATTCTTTAATGATGAAAACATTATTTAGTTTTCAAGCTCCAAAATTTAAAAAGCAGCAATATGAAACTTTTCCAATATGTCCTCACATTTTATTTTACCCTTAGGCTGAGGACATAGGAAATATCAGCCTGATGTGATTGTTGCTTCTTAAACTTTTAAACGCTTTATAAAAGGAGAGTCGAGTTATAGCTCTTCCTCCACTTGAATGGAAGCACTACTTGAACAGCATTAGAGTATGCAAAAGCACTTGTGTTTGTGGCTGAGGAGAAATGTGAAAAGACATTATTTGAGAAAAGTGGACCAAAAATGGCATTACAGGAAGCATTTACAAAGATAAAATATAGTAGATATATTTTGGGAAAGTGTAGAAACTCAGAAGCCTAAGAAGTTAAACATAAACAAAAATGAAATAGAAACTAAAAAAGGGGA
>NW_024580665.1:4162635-4220010 GCF_017639235.1 Corvus kubaryi
GGAGAGGAGAGGAGAGGAGAGGAGAGGAGAGGAGAGGAGAGGAGAGGAGAGGAGAGGAGAGGAGAGGAGAGGAGAAAGGGAAAAGGGAAAAGGGAAAAGGGGAGAACTTTTGAAATAGTTACATTAAAATATTTGCTGTTAAGTGTACACCTGTGATGTCTAACAAAGGGCACATCCTAACAGTGGAGGATGAGTTTAAGACAATTTAAGCTTGAGTTTAAATATGTAAACATAATGGGTCTGTCCCTTATAGTGCAGACTTCTTTATGTTCCACAGAAGCCAATGGGAATGGAAAGTTCTCAGCATTTTCCAAAATCAAACCCTTGGAAAGTCCAAGAGAAATAATGCATACTGGTAAAAAACAAAACAAAACAAAACAAACCCAAACAAAAACGAACCAAACAAAAAACCCAAACAAAAGCCAAACAAACAAAAAACCAAAACAGACAAACAAACAAAAACCCAAAACCAAATAAAACCAAACCAAACCAAACAAAATAAACCAGTCTTGATAGTAAAAAATAGGAAGACCCAGTAGTGTGATAAAAGGGATGTACTATTGCCTCCTGAGCACAGCTGGGCACAGCTGGAAAGTGGTGGGAGGGCTTGGTCAAGATTGACTGCAGAGAGAGAGGAGCAAATAATGTGAAAGTCCTGTAAGACAGGATATCTGCAATGAGAAAAGCTGAGCAAATCTCAATGCATCAGAAAAAGGTGAATAAATGACATAATGAATATTAAGTTTTGGAACACTTGGGCCAGTGCTGGAGCCATAAAACAGACAGAGACTGTAGGATACCTTTTGACCCACCAGGCTCCTGTGGGAATCAGCGACAACATCGTTAACAGTGTGACGTCACATAATGAACTCCATACCAGCCTTGGTAAAGCTGCTGGGGTCTGCCAGGTGTGACCTTTGCTGGGATCTTTTACAACCCCAAGCAGCACTGGCTGTCAGGAACTGCTAAATGGTAGTTGGTGTTTTTAGCAGAACTTCTCTAGATTATGCTGACAAGTGTGCCTTCACTTACCATACAGAGAAGTGTATTAAAGGGCAAAATAACAAACCATGTGATTGTCAACATCATCATTTCATACTAGACATGGTTCTGACCACACCTCTGTTTTCCCTGGTCACACTAATTTTCTGGGTGTTGCTCTCAGGAAGTACAAAGACTGATGCTTTGCCCGCACAATAACAGTGCTCAGGACACTGTTGCTATTTTGATTTGTATTGCACTACATTGTTATGTACGTTCAGGAACTTCCAGAGTATTTTCTCAGAGAATGTGCAGAATAATTTGGGCCCATTTTTCATGAGCCTTCATTGCTAGTAGACAATAGCATATGGTAGATTCATCTGAGATTTTGTTATATTTTCTTATACTAACCTTTTTCTGGAGGCAAAAATTAAATAACTTTGACACACACACAAGGAATGTTGGTCTGCAACCTGGGTCAATATAAGCCTACAAAATTCCTCTTGGTTTTACTGCTGGCATTGTCATTAACAGTGTTCTGTGCCTGTTATCTGGTCAGATGAATTCTTTTTCTGTTATTTCAAGACATTCCAGTATGCTAAGCTTTAAGTTGTAATTGATGTGCATGCCGTTTGTAAAATAATGTTACTGTTACCTCACCATTTCACTTTGCAATGGGATATCCTCCGTCTGAGTGTTCTGCCCCACAGTATGACAATATTCTGTACTCCTCTCAGTGATTTTCCCTCAGTAAAATCTGTGTCCAGGTTTCAGAGCAATTGAGCTACTGTGCTGAAACCATTGTTGCTGATTTCTTCACGTGTCTGCTGAGGATTATTGTGAAAGGTTATTTGGATTAATAAACAGAATTTATTGCCCTTATAGTGCCTGTTCGGACCTTGACTGTTATGTCTGTACCCTAAAACATTATGCAGGAAGACAAAAACGTTGTTCATGCTACTAAATTACCATTTGCCTAAATTTCCATTCTCAAATGAGTAGACATTACATGGCCCTACTCTAAGCCTAAAATCCTTAATAAATTAATTTGTTTTAAATTGTGCTACTGATCCATCCACACTGGTACACTAAGTGTACAACTGACTGTTGCTTTAAAATTCACAGAAATTTATCTGGAAGCTAATCTAGTCCATGTCACACTTTTTAAAAGTTTGTTACCATTTCATACAAGCATCTCATTGCTGTAAAGAATCTTAACAAGCTGCTTAAGAAAACATTTAAAGTAACTTGAGAAAATCAACAAAACATTTCTCTTTCTAGAATCTTATCCTCTAAACCTTTCTTCATGTAAACCAACATGTTTTCATTATAGTTCAAATCTTCACTGGGATGTAAGTGAAGATACAATTTCTCATACATGTTTTAATATTTCTGACCTGAATATGTACAGTCTTGAAAGCCAGACAGACTTGTAAAGCAAGTGACACTAAAATTTTTTACAGAAGGAGGCAGATGGTACCTACAGGCAGGTGGATATATAGAGGGGACACACTCTGACAGCATTTTTCTGACCAGAAATGGAACTGAGGAAGCCCCGTGCATTTTACTACACAGACCCTTTGCAGTCTCCTGACCTTACTGTCTGAATTTTAATTGTGTTAGAATTTCTAGTTCAGAGTTTGTTTACAGCACTGCCTTCTTTTTCTTGATAGTTGTTCAAGGTTGTGAAGATCTGCCTAAAAATAAAAATTAGAGCAAGTCCCTTGTGCACGTTTCTGTCTCCTTTCTCAGATGAGGTCAGCCAGAGATCAACTGACACCGATACTTGGAGTCTTGGTTGGATATAGAACATTGCTGAATACACCAGGGCACCAGTGAGTGCTGCTCTGGGTGCACAATGGCTCTGTGATTCCTCCTGGCAAAGGACTGGCCTTGTAACCTGAGTGAAGCTGCCTGGAAGAGATGTGCTCTTTGCAGAACTCTCTGTGAGAGCAGAAATCGAAGTTTGTACTCAGTGTGCACAGACACTTTCACAGATCAATGACAACATTTCCTTGGTTCTCAGCAGTCTTCATTGTTTGGGGCATCTAGTGCAAATAATGCCAAATTTCCCTGTCTTTATTAATTATCAGGCTATTGCATACTCCAGAGCCCACTTTAAACTATCATTATTTGTTCCTTTTTGGCAGTTGGATGTACTAAGGCGTGTTCCATCACTGTCATTTTACCTTCTTGTCTTTCTGCTTGAAACTGAAAAAGAACTTGGAAGCTTTATTCTGGTTCTGTACTTAAGTGCCACATAATCTTATTCCAAATGTCTGGGATTATAAAAATAACTCCCTTTTCCAATATTTTCCTATACTTTTGCTTTAGTGATATTTGTGAGACACTCAAATGTACTGTCTGTATTTGAAGAGATTTTCAAACTTCAGTAATACTAATTTTCTTTTGTTTTCATGGCTGAGACGTTATACTCAGACCTAATATACTTAAAAGCCATAGGTCTGTGTGGCCTTTTAGGTACCTTAAGAAAAGATTTAATTTCCCAGAATATTCCCTCATAATGTCCTTGAAAATATCTAACATTTTCTGCAATCTGCTCAATTACAAAAAGAAAAAATATTCTACAGTGTTGTCAGATCTTAAATACATAAATATTCTTCTTCCTTCTCCTTTTGCTCTTTCTGTCTCAATAATGGTTTGAATAACAAGAAGGAACCTTCACTAAAGACACAAGCATCGCCTCTTTCTCCTTTCAGAGGAATCTGTTTGATTGTTCACAGGTTCTCAACATCATTTCATCAAACATCTACCAGATTGCAGCAGGCACCCCACTTGGACTCCATGAGGCTGCTGGTTCTTTTGCTCTCCCATTTATAGCGTGCTGTGCTTGGAATGAAATTATTTATATTACTGTTAATTATGGTTACTAATTTTGCAGAGGGATGTAGTTGGTATTGGGAAGCCTGAGGACTTGGCTCAGCTGGTGGTTGCCAGTGGTAAAAGGAGTCTGCAAGAACAACTTTAGATGAAGTTTTGTCACAGTAAAGATTTTAAACTCTTACCAGGGTCCCAAGCCCAGTCTGAAAGGTTTTACAAGCTTTGAAAATATGAAAGCTTTCAGGTTCCCATCTAAGGTATATAAAGGTGAGCTAAGTTTTGGTAGTTCTGGGACAAGAAATTTGGATGCCTTCTATGCAGGGTCTTGTTCCATCAAGATTCTGGCATGACCACTACACTGAACACGAACGCTTGGAGAGCTGAGAGCCACTCTTGTACCCGTGGCTGCGTCCACAGGGGGACAAACGCATCTTGCTGTTTTTCATTCCTTACTCCTGGAAAGCAAAGTCCCTGCACTGGTGCAAAGTAAACAGATTGCGCCAAACGCTGTCCTTTGGACTTCGCTCTGACACGTGGTGGCCAGACGCGCCCCGCTGCTCGCCGCGGTCACAGCGCAGCGACGGCTCGCGGCCCCGAGCGCGCTCCGCCCGTGACGTCATCACTCGCGCCCGAGCGCGCCCGGGCCGCGGCGGGTGCTGCGCGCGCGCCACCTGTGGGTGAGGAGGGGAACGCGCCGGGAGCGCGGGGAGCGGAGAGCGGGAGCGCGGGGAGCGGAGAGAGCGGGGAGCGGGAGCGCGGGGAGCGGAGAGAGCGGAGAGCGGGAGCGCGGGGAGCGGAGAGCGGGAGCGCGGGGAGCGAAGAGAGCGGGGAGCGGGAGCGCGGGGAGCGGGAGCGCGGGGAGCGGAGAGCGGGAGCGTGGAGAGAGCGGGGAGCGGGAGCGCGGGATGCCGAGCGGGGAGCAGGAGCGCGGGGAGCGCGGAGAGCGGGAGCGCGGGGAGCGGGAGCGCGGAGAGCGGGGAGCGCGGAGAGCGGGGAGCGGGAGCGCGGAGAGCGGGAGCGCGGGGAGCGGAGAGCGGGAGCGCGGAGAGCGGGAGCGCGGGATGCCGGGCGGGGGACTCGGGGTCTGGGCAGGGACAGCTCCCGCTGCCCCAAGTTATCCACGCCCCGTCCAGCCTGGCCTTGGACACGTCAGGGATGGGGCACCCACAGCTTCTGTGGGCACTCTGTGCCAGGGCCTCAGCACCCTCACTGTTCCAAACTTCCAACCTAAACCTACCCTCTTTTAGTTTAAAACCATTAGCCCTTGTCCTGTCGCAACAGGCCCTGCTAAAAAGCCTGTCCTCATCTTTCTTATAAGGCCTCTTTACTGGAAGGCAGCAGAGCCTTGTTTTTCTCCAGACTGAACAATCCCAACAGCAATCTCTCAGCCTCTCCTCGCAGGAAATGTGTCTGTCTTTCAATCGCTCTGTCTTTTCTATATTCTGTGAATTTAAAGATCATCATCAGTAAGTTCAGCAAAAAACTTACCCTTCTTTACTTGAATGATGCAGACATAAGCTATCTGCTGTTTGACTGTGTTCCTTTCCACCACAGATTCCCCTTTAAAAATCCTTGAGCTTAGTGATGTTTAATCAAATCCCATTTTCGGAGGAGTAACATTTTGGGTGACTTATTATGATAAGTCTACATCGTTCATTCAAAAAGGATCCTTTAAAAAGTTGTCTATATGGTATTCATGGTATTCTTTACTCTTCAGTTTAGTCCAAAAAAAGGAAGCAAATCTGTTATGAGGCATCAGCAAGCCCAGGATGCACACAGCTGAGAGGATAGCAGGTCATTCTCAAGGACCTGCTTGTGGAGAGTTTCATAAAACACACATTTCTAGTAGTGCATGTTGTCAGTCAAAAGGTTGTTTGAAGAGAGTTTTCCTGTCTCTTGATTAGTTAGTTGTATGTTGTGAGCAGTTTAAGTTAACATGCTGAGTGTTATCATTCATGCCAGTTTCTCCTGTGCCACAAACAGTACTTGTAAAGAAGAAATTAGGTGGATAATTGTCTGGCAAGTTCTCTCTGCTAACTAGACTTCCCATCCATTATGTGCTTTACTGACTCTGTTATTAGCCACTGGAATATACTTTCAAACCAGTTTTTTCAGGATGCAACTTGATCTACTGTTTTCATTACCTTCACTCCTGGTGCGTATCTCCTACAGTTCATAGAACATCTATTTGGATGGGTACAGTTCTGTTCTTTCCACTCTTCAGAGGTATTGTGTGACTGTCTTAAATTCCCACATTTTCTTCTCACACATATTTGTGTGGTGATTTCATCAACCCTCAGCTTCAAAGCTTGCCTGTGCTGAGATGTTTTTCAGGTCTACCTCTCAATTTCTAAGCACTTGCCTATCACATAATGTTGCTTCATTTCCTTTTGAATATCTTCTTCGCCACAGTCCTCCCAGTTGCTCAATGCTGTAATAATGCTGCTTCATTCATCAAGTATTCATATTTCACTGCTTCATGCAAAACATTCCCTAATAACATTTCTAATAAACATGTTTGTTCTTTCCCCACAGCTATGACTCTCTAAGGTCACTCCCCAGCCCTGACTGTTGTAACATTTTCCACAATTTACGTGATCTGGATTTCCCTCTCCCTTTCCCCCCCAGTTTATATAAAATGTATTTGTTGTCTAATGTTCTTAGCCTGGCGATTTGACTGGATCCTTCCATTGCCTCTGTCACATAATTTGATCTACTAAACATTACTTTCCACCTCCCCTTACTTGGGTGTCCTTAGCTCACAGTGAACGACCTTAAACTTGATCCTTTTGGAGATGCTACAGGCCCTGCAATTCTGACTGGAGTTACCCAGAGCTGTAAGGGGAGCCCTGCACACTATGTAGGAAAAAATGCTCCAAACCTAAGGACAGAACCAAAATGTGACATTTTTCAGAATTTCAAATCCCAAAGAGAACCCCTCATGACAAATTTACCAAGCAATTGTTTGTGTCAGGCAATATGACAACTATTGAGCAAACAGCTGTTGCTCCAGATGGAAGATGTGTGACAGCTGGTGGGTCCAGGTGCATCGCTCTGGAATAAATCAACAGAACACTGGCATGGTGGTTTATTCCTGCCTGTCTTCATGGCATTTAAGCCAATTTCTTGGGTGTTCTGCTCTCAATCCTTAAGAAACAATTTTTTGCACAGTGGCATATTAATGTGTTGAAATGTAAATAATAGGGAAAAGACTTATAGTGAATCATGACCAGAATTTAGGGACACAGCCTATTATAATTCTATGAGTATGTTCACCCTGAATTTAAACCACCATTACAGGAGATTCTCACATTTCCTGTACTTTGTTCTTTAGACATACTGAAGTGGTACAGAAGCAAATAGAGCATTTTATCTGAAGGTAGCTTATCTGTATCTAAATTTTCCTGATTGGGACACTGTGACCAATGTCTGAAACAATGTCTGAACCTTTTAGAGGACACTTTCCACTTTCTGACAACTGAACAAGGATTGATAGCAAACCCCACCTATGTCCCTAAATAAGTCAGATGTATTTGGCTGAAGTTGTAAATGTGTGAGGTTCTGCAGCCTATTACCAGTACCCTGAGTCCTCCTGTTACCTGATCTGTTTTAGTGCCTAAAAGGAAATAATCTCTCATTATCCCTACGAAATAATCTTGAAATATAAATCCAAAGGTTGTCTAGGAAATCTCTCATGTTTCTGTCTCCATTGGTGTGGTCTTTCTGAAAGGAATCTTCATGTCCTTAAACCTCTTCACTAGAGAAAAGCTACATGGAGAAATAGTATTTTTAAAGATAATTATCCCTTTTCTCTCTTTGATGTAAGCTCTAAAGGAATGCAGAAAAACAATTTTTAAAAAAATGTCGTAGGGCTTGTTTTTTTCTGAGTATTTACCTTTCTTGTCTGTTAGGTGAAAAAATCATAAAGGTCCTTGTAAATCACTCAAAGCTTGTGTTCCTCCACTACTTACTACTGTGTTTTTTAAATATATTCCTTATTGGCAGACTAGTGCAATCATGGGAGTTAATAATCAGATTTAGGGTTCTTTGGTGAATCAGTATTTACACTGCAGCAATGCAGAGTTTGTTATTAATAACTGCAGTGGGAATGGGAGTTCATCCTACTGAGTGTTTGGTAAATGCAGTACAAATGTTTCAGGAAGATTCCTGTGCTTTCCATTCTAAACAATCTATTCCAAAGGATGTAACTTGTCAAAGAAAAATAGATTAGGCTGTTACAGATGAGATTATATGCTGACCTAGGTCTCATCTATTTGGGTCTCTATCTCTATTTGGGTAAATAAATAGAATAAACTGTGAAAGAGTAAAGGTAGAAAGGAAACTTGTGTGTGGGCTTGCTCTTCAGCATTTCTTTTCATCTCTGGGAACAAACATCACTGTTTTAATGGATATTCCTTAAAATGATTGGAGAGATGGGAGCTTTCACAATCAGATCTTATATTTTACTTTTGGTTAGCTGACGGCTGAGAATATTCAGGAAAAAGAAGAGTAGGTGGTGCCCTCCATGCAAGTCTTCACTAGAAAAGGTGGCAGACTCACTGTTTTGTCACTGCAGGCAACTCTGGGGACAGCTGGGAGTTCTGGAATCCCCATAGCTGTCCCCATCTACACTGATAACTTCAAAGGAAGCACAGTGTGGGGGTTCCAATGTAAAGAATGCACATGCAAGGAAACATGTATGTAATATATTGGGATTATCTGTTTGGAAAATGTTTATCTTCTGCCCACAAATTGTCAAGGGTGAGTTATTAATGTTGTCAGAGAGCAACGTGTTATTGCAGCCACAGGCCAGAAATGTGCCAATGATTCTGTGGAAACAAGACAATTCACTGGAAGTGCTATGACTTTCTTCAGTAAATTTGATTGGAGGTATGTTTATAGCATAAAGAAAACAGAGATGAGAAATAGCTCATTTTGTACAGCTTCTCTTCATTCCCTGACAGTCCTTCCTGTTAAAAGGCTTGTGAATAAGAAACTTTTCTTATTGTAGGTAGAAAACAGCAAGCCCTCTGATGCTAAAATTTGTCCTTTGGGCTCTGAGCTGGGTCTCCTGTTGTTCCATCTCATCATGCATGTACAAGGTTAGAAGGAATAGGGGGAGAAAAGTGGTTGTGAAAAGCAAACAGAAAAAATTCCCAATATTTAGGTCTATTCCAACTGCTGTGCTCAGGGGAAACCTAAGGCACAGTTTCAATCATCAGCTGGCCAAGGACCAACAGGGGAATTTGCACCTTTTTTGTAAGTTCTCCCAAAGTGACAGTAATTATTTTTATTTTAGAAAAGAGACAAAATAGTTCAATAAAAGCAATGATATGTTGAAATTGTACCTGGGGAATATCCTGCCTGAAAAAGCTCTTTTAAGTTGCAATACATTTGGTATCTAAACTGCTTGAATTTTAATTTTGTCTGTATATGTCTGTAATTTGAAATTACTCTGATGCCTATTGATTAGTTTCATCTGAAACACACGTCTCACTTAGAAAATATTGATTTGTTCATCACCTTTTAGCCAAGTAGGTTAATTGAATGGTGCTTGGGTAATTATTTCAGATGCAATCTCTGTCTAATATTTGCCTTCAAAGAGCTGGTGGAATTGTTTGACATTTAGCCAAGATATTTCCTAAAACTGGAGCTTGAGCACAGGGGCAGTGGAACTGTGGTAGTGACTAAGGGTGCATTTTGAAGAAACTTTGTTTATTCCCTATTTAGCCAGAGCAAACAAACCAAAGGCCAGGTCTGGCTTCCACTGGGGTTAATGGGATTTTGCCAATTTTTTTAACAGTTGACTATTGGATTACTGATATTTCAGGGAACATTGGGTACCATTGTAATAACACAGAGAGCAGGGACAGTCCAAAGGAAAGGTATGCTGCTTTCTGTGCTGCAGAGCTGCTGTGCCAGATAAGCTGAGCACAGAACCATAGGTCAGATGCTCAGACAATGCTAAATAGTTTGGAATATTCAGGAGTAAAAGTAAAACATCTGCAAGCATGTACTCAATAATCATAAAGGATTCCCCTAACTCTTCCATTTGTAAAGAAAAGCAAGTGACAAAACTCTTTTCTTCCAGCTGGAAGTAGATTGGTTTTCACTGGAAAGTGATTCCTTAAAAGGTCACAGGTACATTTGGCCGGGAGAAATATTACTTAGCATTTGATTGATATTAAGCCCTCCCACTAACCAGTTAATTGTTGTGGGCTACCTCCCAGTGCCCAGCGTTCAGGCCAGAGCCAAATGTAAATTGAGCTCAGACTATGCTACAAGCTGACCTGAGCTAACAATTTCAGAGAGCACATAATCTACAGTTCCAGCCCTGCAGGCCTTTCTCATCTGAGTGAACTCTGCACTGAAGTTCTATTAAATCTATAATGTGCAGTAGTTTGTGCTCCATCTGTAGCTGATCCATAATTATTCATTTAAAAAAGAAGAAAATTTAATCAAAATTTACTTTAAATTTGCCTGTTCTCAAAGGACGTCTCTTTTTTGAAGGGAAAAAAACCCACAAATATGTTTACCTGGCCACATGTCTTACACACATATGGCCAGATTTTCACAAGAGGTCAAATAATGCTTCACTACCTAATGAAAGTAAGAGGATTTAAAAATTTCTTTAACGAGAAAATGTGGTGACACTAAACTGACCTGTTCTGAAAATTTATCCCCACTTGAGACTTCTTTGAATGGAGTAAAATGGAACAGTTATTTGTACTTGATCTCAGCATATCCCACTGGATACAATTACCACTTCAATATATAGCAAGTTCTGTTTTTCTTTAAAAAACAAGGGAGGTATTTATCAGGATAAGAGTCATTGCATTCCTCCAGTTCTGGTATGGCAGAAATTTGAGGTGGAGTGGTCACAGTTGAGAGTCCCCATGGGTCTGTAACAAACACAGTTTCTGCCAGGGTCCACCTTTTATGCTGGGAACTGGCCAAAATAGGCTTTCTTAAGTCCACTGCAGTTTAGTAAATCTCAAGTCCAGCTTTAGTATTAATTTGTTATCCAGCCTATAAGTCAAACATCTGAGACCTACTCCCAGTTGTCATTAAAATCAACAGATCGAATCTTTGAGTTCTCATTCAGCTCTTGCTCAGGCAAAACCCTCAAACACTGAGTCATGATCCAGTTTCACAAGCATCCCATTAATCAGAATCTGTCTGGATTTGGCCAGTGTCAGTTGCTTCCCTTGTTTTAGGAGACAGTTCATCAAACGTCTGTACATCTGGGACACATTATTGCACTCTCTAGTAATTTTATCAACAGTTGAGAGTCCTGCCTTTCACAAGAGCCACTCACTATTCACAAAGATGATCAGTCTTAGAGAACAGCCTGGCCAGCTTGAGAGATGAAGTGTTGTGTGAATTGCTGTCCTCGAGAGAATTCTTCTGCTAAACATTGCCAGATGTGCTAAAGCTTGGGCAGCCAGTGGGACTTTGGGAGCAGGGATGCTGCATGTGCAGGAGCACTGTGCAGCCCCTGAAAGCTGAGGAGCCCCACAAGAATGGTCAACCTACCAGCCTAATTCAATCACTCACACAGGCCACAGATCGGTGCTTTGGTCTCTATTCAGTAGAATGGCTACAGAAATTTGGAACATTTGCCTTCTGCTGCCCCCTGGACTTGCCCTTCAGTGTTGGGTACAGTGCTGCAGTGAGATTTGGAGGCCACAGTGTTCAAGAGTGTTATGATTCCAGTGATGTAATGTATGTTCTGAATCAATAAATTAAAAAGTATTGTAGCTTGTTGGGTTCTTTTAATAGAAAATGTTCTACTGGAAATCTGTCAGTGTTAATTGCGTGATTTTAGAGGAAAATAAACTATAACCTATTGAAAGTTACAAAGCCATTACTCCAAGTCCAGCAAGACTATTTGCAAAACTAAGGACTATCAGGCATCATTCATTTTATCAAGGATAATCAGGACCTGTGGGCCTAATTTGAGTCTATAACCGAGGTCATTACAGAAATATCAGTTTGCTGTGACACAGAGCAAGGCTCATTTGAAAAGCAGCCTGGGCAAGATGCAGCCTGTCTTCATTTTTGCATAAGTCCTAATGCAAATGTGCATGATTGTCACATGAGGGATCTGTAGGAAAATGCGAACTCTTCATCTTACTGGAAATTGAATTCCGTTTTCATTTGGTGGTCACTACTTGCCCAGTATCAAATATTTTACAATAAAAGTCTATGCAGTTTGATTCTGAAATTATTCAGTGGTTTAAATTTTAATTGATTTTGATCAATGGCTGAAAATAAAAGAAGACATGGCCTAGCCCAAGTGGCTGAACGCATTTCTGAAATCTTTATACATCTTTACTTCAGTAAAGATATTTTTAGTTATTTTGAGTAAATTTGACTGAAGTTTTAAAGCAGTTACTTCTAATTCCTCCATACAAATAGGGAAATAGATAATCATAGACGCTATTTAATTGTGATTACAATTGTAATTCCTTTTCCCGAGTGTCGGCTCTCTGGGGAGGTTTCCAGCAGCAGTGATGTGAAAGGTTGGTGATATCGATTATGGAATCAAAGCCCCGCCGCAGCCGGACCGGCTTTGCGGGCGGAACGCTCCCCGGGGCACCGCGGCGCGGCGGAACGCTTTCGGCGAGGGACGCGCGGCCGGAAGCGGTTGACCTTGCACTTCCGGCGCCCTCCCGCCTCGCCGCCCCATGGCCGCGTCCGTGGTGAGTCCGGGCCGGGCCGGGAACCGCGGCCTGGGGCCGGGGGAGCGCGGGGTGTCCGGCTCGGGAGGGTGCTGCGCTTGAGAGGGCGGGTGTGGGAGCGCGGGGAGGCCGTCGGGAATGTCCCGGCTCCGTGAGGGACGGGGCGGGCAGGGCGGTAGCGGCTCAGCGCGGGGTGTGGGCAGGGGCCACTGCCACCCTCCCGAGGGTCCCCGGCGCAGGGCGGGGGTTCCAGTGTTGCGGCCTCAGCGTCCTCGAACAGGGGCCTTAGGACAGAGAGGGGCTCAGTGAGGGCGTCGGCAGCGGCCGTGTACGTTGGAAAACTGCTTGGAGTTGCCGCCAGAGTCTTCGAGAAGTTGATTCGGGGATTGTTTGGTTGGTTTTTTTGAATTATGGCTTTCCTGTTAAATACTGGGAAGGAGGGTTTATGAGTGAGGTGGTTGGACGTTGGAACCCGAAGGAACTGTAATCATCTCCATTCTCGGAGATGTCCAAACGTGGCAGGAGACAGGACAGAGGACGCAGAGCTGTCAGATGCAACCAGGAAAGTGGATCAACCTTTGCAGTCAGCTCTGCTTTGAAATGGGATTAGGACCAAATGACCTCCACAAGTTTATTCCAGCTAAAATTGTTCACAGAGTTTAAAACTGTGTTCTGGTTGTGGCTGTAAAAAGTTGCCAAAACCGACAGAGCTTATTTCCACCAGACTTCTGTTGCAGGTACCCCAGCAACTCATTCCAGTCTCCTGGTGTTTCTCCAGTGCCCTCGCTCATGCCCATTCCATCTCTTGGGAGCTGGAGGGGAGTGTTTGGTGCTGGTTGGGAAGGGCTGGTGTGCAGCCTGAGCTGGCTGAGGGCTCACGGCCCCCTGCTCTCGCTGGCACAACAGGCAGAGCTGCAGTCACTGTTCCCAGGGCAGGTCTGACACTCCTGTCTCCAGAGTTTCTCTGGGCACTTTCTGGGACTGTGAGTTCAGAATTTGCTGGGGGAGGTAGGAAGATGAAGAGCAGGTTTGTGTCCTTGCAGGGGGAGAGAAAAAATAGTGCATAGTGATGTTTGTCTTTGCTGAATAAACAGGGGTTATTTGATAGGCCATAGCTACTTTTCAAATTGGAACTTTCTCTGATTGTGAATATTTCTTGTGGTAATACCAGAGGAATTCCTGGGGGTTCTGGAGTATATTCAGTAAAAGCAGCCAAGAAAATGCAAGCAGTGACATTGTTCCACACTGATTGAGTTATAGATACAGAGTATAATACTGGAATAAAACAATGATGAATAATAGCATTGTAAACAATTGATCAGAAGAGAACCAAACGCAGGTTTATGGGTGTATGGACAGGAAATTCAGAAGCTGCTTTCCAGGATGTCCCAGTTCAGGGTCTGTAAGACATCAAGAGCCGAACAGCTGAACAAACTGAGCAAATAACCCAGTGAGATCACAGTGCAGTGCTGGGACTACAAAGGTTGTTACCTGGGGATGAATAAAAACAGAGAGATGTAAGGAAAATGATGAGGTGTGAGGAGAAGTGTTTGTTTTTACCTGTGGATATAGGTCTGATTGATACTAGAAGGAATACATCCAGATGTTGGTGTTCTCTCTCTCATTATGTTTTATATTTCTATATATAAAGGTGTGTTAAAAAATGAGACTTGGATGGAGGTGTGATGGGGTTCTTGCTAATTCTCAGAAGTACATGAATAAATCTTGTTCCTTAACTTTATTTCAGAACAGCCATCACAGCAACAGCTGTTTTCCCTGAATACTTGTGTGGCCACACTACCTGCAGCCAGCTGTAGCCCATTTTCCAATGTAAATATTTGCAATTTAAATACAATAAATATATCAGCATTCAAAATTGATGCTAAAACTGTCCCCTGCCTAACAGCCGGTACTTCTGCAAGTAGAAAAGGAGGTCAGAATAAATTTTGACATTATTTGATGTCATCTTTTGGTGAGGATGGAAAAGACCAGTCAAAGTGACTTGCAGAAGAAATTGAGTTAATGATTGGGTTGCATAATTAAAGTAACTTGATATGATTTCTTCCCTCCAGGATTTCAAAACCTATGTGGATCAAGCTTGTAGAGCTGCAGATGAGTTTGTCAACATTTACTATGAGACAATGGACAAAAGAAGAAGGGTATGTAGCTGTTTTGACAATAGTTAGGGCTGTCTTGGCACTTTTGTTTGCTTTTCTAACTGTCATTACACAGAAAGCACCTGAACATTGGTTACCATGTGCTGTATTGGCCATGGCAGGGCAGGGCAGCTGCTCCTCAGGCTGCCCTGCAGAGGACTTGAAGCTCCTGTGCAGTGTAAAAGGGGCTGTTCAGAAAGTGCCTCAGACTTTTCATGACCCTAGTTCAGTTGGTGTAGGACTATGTCTTACAGGTACAGGATTAGGTCAATACAGGGAAGTAGAACTTGCTTCATTCTCCCTTGAGGTCAGGATTTAGCTTCATTTTTCCCAAACTTCTTTCATTAACAGTTACCACTTTTGGTTCTGGGGTTCTTCTGAGTGGCTGAGGTTGAAGTGGTACAGCTGTGTCTGCCTCTGCAAATCTTCATGGACCACTTTGATGTGGTACCATGTGACAAATATTGTCACCAAAAGAGAGCCTTGGAGACTGGTCTTTGGAATTTTAAATGTACTGTAGCTGCAATTTAATAACTTGAAGTTTATGTGAAAGTACAAGCAGTCCCATGTTACTTCACAGTCACTTTGCACATGAGTAGGTTGGACAGGGATGTGTCAACACTTTAAAGGAGAGTTGGGCAGTTACTCAGCTGTTGACAGCTTATGAAACATTTGGGAGGTTGGTCTGCTGCTGTCCTTTTCAAGTTTCACCTGTTCCTGGTCTTGCTCACTTTTTTTTTAATACTAAAATTATAATTTCCTGACCTAATCTGTGTTGTGTGCATACTCTCCCCCTCAGAAAGAAAACAGAAAATCAGTGATAAATTTATTGTGGAAAGGTAGCAGTGTCCTTTTGTTAGCAACCAGTTCAGTTCTGTCATTACCTTTGTTAAAGGGATGTAATCAGTATTTGAGACATGAGTCACTGTGCCACTGATAAAGGAGAATGTGTTTGTTAGTTTTAATTCTTGGTCAGGAGCACTGATTGTTAAAAGGAGCTACTGTTTCAAGAAGGCATTCTACTGTCAAAGTAACAGAAGAAGTCAATAATTCACAGTGTAAGTTTTGTATGTTGTCTGTTGTATGTTTACATATCTTTACTAAATGTGCATTTTCATAATCACTCAGGCTTTAACCAGACTGTATTTGGACAAAGCAACATTAGTTTGGAATGGAAATGCAGTGTCTGGGCAAGAAGAACTAAATAAGTTTTTTGAAATGTTGCCATCAAGTGAATTCCAGGTTAATGTGTTGGATTGCCAGCCTGTTCACGGTAAGGTTGTATTATAATTTACTTAGTTATTTTTCTTTTTTTTGTAACTATTGAAAGAGAGCAATTATAACAGTGCTTAGAAATTCCTTTGGAGTAAGCTTAGAGAAAATACCAAGGGTTGAAATGTCAAGTTGTGCATAAATAAAGCACAAACCAAGAGATGCAGCAACTATACACTTTTTTTCATGCCTGGGAAAATATTTTAAGGACTTTTTTTGTTTAGATCATATTCAGAAATGATCTATTTTCATGTATGGAAAAAGTTTGGCTTATCAGGTTATGTTGTGCTTGGGAGACCCCTATGGTGGCCTCTTGTACTGACCTGCAGTATAATGTGGAACAAATCATTATTAACCTGTATGTATTTTGATTTCTTTACATCTAGAATAGGTGTTAAGTTCTTTAGATTTCTGATTAACAACTGGTAAAAAAAGGCTTACATAATTGAGAAATTAATACATTGCTTCTAATGGACTTTTTGGGAAAAGCCTGTGGTCAAACACACTTGCTTTGCTCTGCTGTGAAAAAGATACAATTTCTCATAACGGAGGGTAAAAGTATATGCAAGTTGCTAAATATCTCTATGTGTGTATATCTCAAGTAATGAGAGCTGATTCTAAGCACAAACGGAGGTGTTTGTCAGTGCTCTAAAATGACGAGCAGGAGATGAAAGTGGCAAAGCCATTGCCAAGCCGTGTTGGTGAAGCCACCGCTGTCTGTGTAGAAACGCTGCACCAGAGCTGCACTTCCCTGCCTGTACCCAGCTGTTAGCCTGGCGCAGTGTAACCAGAGTTGAACACAAGCTTCTGTGTACATTTCCTGCCTCTTTACCTGCTAGTCTTTGTTTGAGTTGTTTTCTTCATCATTTCATACCTCCTTGTGAAGAACAAGCTACTCAAGGCCAGACAACAGTCCTCGTGGTGACAAGTGGGACTGTCAAATTTGACGGGGATAAGCAGCGCTACTTCAATCAGAACTTCCTGCTGACGGCACAGGCCACCCCCACCAACACCGTGTGGAAGATCGCCGGGGACTGCTTCCGCTTCCAGGACTGGGCCAGTTAGCAGGGCCTGGCACGGGGAGTGACCTCTCTCATTTGGCACCAACAGGTCCACTGTGCAGGCAGCTGTTCCCACACAGGGAACGCACGCGCTCTTTGTGTTGCATCTGTTATTACGGACGGTCTGCAGATGTTTCGGGGTTGATTCCAGTGACCACGGCTTTAGTTATAAACTTAAAATGTGAGAGGTTGCTCGTGTTAGTTGAATTTAGTAAAGTGCTGAAGGCAGTGAGCTGTATTCGAATCATTCCTAAAATGCCTTACATGCAGCTATGCTGCCACTGCTGAGTGCTCAAACTGTGCTGTTTGAACACAAAATCCTATTCATACACAATTCTGACCAAACGTAATTTTTTTCAACTTGAAAAGATCTGTTTTTACAGTAGCATCTTCTCTCTTTTGAAAAAGATGCTTGTGGCATGAAGATGGAATTCTGAAAGCTACCTACTCCCAGTTGTAAGAGGCTGGGAAGGATTGCTATGGTTTCTACTGTTAGTGAAAGGAGCAAATACAGCTCCTAAGTTGTGTAATCTCTCAATCCATTGGAAAGGTAATGTTTACCTTCTCTGATGCCAAAGGACTATATATCTTTGGGTTTCCTTTTGGTCTGAGCTTCCCAGACTTTGGTTGTTTATTCCATGGATTCATTCATATGTAGGGCATGCTGAATGATTCGGAGCCCCTGTGCCAATAACTCTTCACGTGCGTGTGAAGGACTTCAAACTGATTATTTTTCTTTTGAAGTCTTACTGTGACCTAGAAATAGGTCGGATACATGATTTCTGTTGGCTTTAATTCTGCATTCTGTTGCTATGAGGTTTGGATTATTTTTCCCATATTAAGTCTGCAAGTTTTGAATCCTTTCTGTCTTTTCAGGAAACATTGTAGTTAAAAAGTGGCACTGAAAGTGTGTATTACTGTGAAGCCTTCAATTTTTCTCACCAGTACCGTTATTCAGAACAGGTGCTTGCATTATTTTCAATTGAGAACAGCAGCTCTGCACCACTAACACTATCTTCCTCTCATGCAGGTGTTTACTGTATTTTTCATGTTCTTTTTAAACATTGCCTGTAATTATTGATACTGGGGGGTTTGTGTGTCTTGCTTTAAATTTGTAGTTTAAAGCTTCCAGCTGCTTTGAAACACTTTTCAGGACCGTAAGTTGAGAGTGTCCACCTTAACTTCGGAACTTAAGAGCAAATCTGAGTATCAGCAGCTTTTGTTTCAAACTGGTGCAATTCTGTTTTAAGCTGAGTAACACAAACAAAAAAACAAACCCAAAATGTAGCTGTATCCCTGAGCATACACTTGCTTGTAACTGAAAATACAGGAGGGGAGCTTGTAACTCTCATCATAGCCCATGTTTCAATGACAACAGCAGTCTGAAAGCAGTTACAACTGGAGCTCACTTGTTCAGTGACTTAAGTGGAGAAAACTGTGAAAATGAGCAATATCTCACTTGTGTGAAACATCTTAAAGCATCTGTAGTTTGTGAAGTAATCCCACAAACAATGGGATGTTTAACTGAAACGAGTTGGCTTTATTTCCTTTTCAGGCCCTCTAGTCTTTACACCAGTAAGTTAGAATTAGTAACCTGTCTCTGTTCAGAGGCTGTTTATGGTCAGAACTATTGTGTACCTATTTTTCAGGCTGAAGAATTTGAATTCCTGCAGAACAGTGCAAGAACAGAATTTTTGAAAAACTGTAAATATTGTAAATACATTGTTATTTCTGTATGTAGTGAAGAAAGGATCATTCTATTTAATTACTGTTTGTTCTTAAGAAAATATGTGATGTTCATATATTTGTATTTCCTCTACAAATTGAAAACATAACCTAAGCATGCCTGTAACTGGTACAGCATTGTTGAGCTGTGACACTGGCGTGGTGTATTCTACTGGCTGTTTAACTTGCTGTTGATTGTGTAAGTGGTGTTACAGATCTGCTTTGCATACACAAAACAGGTTTTGCCTTTTAAAATGCAGCAGTGGTTGCAGCTGTGGCATTGGCTTGTTGGACTTTGAAGGCGGTCACCAGAACACACACTTATATCAGTACCTGATGAGCTTGTGCTGTGAATAAATACTTATTGGATATTTTTATCCAAGTTTGAATTTGTATTATAATAATTTTTAAGCTTTTTCTAGGCAGACTGGGAGATTCAAAGTATATGAGGCAATGTTTCAATCAGATGTTATTGTCAATTATTTTCGTGCTATTCAAATGCAAGCTTGCTTTTAAATCTGACTTTTGCAATTAATATTAAAAAAACTGACCAAACAAAAAAACCCCACCACTACCTGGAACATGACTGAGGAAGATAACTAACTGGCCTAGCTGGACAAACCCAGTTAAAACTCTTACTTAGTAAGGTTTGTAGCTGGAATAGGACTTGGTATGCATACCCAGGAGTTTTGTAGGGAAATTCATTGGAACACAATTGCTTCAGGCTGGGAAGAAGTGCCAGTTACTCCTGCCTATTTCCATTGTCTTCGATGAGGATCACTTGGGGTGATTCAGTACTACCATAATTAGCTCTTGCTCTTTATAACTGAAAATGCTGGTTTGCAAAATATTTTTATTTATTATTCTAAGTGAGAATGTAGCTGTTAGAGTCAATTAGTGGTTTTACAATGGAGTAACTAATGGCACAAACAAAAAATCTTTCTTACTAGCTCCATGCTGCTTGTTAATATTCTGTGCTGAAATTAGCAGAAGAGAACACAGAAATGCTTTCGTTTCATTCGCTAAAAACCCATCCAGCTGGTTTAGTGTGACCATTGCTGACTCTACTGTAATACCCAAAATTTACAGTGGGCATCTATAAAATGAATATGTTTGTGCTTCAAACACTGAACTGGAGTTAATGCTTCCATTTTTTTGTTTGAGACCAAGTTACTCATGTACAACCAGTCAGGGAATTAAAGCCAGCTGAAGAGCTAAGCACTTCCACATATGAAATTGTAGCAACTGAAGACTTGAGAGATCTTCTCTTTTGTGTATGTTCCTTGTATTGTCTATAGAAGTCACTGCTTTTATGTTGCTCTGTTCTTTTGGCGTACCACAGTTAAATTGATTTAAAATGCCTATGCTGGAGAAAAGGGATTTGTTCTGATGGTATGAATTGTTTGTTCTGATATGCCTGTGCTTCCTTACCCTGTCTGGAGAAAAGCACATTATAAAGAAATGCTGTTTTACCAGTAAAATAACTTTCCACACTTGAATATATTTTGTAAGTTTTTGAAATTGTTTAAGACCTCTTGTAAGATTAATTTTAAAAAACTGAAAAAAAAAAACCAACTAAACAAAAAAATCCAAAAAACACCTACCTGTTACTCTACCTTTTTTTTTTTAATTATTAGAAGTTTTCATAGCTCGTTCTTATGATATTAAAAGTGCAAGAAATAATTTGCGGCTTCCTTATCTTTACTACTTGTGTTGTAGGTCTGAGTTCTGATTGTTGCCGAGTGGTGCTGGGGCACTGTGGAACAGGCGGGCAGCTCTCTCTCTGGGAAAAAATGTGTCTGGAACAACTCTATGGCAAATGCCTTGCCAAGAGCACTCTCAAGCAGTAAATGTTGAGCTGCCCAAAGTAACTATTTCAAATTAACATATCCCTCTAAAATTTACTGAAGTTTAGACTGTTCTCCAACACATACCTGGATGAAATCAAACAAAATTTGAGCCAGATCCTTGGGTTGTAAATATTTTCACTGGTAGCATGTTGTGCTTCTGCTCTCTAAGAAGAAATGAAACACTTAAATGGTAAATGCTTTTTGTGATAACTCCAGTGATTTATTCACTGTTTTGCTGTTTAGAACATTAAATTACTGATGCACACTTGCTCAGTGTAGACAGCAGCTTTGAAATACTAACATTGCAAAGATGAAGATGTTCATGCATGGTCAGTAGTTGCATGGAAACAGATATTGTTCTAGAAGTGTATTCTGGAAACAATGCCAAATGTGTTGGAAAGTTCTTGCTGTGTTTGAGGGTGTAGATTTCAGTGAGGCTTTGCAAGCAGTTGCTCTTGGTAATGATCCTAAGCAAGGCTCTGACAGCTGATGTAAAGGTTTATGAGTGCTGGGAAAAATAAACCAGCCCAAGCCAGAAGATATTTTTGCAGGTATGTTGAAAGTGAATCCAGAAATTTTTCTTTCAAAATTGCCAACTCGGCTGAAGAAAAGAATATTAAAGTCTTCCTGGAAAAGCAAGCTTTTCTTCTTTGTTCTAACTGCAGAAAGGTAGGACATTGATAGCTGGGCTTACTCCTTCAGAAGGCTGGGTTTAATAATATAAATAAATCTATATTGTTATCCTTCGTGATTGAGTGGACTACAGACACTAAGTGGCGATTTTGCCCTGCATCAGTAATACATGTGCCTTAGAATATACTCTTGATGGCAAAATTGTGTTGGATTGCAGTGGCTGCTTTTTGTCTTCTTGCAGCCTATTTCAGTTCAGTCCCACTGGGTTTGCATCTTTGTGGTTTTTCAAGATTTCCAACCACTACACGATGTATTGAACTTACTAAAACAAAGAGAAATTTGCTGGGTTTAATACTTATATATCAAGGTCTGTATGCCACAGTATGAATTCTTGAGTGTTTCAAGTACTTTGGTGTGTCTTAATGCACAATGGTGTTATCTTATTTAAACAGCAGGGTGAACTGTAACTATAGCAGATGGACTGATGTAAAGCACAAATTACTACAGTTGACCAAGACCTTGTGATCAGGTGTTGAAAGGCTCAGATAGAACAGCAGATAATTAGATGTTTAGTTACTTGGCAGGAGGTCTTGTGCTTCTTATTTGTGAACTGTGTCATGCGGGGCAAACTTTTTCACATGGGCAGCCCTTGGTTTTAGGTAGGCTCTAAATACAGCGTGTTGCATGTACTTTGGAATTTGAGGGAGTAAGAGAAATGGATTATGAAGATAGTGGAAAATCTGTTGAAGGAATCAGTGGTGCTTGGAGGGACTGCCACAATCTTCCTTTAGATTTGTCTATGGGATGAAGCAGTGGAAAGCAGGTAGTAACCAGCTGATATTAAATAAAATGTGTTAAGCACACACACTTTAGTGTCCAGTGCATTGAAACTTCAATGTGTGCAGATCTCTCCTACTCAGAAAACTCTAATGGTCCTTCCCCTATTTGTGTCTAATGTAGCTGAGTTCAGTGGTCCTGAATACTTCCTAAGCTATTAGCCTCTAAGACCCCTCTCAGAGTCCTGCTCATGGACAGTGGTCAGGTAGAAAAAGAAGTTAATCACTGAGATAGAATAAATAAAAGGTTTGGGATATGCATAATGATCCCCTCATACTTACAGGGGGAAACTTTGGTCATAGCATAATTCTGATTGTACTGAAAGGAATCCTCACAAAATCTGCTAATGGGACTGATACATTGTTTTAGTTACTCCAGTGTGAAAGTTCATTAGACAGTCGACTTCTGCAGCTGTAAATATTTAAAAAAATATATATATATACATATATATATAAAACTTATGACTCTTCAAGAAGTCCAGGTTGAAGTTAGCACTTCCATTTTCCAGAGATACTGTTGGAGTCCTGGCAGATGGAAATAGCTGACTAGAACTTTTACTGTTGTCTAACTGCTTGACAGGAGATTTTAAGAATAGTGTTTGTTGGTTTCTCTGACATCCTTTTCCCACATGATACTACTACATTTTCTTTGCTGAACTAAAGATTTCGCGTATGTGTACAGATACAATGCTGGCAGTAGTACTATGGCATATACTCCCATTGAAATTGTTTCTGGAGCTTGAATTTTTTCTCTGCCCCATACTTTTCGATTATTAGAAAGTCTGGGTATTTGGACTGGGTATTTAGACGCAGTTTGGTATTTAAGGATATTTTGTAATTCGGTCTGTGAATATTGCAGTGTTTTTCTGCAGTGACAGCATTGACTTGGTAACTGTCACTCCTTCCCAGGATTTTTTTTTAAAACTCATCACTTCAGGTATTCAGCTTACAATGATGCCACACAAAGTCAGAGATAGCAAGATGCAATTGTTGCCAAATACAAGACAATTGTTTTTCTGTTGGAAAAAAATATTCACGAGTGTTTGGAAATTTAAGTGGATAAAAAAATCTCCCCTCCTTTGAAGTTAATGTCAAAGCTGCTTTTCCTAGCAGTGTGGTTTGGATAAAATCCAAATGGTAATTTGGATTGTGTAGTGCAGAATTCCTAGTGACAGCATTTGTTCCTTGGAATTGTTCATTAATCTTTATCTGAAAAAACCTCACTCCAAACTCAAACCAAGAAGGCACAGACTACTGACATGGCTAAACATTAACATCTAAAACAACCTCTGCCAGCCCCACTTTCTCTGTAGAAAGCATATGCTGTACACTGGTTTAATTGCAAGGTTTAACTTGTAGAAAGGTACTCTTGGAATCACACATTTCTCTGTGTGTAAGGATGTTTTTGATGGCTTTAGAAGTTTCCATGTATCATCAAAGCCACAGTACTGGTGCTTTTTTCTAAGCTCTTTTTGTTTCAAGAAGTGGTCCATGTAAGCCAAACCCATCTTACTTTAACAGAACGAGACCTCACCCTTTCCAACCCATGACACAGCTGTCAATGCTCCAGAGTGACAGAAAGGAGCATCCTACAACAATGGACCTGCTTGTGATTCCATGAAATGCTGCCCCAACCAACAGCATTGAGGTCAGATAACAAGGTGTAATAAAAACAGATTTTAAAGGAAAAGGTGTTAAACTAAGACCTAAAGATGATTGATGAGAGAGGTCTCTGTGCATAAGTAATCACAGAATGGTTTTTGTTGGAAGGCACCTCAAAGTTCATCTAGTTCCAGCCCCCTGCCATGGGCAGGGATGCCACCCATTAGATCAGGTTGTCCCGGACCGTATCCTTGAACACTTCCAGGGATGGGGCATTCAAAACGTCTCAGGGCAACCTGTTCTAGTGCTTCACCATGCTCACATTAAAGAATTTCTTCCTAACAGTTAAACTAAATTTCTCCTCTTTCAGTTTAAAACCGTTCCTCTTTGACCTATCACCTGCCCGTGAAAAAACTCACTGTCCCTCCTTTTTATAATCCCCACTGTAAGTACTGAAGGGCCGCAGTACGTAATGCAGGTATTTATTGTAGAAGAGCAATACAAATGGATCCAAAGAGTTGAAGAATAGCTCTCACCGCATGACAAGTCTTGAGCGCCGTACAAGCCATTGTACAAGAACAGGACAATTTCCCATCCACCGCAGTCGCTCGCTGTCCGCAGTCCCCAGGTGGGAGGGCAGCAGAAGCGCTGCCGCAGCCGGACGGACCCTTCCTGTTGCCGAGCGCCGGCCGCCGCTCCCGCCGCGCTCCCCGGCGCTGCCCCGCGGCGGGGCCGCCCTGCTCGGCCGCCTGTGCCGGGCCGCCGGGGCCGCAGTCCCGCTCCGTGTACAGGTGGGACGGGTCGTGCTTGGACTCCAGCTTCCGCGAGCGGGTCTCCGCCGGGATGAGCGCCCCGGCCCGGCAGCCGCAGAAGATGATGATGAGCAGGATGTAGAGCGAGCCGCCCGCCCCCGCGCTGGTGTTGCCGGCGCGCCGCAGCTCCCGCAGCACCGCCCCGAGCAGCGCCGGCAGCCGCCGCGCCCCGCTGCGCTTCACGGTGGCACCGGCACCGCGCGGCGGAGCCCCCCGGGCACAGCCCCGACAGCGCCGAGGCTCCCGCTGCCAGGGAGCGGACAAGAGCTGAGAACCTCCACGGCGCTCAGAGCGGTGCGACCTGACATCGCTTGACAGGCTCCTTGAATGAGAGATGCGACATATTTAATGCTTAGGAAAATGCAGCTCTGCCAAAATAAAGGCAGGAAGGAGCTGATTCTAGTCACAGAATCACAGAATGGTTTGGGTTGGAAGGGACCTTAAAGCTCATCTCCTTCCAACCCCTTGCCATGGGCAGGGACACCTTCCACTAGACAAGATTGCTCCAAGCCCCACCCAAACTGGCCTTGAACACTTCAGGGATGGGGCATCCACAGCTTCTCTGGCCAAGCTGTGCCAGGGCCTCACCACCCTCCCAGTAATTAATTTCTTCCTAATATCTAATCCAAATCTCTCCTGCAGGAGAACAGCACCCAGCTGAGAAAACGAGAGCAGTGAATAGCAAAGGCCCTGGGCAGGCTCCCAGAGCAGGTTTGCTGTTGAGGGGCACGTAGAGAAAAGCAAGGAGGTTTGGAAGGAATGTGGTGGGGTATTGGAGCTGGAGCAGCAGCAGCTGTGGCAGTCAGATACCCAGAGGCAGAATTAATTGGGGTCACTAAAACAATTGGTAATCAATCAGCTGCAGAGGGTCTTTTCCTTAATCAGAAAGGCCTGGAAAGACCAGAATGTTACCAGGTGAGTTCTGGGTGGTTCCCAGTCTGGCTGTGCTGGAGAGGGTCCTGAGGCTGCAACAGACAGGTGAGTTTTCTTCATATTTTTTTTTCCCCTGACAAAGCTCTGTCCCCATAGTTAAGGGTTTTTTGAAATCCTGTGAATGCTCTGAGGGTCTCAGATTTTTCCCTGCTCCCAGGTTGTTTATCTGGTAACTAATTTCAGCTGTCATTATTCATATGGGTGAGTGTGGCAGTTGCATGTGTTAGAGATTCACAATCTTGCCAGCATTTAGAGTAGTTTTTATCTTGTGCAGCTTCCTTGCTCCTTCCCAGGAGGTGGCTCGGGCTGATCATTGTGGTCTATTCTATTTTCCTCTCATTTTTTTCAGGGGAAAAGACATATTTTAACAGCAGACCAGAATGAGTACCCATTTGGAAAGGCAAAATGCTGCCCCACAACCACGGCACAGTGGAATTTACACTCTCTAGGACACGAGTGAGAGGTTGCTGTCTAGTCAGGAAGACAGGGGGGTTTTAGGCATATAGGTGGTGTTTTTCACTTGAGTCCTACAATTCATGTCTCTTAAGTGAAGTTTTTGACTCTGATACGTTGCAGACATCTTGCATTTTCCTTGTCTACAGGTGACCTTAAGAAAGTGTACTGGTGGCTGGACATGGAAATAAACTAGAAAGTACAACAGATCATAGTTTTTACCACAGTTAGAAGGGCTGAATATCGATTTAAAATCTCAAGAGAGCCAAACCCCAGAGTCTGATTAATATCTCTTCACTCCGGACTAAGTTTTAGTTTGCTTTTCTGTGGTATGTTTTTTGTTGGCATGAACAATTTTCTTGGTATCTTTCCTCTGAAAGTAAGGAATCTGCTTGCCAGCAAATGCTCAGAATGAGCTGCATGTAGGTTAAAACTGATCCAGACTGACTCATTAGAAATTCAGCTTGTGTTGAGGGGTAGTGTTTGTTTGCAGAGCTCCTGGAGAAGTCACTGTCATCACCTGTGCATTTCCCTTCCTCACAGCAATACAGTTCTTGTGCTACTGCAAGTGTTCAGAGCTGAGGTCCAGGTTTTAAAAATAACAAGAGGAAAAAAAGTCCCAAGGTGAGAGTTGTCCCATTACATAAGAGGCAGGGATGTTCTGGGCTGGAGGTAAGGGCTTTGGGAAGTTATTGCCATAAGCTGTGCAGGGAGGTGGGACAGGTGTTCTGTTTTCAACATGGGGGCAGAGGGGCCCTGGTTTAATGAGCCTGATTAAATGCCATAGAAATGGGCTCTTTGGGAGAGGCTGTGTTTGCTTTGATGTGAAAGACACAAAGTAAAGCAGGGTGAGCAAGTATAGAGAACAGTGATCCATTCTTCATGTTCACTCCCTGGGGGAGCACCATAAGTAATAAGCTGATTTATATCTAGCAGGAAAAGTTTAGGTTCGTTGTTTAAAACAATTAAAAACCCCAGAAACAACTTCCAGGGCTGGAACAACATGTGGCCTGAAGTCATAATTTCAATTGATCTGTTAGAAGTAGTCCAGTACTGTTTCAAATTGAAGTATCTTTTCTGTGTTTTAAAAAAGTAAAACTTATATGACACCTTCTTGCTTTAGCATTTTAATGATAGGAGGTCATGTCTTGGGGTGATGGGCATTCCTGCTCAGGGTCTGGATGCTCAGAAATAACACAGATAACACAGAGGTGGCGGGCAAACTTCTATATTTGGAGAAATGTAAGGGTAAATCCAGAAATAAGCAGGTGTAGCAAACACGTAGTGACCTGTAGCATCTCTGGTAGTGTTCATCACTAACCAGGTTACTGGGGTTTCAAAATGGGAGAATAAGGGGAAAACTCAACAGTTTGTGGCATGTTTTTGGTTGTGGTTACATTTTTTGTTTGGTTTTTGTGCTTTAAAAGAGTACATGAAGTCTCTGAGGATCAGACACTGTGCCCAGAGCTCTGTTTGTTCAAATTAATTAGTACTGGTCTAATGTCAAGGCTACATGCTTCCAACCAAAGACAATTTTGGGTAAATTACCTGTGATAATCAGCTTCATTAGAACACTTTATCAATATAGAATGGGTTTCATTTTCTTCAAAATGTGTCTCTCCCCAATAAAGGTGTAGCAAGATTCAACCTATTACAGCACCCAGTAGCAAAGCAATAGTGCAAACATCACCCCATTTCTGTTAGAACTCATTCAAATTAAATTATGTGAAAATGATGGGCTAAGTACAAATGTATATTTAGTGCAGTCAGCCCAGGTCCTCTGTGGCTGATGTACTCCTATCATACTATAAAGCAATCACTAATCTACTTTGCAGCAGCACTGAGTTTGCTGGAAATGTGTTTTATTAATCCAGGTAAGTTCACACAGTTTTACTCTGTGTATTGTTTGCAATTCCATGTAACCAGTGACTGCAAGTTTTGCTGATTGCATGTTGTAGCTCACCTTTGTACTGTCTTAGGCAAAAAAAGCACCAGATTTGTTTAAGTTTCAAGTGCATAAATTTTAGCCTTCAAAAAGGAAATTGATTTACTATTGTGTAAACAGAGCTTAGCCATTGGGTAGGCTCAGTAAGAACCAAAAAAAAAAAAAAAAAAACCCACCACAAACAAAAATAACCAAAAGGAAAAAAGCCAAGGTACAAACAAAAACTCCAAAACACCAAACCCAAATACATAATGAGAATTTATTGCAGACCAACACTAATTTAGTGTTAGAATACAACATAGTTATTTGAAGCTATTGTTCTGAGATGGGGGAGATTGGTCTTTTTTTTTTTTTTTTTGCTACTGAAAATGAGTGACCCACATTCTGAACTGGTGCTCTGTTCCTTTTATAGCTTGCCAGTGTGCTGGGAATTGCAGCTTGTGCTGGGGGAGCTGGCAGGCAGCGCCCTGAGTGTTGGGCTCTGAGTGTTGTCGAGGGCACTGCGACTGCATGGGGTAGTCAAACATCACCTCAGCTGCTCCTAAGGGAGTAACTCCTTCCTCTCCCTGTTTAGACTCTTTTTTTCCCCTTTCAAGCCATTTAATGACATCTGCCTGTTACTGGCAGCATTCCTGTTGTATTATGTGCAGGACCAGTCCCTGCCTGCCCCACCCACAGCTCTGGGCCAAGGCTGTTCCTCAAAGGCTTTGTTGAACTGTCATTGACTCTCAGGCTCTGAAGACTTTCAGTGGCAGAGATCTTGGGCAACTACTTCAGTATTTAGTAAGGAATTGCTTTAAAATCCTGTGTTTCTTTTAAAATACTGTATCATCCATGTCACTTTGTGCAAACTTACACCCTGTTCTTCCTCCGTCCCTGTGGCCTTTCTTTGTGCCATTTTAAGGGTAACTGTGCATGGAGTTGAAGGTTAATGATCTCAAGGCATGTGCCATTCCTCCTCAGGCCAGCTCAACAACTCTGATCTTCCTTCACAGCTGAAGCTTTCTCCTCCCACTGTTGTGGTAGTTACACTCTGGCTTTCTTCAGACACACCATGTCTTTTGAGGTAGGGGGCCTAAATACAATCTTGCACCAGGGTATGCCCAAACTGGATTTTGTTTCTCTTTGAACTTGTTTCTCAGTCTTAACAAGGATGATTTAAAATTCTCAACCTGCTTTTTGAAGAACTTGTATCTACTTTGAGCATTCTAGAACCCTCAGCAGTACGTGAACCTTCTCCCTCACACTTTAGTCCCATACTGTATGGCCTTTCAGCCCAGCACAAGATAAAAGTGTCTGTAACATCTGTACCTATCACATAATGATTTTGAAGTCATTTACTATCCCTTCATCTGCATCGTCATTCCTTCTTTGTAATGGCAAGAATTAAACATTCTTGCTCCTTCTGTTTCTCCTCCGCAAGCTCTGTCACAAAAAGGGTTTAGAATTCTTTAAAACAAAGGATAAAGTTCTTACCCAACTGCAAGGTATTTGCAAACAATGCCCACAGCTGAAGGCAGCCTGATGTAATCCTTCCCCTTCTCCAAAAATGCTTGAAAAGCTGATGATGTAGCAAATTCTTTTGCAGTACATCCAGCTTTAGTTCATTCCTTACAAGAAGGACCAGGCCCACTGGAGGGTTGGTTTTTATTACCTGTAGCACAGACTCATTGCTGCTGCTTTGGAGCAGTCCTTGTAAGGTAGGCGCAGTTTCAGACAGAATGTGAGGCACAGAACAGGAATGAGAGACAGCTTGTGCAATATAAAGACCTTCCAAAACACAAACTTGTTGAACCATTTAAGTTGTATTCTACTTTTGAAATGTTAACATTGTGGATGTGTGTATATATATTTTGAAAATAGCGATCCCTCAGTCAACCAAGACACAGAAGATAAAATACATTTCATATAAATACATTCATGGCTTAAAAAAAATAGTCTTATAAACTGCTGACAGACTTAAGTGTATCTTTCCTACACCTATTTCACTTTTGTGATGCTAACAGGCTGACTAAAAGCTATTTAATAGCGACCAGTTTTAAAACATGGAAGAATTGGTAACATGGCTCCAGGACCAAGGAATTTTAAAAGTTGCTACTGATATGGGAAGTAGTCCCTGTTGTCAAAAAACAACTGTAGGTATCTTTAAAAAAACCCAAACCAATTTGTTTAGAAAAGCTATTTCCTTGTTTCTTTTTAGTGACTCTTGTAGTTCCATGCACAACTAGATACCATCACCTTTATATACCATATTTTCTTTCTCTCTTTTCCCTCAGGGTTCTTGGAAGGTGAGCTATAGCAGTGTTCTGGACTAGCCAGAGAAAATTATGCATGGTGAAGTTTGAAGTTGGTCCCCAGGAGAAGGGATGGTTTACTTGAAGAGCGTAGAGCCATGATTTATTTTTGCCAAAGTCTACTTTAACTGGAAAATAAAAATACATATACATGCAGAAAAGGAAAAACTTGTCCTGAAATTGCAAGCTCGTGTGTTCAAGAGAGGCAATGTACAAAATCTTTTACTTTCTGTACAGTGACAATACCAAATATTTTTTTAACCATCATATACACAACACAAATATTATGAATAGAAATCTATAAATACTTTCAGATGAATTTGCAATATAGAGCAGTTGAGGGCCACAGCTGTACAAAATGTAAGCAACATATATAAAATGATTAAGAAAGTGCAAAGTAGAACAGTATCAAGAGCCTCCACTTTTTACAGCACTTATGGTTCAAGTGTGAAGAGCTGGCAGGGATGCAGGAGCTCAGTTACAATTCAAAAGAAGACAGTACAGGATTCAGCACACAAAATGATGAACTATTATTAAATTATATCTTCCTCCTTCTTCACATCTATGACTTCCAGTTAATAAGAGAACATTTTTATAATGAATTTCTGTAAAGAGTGATTTGTCCCTTTTTATAAGTTTTCAGGAAACAAAGATTCCCTGGCCACAGACTACTTTTCTGTAAGTAAACCAAGACTAGACAGGGAAACTCCTGTTGGTTTCTGGTTGCCTTGTCATGCTCACCACAGTTATAAGGTGAACGGAAATACCTTCCACAAAGGAATGCAGACATTTAAAACCTGATCCTCTACATTACATCCAGGTACTGTGCCAGTACTCACGTGTATGTGAAGGTCTAGAGAATCAGTGCCTTAAAAACACCACCACCTCTCAAAAAAACCCACCAAAACTGCTCTGAGTTTCAAATCTGTTTAGAGACCACTGCACAATAGTTTCACAGTTGTTTGCCAGTCCAGATGCAAGTTCTGCATTCGGGCACTGATTTCTCATCAGCGTCCCCGGAGCAGTGCAAGTCTTTATTTTCTTTTACACTGTGTCCAGTGGAAAGCTTTGCTTGGATTAAAATACAGTGGCAATTAAAAACCTATTTGGTGAGTTGGAAGTTGAAATAGTTAATTCAATGCTCTTGAGTGAAATTTCTTATAACTTGTTTTTAGAAAGCTTTTCAGTTCACCTTTATTTCAGTAAGTGTACTTTCTATTCTTCTGTAGGCACTGTAAATATTCAAGATATTGATGTGCAGAAGAATCCATCCATTCTCAAGCAGTGCATTATTAATGATCTCTAGCAAGTTCTTGACTACTGCTGTCTTGTTTTTAAATGGAGAAGGGTAGACATTAGATACTCCTTTTTCCCTCCTTGCTAAATGTCTCATTATGTAGAAGAATCATCACAATTACATTATTTTTTCCTCTTTGAAATATAGGCCAGACTTCAGCATAAGTTAAAGAGAAGTTGTGAGCAGTCTGAATATGCTAGAGAAACAATAATAAAATTACCTGGTCATACTGCTTCACATAATGATGACTGTCTCAAAACTGGAGATGATCACACAAAACTCTATGAAGACCATCAGTGTCTAATCTGCTAAAAATCAAAAATTTGGACTCTAAGATATTCTGTTCCACTTGATAGAGATTACAGAAACAGTCATCCATTTGGTGTGTTTTTTGAATGTGTGATATCTACAGCATACACAGACATCCAAAGCTGAGGCATGAGAAGGAACCACCTGCACAGCTGCCTGGTCAGCAGAGCTGTTTATTTGCCTCCATACATTCTTTCAATGTCGTTGAGGTAATGGTTTTTCAGTTCTTTCCTTTTCAGCTTAAAAGCGTCTGTTACCAGCCCAGTCTCGGGGGTCCACGGTTCAGGGCTTAACCGGACCTTGATGGGTATTTCAAACCTTTCTAATTTCACTGCAGGGACAAGAACAAAGAACAGCATGACTGTCATTACAAAGCCAAATCAAACACTCATTCATGCTCCCTAAAAATCTGGTCAGCACCCCGTAGCTTGTATAATATGGTGTCCTACTTAATGAAATAACCTTACAGAAGGGCCACAGGCAAATTTCATCCTGTCCCAACACTGAGTGCTGGTTAGTGTGCAAATACTCTAATAACACTCTGTGCTTACAGCTTGTATTGGATGTGACAATGCAAAATCTAAAGCTTGAAACAAATGACTGAGTAGCCTGAAGCTCTGAAACTACTGCCACAATCTACACTGAAAATCTACAGTTGCACTGAAATCTACAGTTTTATCTTTGTTACAGGAATGGAGTAATAATTAGGTTAACTCAGACTAACTGGACATGCTTCATATTGAAATTATAATGAAGTACTTGTACACTTTCCCAGGTTGAATGTTTCTTTCCTGTATTTTTCCTTCCTAAAATTCTGTTTAGAGTTCAAAACAAAGGGATTTCTCTGTATTTTTGTTACATTAGCCACTTATTTTCCCTTCAGCTGGAAGCAGTGGCTTGGCACATACACAGCCTCCTTGCAACCAAGGCTGCTTCTCTCTCTTGCCCAGGAGGGGTGAGCAAGGGAGGAGACATGGAAATGCTTCAGGGGGAAGGGCAGGAGCAGCAGGAACAGCACAGGGAGCTGCTGCATGTGCCCAGTACTGGATGGAGTTTGCTGCCAGCTCCTGCACGATGGCTGGGAATGGGATCCACCGACATGGACTTGTAGCTGAATTCCAGCACAGCCTCTGGGGGGGCAGCAGAAGTGGGACCCAGCAGCTCCTCTCTGCCTCTCTGACTTCAGCTCTATCAGGATGTGCTGCTGCCTCTCAGATGCGTGCCTGCTCATGATGAAGGTGCATCATGCTCTGCTAACAATGAGAACTACCTCTTTAAAATAGTTTTGAAAAAATGTCACATTAATTAGTTGTATCTCAATAGTAGATTACTATCTAAAAGACAGAAAGAATGTATAAGCAAAGGTTTTAAGTACACAAAGCTATATGGATAGTAATTTGCCCAATTCATGATAAAAAACCCCAGGGATTAAAGTGTTTAAATGCAAGCCTGAAACCTATGGATTGATTTACTTTTTTCAAGACAAGACTTAATAGTGCCTTTCATTCTTGTTTTCTCATTTTCCAAAGGCAGATTCTCCTCTCTGTAGTTCAAGAGAAAGTGCTTAGTGTGTGCTTAAGTCCAGCTTTTACAGCTTCCTTGTATGAGGTGCAACTGCTTTAGAGACTTTTCTTCCCCTGTGAGTTTGTTCATTTTTTTGTCCCATAAAGGATTGATGATACTTTTGATCATTCAGCACCACAGCACAGAGTAGCAGGCTTTTAAGCCTCTACAACCACAAGGACCGTGGTTATTCAAAGCTGTAGGGAAAAAAGCTGTATGGGGAAAAAATGCTTTGAAATCTCTTGCTTAACCAGTTTCCTTACCAGCAAATGTCTTGCAACTTTTCTTCCAAACTGACAGCTCTTTTGGACCTTATTTTAACCATATTAGACAAGCAACCTGTCTCTAGAATTTAGTTGAAAAAAACCTTCAGATATTTTTAAAAAAATACAAGCAGTATAGTAATTAATACAACCAATATTATGTAAATTCCTGGGATAATACGCAACAATTTCATGTGGTCTTTGCCTTGATCCAAGTATTAAGTCTGGCAGATACAGAGAAACTGGAAGAAGGAGGAGCAGTTAGTGAGGAGAACTGAGTTTTTGCTGGATAAACCCCCATGGCCAGCAGGATGTGCTGTGGTACTTACTCTTGTTTGCCACTTCTTTAATCTCTCGCAGTATTTCTGCTTCTATTGTAGGATTGTTACAAATGTCCACCCAGCTTCCACTGATGCCTTTCTGCTCAGCCAATGCTGTCAGCTTCTTCTGGTTAGGGACCACAAAACTGATCACGTAGGACTGGTCACTACACAGGGTGGCAAGAGAAGGAAGGAAAAAGGGTCCAGTCTAGACTTTCATTTCAGGGTGTAAATTACCTGCTGTTGGACCCACAAATGCCCAGGCCTTTCTGAACTGAAGTTATTCCACCATACAGAATCCTTCTATGCATTAAGTCTTCACACATCTGATGGCTTATCAAGAAGCTATTCGAAGCTGGTTTACAACATCAGGTCTGACAAGAATCTGGCTTTGCTGTCATTTCACTCATGCACATCTCAATTTAGCTCCCCAGCTAGACCTGGGGTTTAGCCAGTTCTCTGCAGTTCCCCCTCACAGAGGGAGAGAGAGGAAAGATTGGAACTATTTCCAAAACTCACTGGAAAGCTTTGGATCAAGTGCAAAGTGTCCAGATTAACTTTTCACTGGTATTCTGACAGAAAGCCAAAACACATCTAATGTAATGATACCCATTTAGAGAAGGGATGGGATGGAACAGAAGTGTATCTGGATAGGAGGAATGCCAACAGAAAAACAGCCCATTTCTTCAGCTTTTAGGGAATCTGGGAACCTGTGCTACTTCAGACATGCTGTTTGTAACTTGTGCCCTGGTGGAGGGGGTTATTAGAAGGAAACCCTGGAAAACTATAGCTGGATCAGAGCCTGTACTTCATGTTTACTCTAAATAGAGTTTCTAAATTAATACCACTCTTACCTTTTGGCGTAAGCACAGATATTGTCAATTAATGGGCAGTTCTTCAGTGCTGCCTCTACTTTCCCCAGAGATACATATTCTCCTGCTTGTAGCTTTACCAAGTCCTTCTTACGATCTACAAGTCAGGAGAAGGGAAAAAAGGAAAACCTTGTTTCATTTAAACCTTAGCATTTCCACAGACTGATTTGCATACATACCATGTATGTATTTTGTGCTACACCAGATTCTTAATAGACAAGTTCTAAGGCAGCTAATAGCTCCCCAATTTATAAAGACTTCTGTAAAAGAGTGTTACAGCACTGTACTTTTTGTCAACCAGCTTGTAGGAAAGGACTCTGATTTTAAAGCTTTGTAATTAATACAAAAGTTAATCTTGTATTTATTCTTTAAAGTCCATGTGCTAAATTTAGATGATGATAATGTCACAGGAAATGGCATCACTTCCAAAATTTTACTACAGCTATGAGGACTTTTGGAAGTGTGTTTTACACTGATTCTGTAAGCAGGTAACCTTAAGCAGATTAGCCCAGGCAAAGCCAACAGTTTTAGTAACACGTTTATAATTATGGTTAGTCAGTGTCTTCTAATATATTAAGGTATCAAAAACTGAGGCCTACCTATGATCTGCAGACACCCATCTGGATGAAATTCCCCAATATCTCCTGTACAGAACCATCTCTGACCATTCTCATCAGTGGAAAATTCTTCTGTTGTCTTCTCTTCATTTTTAAAATATCCCATGGAGACGTTGGGTCCGCCAATTATAATTTCTCCTCTAGGATTAGGCTTGTCTTTATTAGTATATCCCCCTGAAAACAACATAGTCCCAAGCAATTATTTTTAAGTCTAAGTATCCTTCTGACAAGAAAATACTTTGAAACTTCAGCTTGAAGTTAAAGCACACTAACTGATGACTACTCATAAAGAACAATTACTTCATATGCTACACCTAGCTAAGCAGATAGGCAAAGATACCAGCTAGGCAGGAGCTAAATTAATTACTCTGAAGTCAAAACAATTACTACTCTCACCTTCTTGCCAGTCTCTCAGTTTTATTTCACAACAAATAAGAGGAGCTCCAACTCTGCCAGTGCTGTAATCAGCAACTTAGGGAGAGAACAAGAAAGAAAAGGAAGATATTTTGTTATTTGAAGTATGAATAGGGTGTATCTTATCTCAAGTTACTTTACTGTGGAACTACAGTTATTTGGACTTGTTTTTAAAAAAAAATTAAATATCACCAAGCCTCCATACATATCTATATCCCAGCTTATTTCCACCAGTGTTTTAACTACCTTCTGTAATGGTTCCAGCTCCACACGTTTCTGTCAGTCCATAGCCTTGACCAACAGGACAGCAAAAACAGATGTTCATGAATCTTTGTGTTTGAGGTGAGAGTGGTGCTCCTCCAGAAAGCATCATACGGACATTCCCTCCCAGCAGGGCCTTTACTTTTTTAAACAGCAGTCTTGAAAGAAGGCAAAAAGCATTAAAAATTATTCACTCAGCTCATTCTTATATAAAGACACAAACCTTCCTTCCTATCTGGAACACCTTAAAAATTAACTTATTCACAGATTTTAGTACACAGCAGGGCTAATCCAAACCTGTTGCCTCTTGTGTAACATTTGAAGAGGCAGACTTCCTGTAGCTTAACAAACATTCCAATTTTATCACTTAAAAAAAGCAATGCAATGAAAATGGACCAGTCAGCTGTTTGGAAGATTAGTCATTACCATGAAATATCTTACCCGTTTCCAGTAAGAGCTTGGACTACTTCAGTTACTCATTAGGTGTTATTTGCATGTCAGATGAGAACTGATAGCTCAGAGGATCATTCTTTTCCACTGTCCTAACAGATCCCAAGGCACACTTGGCCCATGAACTCTACTTACATGTTACACAGAGGTGCATCATATCCTCTCTTGATCTGTTCCAATTTGTAGTCATAGCCTATCTTGAACAGAGTTCTCTGAATATAGTTCATCTCTTGAACTTTACTCATGACATTTTTATAAATTCTGTCCATTATTTCCTATGAAGTGTTAAAAAAAGGAAAATTACCACATGGGATAGATCAGCACGTGTAAATTAAATTCCATGTTCTAAGTACCACCCCCCTGCCCTTTATTCTCCCTTTAAAATGGATAATAAGAGTGTGAATCTTTGCATTGTGGGGTTAGGCAGTGCTTCAGTGCTGTGCTTTTACTGTGTGATCAATGAGCCAATTTATAGACCATCATAGCTTGGAGCTATTTGCACCTGAACCTGTACTTAAACAGGTGACAAACTGATTTAGAAAATTTTAAATTCAAGTTTAACTCAATCTTTTTGCTAAAGGTTGGTATATGCCCCTCAAGATGTGTCATGCTTGGGAGTGCTGATGCTGCACTTATCCACAGCGACTGGTACGTGGAAGGGAATGAACCGAGAGAATTCATTTCACCATTTCCTTTTCCAAGAGTTCTTCAACTTTCAAAGCAACATGGCTGCAGTAGCCCTAATTATCTGACAAAAAGCCACAATTCTGTCACAGACCAGAGATTAATTTCCATTAAAATAATAAGCTTATGGTCACCCAAATACACAGAACCTAAAATACTGTTCAGACTGGTGAAGTATTTAACAGAAGTTTAAAGACTGGCTCCTTCAAGTTTGTTTTGGAGCACAATGCTTTGAAGTATTTATGTGCTTTCTCTCCATGAAATAAATTTAAATGGGTATTTTCCAAAAGGTTGGAGCTCTCAGACATATTAATTATCAGACTGTTAATTATTAAGAAGATGACCAAGCCTCTATATGCGCTTATGATTTTATAAAATAAAAGAATGCAAGTGACTAAACTGATTTTAGAATTCTTAGCTATTCTAAGATTGTGCAGAACAACCAAATCCAACCAAAACTTACTGTTCCTAAATTAGATTAAATCTTCCTACTCACTCCCTACCACCATGTGGCACCACTTGGTGCTACCAGTTCTATGAGCCACAGATGTGACAGGATCCTAAAGCAGCACCTGTGAAGGCAGCACATGTGGGGAGGGCCTTGGCATCAGAAAGACACAAACATTTGTGGAGTGTGTGGATAGCACCACAGCCTTGTGGAGTGCAGGAGCCTGGTCACTCACAGAGCACTGTAAGCTGCAGAAGCAAGAGGAGTTACAGTCTCCTGAACACTCTTTCCTCTGAGAGGAGGCTAAGCCTGGCCTGCTAACCCTGAGAACAGCAAGAGAGACTCAGCCTCAGTGTTACCTTGACTTGCTAAGTCTGTGACTGAGCCAAATCCCCATATCCTTAACGTGTCCCTCTTGGCCAAAGCCACCCTGCTTTGTCCCTGTGCACAAAGGAGTTTCCAGACTGTGACTGTGTCCTATTGCTGTGTCAGTAGCCCAGTAAAACACCACTTATAACTACTGAAGCATTTATAGGTTTGGATCAAAAAGGATCTTGGCTTTGGTACAGGCAGACTCTTGTGCTCATCTGCAGCATCAGTACTCAGTTTAATCAATAGCTGGACTGTCTGTATTTGCTCTTTTCCTATTAGTGACAGTTACTTACATGTGAAGAGAAAAATCTGTTAATAAATACATTTTTCTAACATGAAAAAGACAAAACATTTTTTTGCTGGACATATCTGCTTCTGCATACTTACAGGCACAGCTGCCATCAGTGTAGGCTTAAGTACAGTACAGTCTCCTTTGCTTCCCTTCTTAATTTTACTTGACTGTAATACAGAAAAAACATCAAGTTATGAAGCTGAAAACCAAACAGCTCTTGAAAACTAAAGGACTAACAAAAGAAGGAGATATATTAGCATGTAACTTGTTCAAGTATCTTCTCCTGTTCCTGTGTCATTTTCCCCCCATTGTTATGGAAAGGGTAATGATTAGCAACTATTTCAACCAAAATACTCAATCTTTTACAAGTTCACTTTGTTTATCTTTCTCTTACTTCCTCCCTCTAGTACTTGTTTTCTCCTTCATCTTCCTCCGGGAACTTGTTTTGCTTGATGCAAATCTCTCTACCAGCAAAACATGCAGACATATCTATTATGGCTTAATTTACTCTTATTTATCTGAATTGTTACATGGAAAAAGGCAAAGGACTAAATAGAAGATCTGCAATAACTGGATAAAGAACTGATAAAGTGAGATCAAAACTTAAAACCACTTTAAACAGTTCAGCTGATCTATTAAGAACTGTTCTTACCCTATTATCCAGGGGATAACGCTATAGGCATTTATTAGGATTGCTTTTAGATTTCCTAAGTATCATAAAAGCAAAGGTTTTAATACAATTTATATGGCACAACCCACTGCTGCTATTCACCAGTAATGTTAATTTGCATCATTTTCTGAAAAAAATTTACATTTCTGAAGTGTGCCATATACATCAGCATTTCTTTACTGAAGGAGGAAGCTGAGCAATGAGAGCATAGGCTGCAAAAGCTGAAGTTTGCTCCCCACCTTGCTCTGCCAGCCCTCACCTGATCTGAGAGAGTGAGAGGAGAGGAGTAACCGATCCTGCAGCCGTAAGTGATGCAGGAAACTTCTGCTGTCAGTTCTAACACATGGGCCAGAGGTAAATAACCAATGTAAGTGTCCTTGGGTCTGGGAAAAAATAATTAATTAACCATGAGTCACAGGTGGACTGAAAATACCGTACTTAGTTATTACTTTTTGATTGACCCGGATCACAAGTGAGCTTACTCTCCTACACACAAGACAGGGGTGATTTCAACCACAGTATATAAACAAAATGGGGAAAATCTGACCTTACTGATACCAGTATGAATTACAGGATTTGCCTTGTTTTCTCGGAAATTCAGATTCCTTAGTCCTTTACTGCTATTTCTATAGCAATATATACTATATTATATACTGCTATATCTCTTTGTGGGAGGTTTCATTCCAGTTATGAAATCAAGGATGAAATCACTACACTTTGAAATAATGATCAGTGATTTACAAAGCCCTGTCAGTCATCTTCTTCTAGGATACATTACTAGAAAGAGAGCTGATCACTGAAGTACTGACGCTTGTTTCAGGAAGTAATTGCTCAGAGATTTCTCAGCAAGAACCTCAGAGCTGTCACTGAACAGCAGCTTTCAGCACCCAGCCAAAACTGGGTTTATATCCTCTCACAAGAGGAGTCTGGCAACAGGGCTTATTTCAGCTACTGAACCCTTTGTGAATGCAGGGACAAATACACTTACATGAAAAATTTCCTCAAAACATTAACATGAGGGAATTTGCAGTTGGTTTTACTGTTGTCAACACAATATATTACTTTTCTGCTCCTTCAGTGAATTGTACTTGAGCAGATTCTGCAGCATGTGCACCCAAGAGTGATGTCTCCAGGTCATTTAAGTGCTAGGCTCAGACATCTGTGCTTCCTAAACTGATTCTAGCTGCCTGAAAATGTCTAAAAACATTTCCCAAGAGGAATCTCTTATCTAGTAGTATCCTCTGATACCACTCAAAAGTGCAAAAATCCATCACAGACCTGGAGCTAATAATAATAAAAAAAAGCAACAGCATGTGAGAAAAGAGCTAGAAGGGCCTATTTTTCAAACAGGGTAAGTTCACACACACAAGACATTATTTCTTACAAATTAAAGAGTAGTGGCCTCACAATAACATGAAGAAACTTATAACACAATGCCAGCAGCAGACTCTATAAATGTGCACACTTTTGGAGGTTGTTTTAGCTCTCTGTACATGAGACAACAAAGTGTTTCTTACCCCAGTCCAGGTATTCTCTCACACTGTCCTGTCATTCCAGCTATTAAGTTTTTATGCATCATCATCACTCCTTTGGGTCTCCCAGTAGAGCCACTGGTGTACATTACTAAAGCCAAGTCTGTAGGAACAGGTCTGCTTGGCAGAATGCTTGCTACAAAATTCAGGAGAAAAACTGTTATTTATTCTTATCTTCTGTAATTCATCAGGGTGAAAATGTCTGCAATCAGTGTGAAACAGGTGCTTCATGGAAGGCCAGCACAGTGAGCTGCTGCATGGTCAGTGCTGGAGACAGTTTTAAGAGGAAGAGAGGGAAGGCCAATTTTGAAAGGAATTATGAGTATCTGAGCATCTACACAATCTGGGTGACACTTTTGTCATTGTGGTTTATAGCTGACTGAAGGAGCCTTCTGAAGACCAAATAAAACTGTCAAAGGCAGCAAAGGGGAGAAATACAGTACTGATGTGTCTTGGGGTGACGTACCAGTACATGATGATAAACAGCAAATCGAGTAAAAAACACCAAAAAATCAACACCCCAAAAAGCTGCAAGTCAGCTTTTCTGTCCATCAGTCTTTCAAAGCCAGGGTTGTAGAGGTAAGATTCCTTTTTTTAACTCCTCCCCCCTCTTTTTTTTTTTATTTTTAAATAAACCTTCCTAAGGCAAGCCGCAGGTTTAGTAGAAAAGCCGTAAGCTTAGAACACTTGACTTCTGATTTTTGTTTTAATCCTCTTTATTCTTAGGATGAAAATCATCCGTTTTCGTGGCTTCCACAGTGTCTGCAAAGTAAGCAGGTTTTTTAGGGACAAAGCCCAAGAAAAAACACCTATCAGGGTCACTGCTGGTCTGTGTCAGCACCTCAGGCTGATCAGATAAGCAGCTGTGATAGATGTGTGTTTCCCAAAGCTCCTTTACCAGTTTATCTCCTTCTTTATTCCAGAGAGAGGAGATGTGACTAATTACAGACTGCTGATGTAAGGAGAACCGATCATCAGGGTTGGGTTTTCCTTCCTTAAAGCAGATGTTTACAGTCACTTCTGGTTGCCCAGTGGAGCAAGGAATGTAACTGTTATTCCTGTAGCCTTAAGTGCTTTTTATCTACAGCTAGGTTAAGATAATGAACATTTCCAAGCAGAAAAAAAAAAAGCTTTAAGTGCTTTCTCCTCTTCTTAGAAAAAATAGTGACAATAAGATAAATTAAAGGTAAGAGTAGCAGAAAATGAAACATTACACCAGCTTCTATTTCATTTCCTAAAAAAGATGGAGTATTAAATTATTCTGGTTATGGTTTAGGTTATGGTTTGGAAGTTAAAAACAAGGTTTTATCCTGACATACATGACACATGAACAAAAGATATAAAACAATTTCTTTGTTTATTTAAAGGGAGCTAGAAGATGAACTGTCAACCTGCCACTCCCTTTGTTGGCAACCTGCATGGGTGGGGGGTTTTCTGCTACACATCCCTCTTAACCCAGGTCTGATTTCACTGCTAACACTGCTTTATTAGTCCTCCGTGAAGTGATTCACTTACAGTTTTCTGGTTTGGCTCCCAGCTCTTCTACTGTCTGCATACTATGAATCTCCATGTTTTCAGGGTATTCTGATTTATTAACCGTCTTCTTGTCCACATAAATTATATGTTTCAGACAGGAGACTTGTGGCAGTGCAGTCTACAGAACAGAAATGAAATTTTTAGCAGAGTACCGACTGAACTGTAGGGTTGCTTATAGCAGGTGAAGCTGATACTGAATTACCTTAAGTTTGCTCTCAAGGAGTTCCACACTCGTGACCAGATATGCTGCTCCACACTCGTTGAGACCATAGGTCACTGCCTCTTCACCCAGGGTGGCGTACAGAGTGACAACTGTCACAGGGAGGGGAGAGGACACAAAAGAAGGGTTAAAGTAATATTAAATGCAAAAGCTCTTTTTTTAGCTTACTGGAAAGCACTCAATTGGAAAATTTCCAATTTGGAAATAAAACAGCTTTTAATTTTTCCACATCAGAAATTTTATGGCACAAGAGACCTCTGGAACAAGGAGGACAGCTGGACAGGAAGCATGTCTTTACTACGAGCATGGTCAAACACTGGAATAGGGTTCCTAGAGAGGTGGTTGATGCCACGAGACTGTCACTGTTTAGGAGGCCTTTGAACAATGCTCTAAATAACAGGCTGTAACCTTTAGTCAGCCCTGAAGTGGACAGGCAGTTGGAAGGAACCTAGGTGGTCATCTAAGTCCTCCTGAAATAATCTATTCTGTTCTATAGCAGGAAAGAAACTACCAGAACAAAGAGATGCACCAAAACCCAACAATAATGCACAAAGCAATCCCAGAGTAAGCAACTGAGAGCAGGTGTTCTGCCCCTGAGCTCTCTGCAACTACAACTCGGGTGGAGAGGTGACACTCAGACATTGCAGGGCACCAGCTTACAGCTGGGCACGGCTACAGGCAGCTCTTTCCACACTGTCAGCTACTTTCCTTGCTCCCAGGAAATTAGTGATGGGGGGGGGGCAAGGCAGAGAATCAGGCTAAGGAATCAGACTGTTTTTCATGCTGCTAGATTATTTTTAACCCAGAATGGCTACAGGAATGCCATTAAGTGCCTCCCAGGCACAATGGAGTTCACCTCTCCCCATCATCTCTCTACTGAAAAAAACCCTTCCTTTAGTATCATTCGCTATCTCAAACTGGAACCTCCAAAGACCATTGAAGGAATTTAATAGTGCTGTGAAAGAGGGTTCATGCAGAAGAGGCGAAAAGAGTAATGTTATACAACTATTTCTTATTGCCTTTCAAAGTATAGGGATTCAGACCAAATTAACTATCCTCTCCTACTTCAGTACCAAGATCATCTCTTCCACTACTGCCCCTGAACACTCTGCACACTCTGCTGGATGAGCTGCCCCTCGTACAGGCAGCTCCTGCTGGTGCTGGGAGAAAAAGAGACAGCCCAGTGCAAGCAGAAACACAAGACAGCAAAAAAATGGGCTGTGGGTCACAATGTGTTGTGTGCAAAATGGGCACTGGAGTGCTTGGTAACCTCTGCAGCTCACCAAGGAGTCTGCATGAAATCCCATTAGAGATTTCTGACAGCTTGAATTTAAAGAAAGAAAAACCATACATAATTGTAATGAACTTGAGCAGCTTACAAATGTCACCAAAACAGACTATCTCATGATTTTGTTTACCATTCTTCTCATAACCATTTCATCTTTTGGATGTATAAGTCAGGATACAGTCAGAAAATACTATAAAAACATCCCACATTTTGGGGGGAGAAATGCAACTACTGACATCTTCAGAGTATTTAAAATGACCTGAATAGTAAGTGTACTATTCTGTCATTTTGACATCTAGAACATTACTACTATAAAATCTTAAAAAACAGTTTCATAAATATGAGCAAGTTAATTTTAGGGATCTCCACAATGCCTAGAACAGATTGAAAACTTCTAAGAATCAGACAATCAGCAGAGAAAGTTTATGAAATTCTTACACCTCCAATGACAAGACTGGCAGAGTCAAAATACTTAACAGCCAAATCTGTGCTGAGAAATGGTTCCAAAATACACTAGAAGTAACAAAGTTGAGCACTCACGAGGGAAGTTGTACTTAAAGCAGGTTAGAGCTACAATCATCCATTCAGCTCGGGTCTCACAGAATATGACAACAGTACTTTTCGGGGTTAGTCCCAGGGCAGTCAGTCCATTCCCCAAGCGAGTAATTTTCTCATTTACTTCTTCATAGGATAACCATCTGTAAGTTCCTAAAATTAACTGGAGAGGAAAAACAATGAATTTTCATGACAAGAAGCTTCTGGTACAGCTCTACCAGCTGATGTGAGTTGGTGCATAACAGCATAAGCATGCACACTGCCATTCATTAAAAAATTGCTTTCATTTTTTGAAGTAGAATAAATAGAGCATCCTGTATATTCTGTTGCTCCTGAACTACCATAAAATGAATGGTTTATTAGATGATTACTGAGGAAGAGCTCTAAAGGGATGTGCGTTGTTGAGGCAAAATACAAAGCAGCTCAAAACCAAGTATTAAGAGTTAAATAAAAAATTGTAAGTTTTACCTTTTTGAATACTTTTCCATTTGGTTGCATTTCATTTTCTTCACTCAGTATTTCCCTAGTTCCAAGACAATCCTTCTTCCCAAACTTTGCTAAAGCATGGTCAAAGAGCTTGTCCAGTGTGTCAGCTCCAGGGATGTTTATGTTTGCTAGAGAGTCCAGGTGAGTGACAGAGCGGTAGGGGCTCCCAGGCTTGTCCGAGATGGGTTTAGCTTTTAACCGCTTTGCCATAGCCTTTTTCTTCTTGGCGTTGGTAAGAAAATACCAGGGAATAAATACCAGCACACTGTACAACCAGATCAACAAGTACACAGGCAGCAAGAGAATGGCACACACTTCTAGCCTAAGTTTCATTGTGGGTATTTAAAAAAGAACCTCTCACATGGAGTTCTGAAGCAGCAAGAGCAAAGCAGCAGCACAGAGTGGTATAGGGAGAAGCAACAGTAGGTGAAGCTTAGGTAGTGCTGATTCAGAGCAGCTGCAAAATTTTAATAACCTTTGAGAGCCAACAGTGGACACCTGCGGGCGAAGACCAGTGCCAAGCAGAGAGCAGGAAAAAAAAAAAAGAAAAAATAATTAGATTAGTAATATTACAGTCAGTGCATTAGTTTTAGTCTTTCTAAGAGCTCACTTCAAAAGCATCACTGCACAATAGAGCAGTGAACTGCTCTGGGGATGAAAGAGGATGAATCTTTTCCATATTTGTTTCTTGCATCCACAAATATTTACTTTTCACAGACTTTTCCCCGCTATCTCTGTTTGGATAGTTCAGGGCTGTTGAGATGAAGTCTGTCCTTCACAACATAATATTGTGTTTAAGCTACTTGAGTAATGACACAATTGTGTAATTATGGGAAAGGTCAACGCTTGTTTTCCCACTAAATATTTGTCCTACAGAGAAAAGGTACAGCAGATTGCTTTACTGCTTTTCAGAATATTCTATCAACTTCTATTCAGATTAAAAATGTATCTTGATATACTCAAAAATAGTATATAGACTCAAAGTCTACATGCTGTAATCTAAAACTGTATGATATTCCAAAACTGCTTTATTAACTTTGCCCCAGTAACTGCACTTTTAATCTTCTACTTTTCAACTACAAATGTCAGACTCTTGGAAAGGGATTATGCAGATCTGCTTTTCCCATTTCAAAAACTACTTCAATACATGCATTTCAAACTCCAAGTATGGAAAACTGAATAAAATTGGACCAATTTAAGTCAATTTAAAATAAAGCACAATTTGGCAAGATTTTGTCAGAATGTCAGAGATCTTTTCTCATTAAGGAGAACTGGGCCTGAATAAGGACTCATGGTGAGTGGGAGGAAAACAAAACCATCATAGCGAACCCCACTTATGGCCAGCCCACTGGCCTGGGACCAGTCTGCACTCACATGTGAGAGACGTGGGTGGTTATCTTTACCTGGCTGCTGTGCAAACACAGCTTAACACATCACCCATGCTGCCACAGTGGGAAAAATAAAAGGCAGAGGTGCATTAACCAAGAGCAGAACCTCAGACAGGCAGGGGAGCCAGTGACGCTGACACTCATCAGAGCCCAGGCTGTCATGGACACAGTCTGATAAACAGAATGGATGAGAACAGGGAAATCCTAAGGGCTTCATCAAGAATCAAAAGAACGTGGGCACACCTCAAAATACACCTTTATTAATATATTTACCACCCTCAGGTGATGAAGGAGGCTACAATTAACATTTCAGGTTAAACAAGACAACTGCTACTAACAGCATAACAGGTTGGTGGGTTTTTTAATGAGAATTCCAACATATGCAGTTGTGTTGTAGCCAGTATCAACAGTTTTAATGTATGTAAGACTGAGAGATCTGCAGATATTTAAAACAACATGACCACCACATTAATTTCTGTAATTACAACTACACAATAAAATTACTATTGAATGATAGTATAATAAACTAAACTAAACTAAACTCAGACTTGTATGGATGAAAGTATTCTGCATATTTCTTTATATAAAAAAAATGAATGCTACATTCTTTTCAAAATGTACATGTTTAGTCTGCTCTGGTGAACCTCACCATCATCAACCTCAGCAGAAAAGAGATCAGTTTACTTCCCAAAGCTCCAGTTCTCTAAAATCAAAGATTATTGGTTTATAATACAAATCTTGTATGATACTTTCATTCCAGTTAATTCAGTGCTCCAAACACAGCAGTTGAGCTTGTATTTCAAACACAAGCCAGCCATGGCTCTAAGAAACTGTAAAGAAACATCAGGGCACACCCGTGGTTACATAAAATGCTACAGGTTAAAATAAACCCCAGGGTTTATAAAATAAACCCTCTGGCTGCTCCTCACCTTCCAACAATGAGCATATAACCAGGCACAGTGACTTGGATAAAAAGCAGAGTTGTTGGACTGCAGCGAACTATTTAACATAATGAGACAGTACTACAGCTTTTCTGTGGGCTGAGTAGGAGCTTGTTCAGAAGTGGTCCTACTGTGAAACACTACAAGTCTAATAATCAAGAACTGGCTAATTTACGAAGGGAGGAGAGGAAGGTTGCCTTTCTTTCATTTTGGAATTTCAGGTTAATTTGAAATACTTTAAAAAGTGTTTATAAAAACAGAACACTTAGCTAATTTGTACATATTTGTAGTAATTTAAAAGAGAATCACATTTCTATCCTAAAAAAAATCAGTTGCAATTCTTAAAAGACATCAGTTGGAAAAACTTAGTGAGTCCCAAAAAGACAACCTTGGCTTTTTCCTTTGAACATGCTCATGCAAAACCTGACACACACACACACACACAGAGGTACTTACAAGGGATCTGACAGTGACGACTGAGGTTTTTTCAGTGTTGATGAGATCTATAGTGAAACAGAAAAAAGAACATATTGGAGTTTGGGATGTTTTTTGCCTGGCAGAAAGGAGCAATCTTTAGAACTTCCGCCCTACTGCTCCTAAAAAGCACAGGCTATGAATTCAGACAGAGGTGCAACACAACCCATACAAGGGAGAGCAATTACATTACTGGAAAAGATTAAGCTTCCAAACTACACTGGACAGACAAGACATGAAGCCACCAAAAAGGAGCTTAATTTTTATGTGACACTACTCCCTCCCTTCTCTATTTAAACATGTTCTGAATAAAATTATGAACAGAAGCTTAATGTATTTTAATTACCAAAAAACCCCAAAAAGATAAGGAAGACTTTCACATTGCATGTAGTCCATTCTTCTAACTCAAGGCAGAAACAAGAAGCCCTCTGTCACTCTTGATAGATGAATATCAGTAGAAACACAAACTCAGGACTACCCATGGCACCCACTGCCCCAGAGGACATGAAGTGGATATGGGGTATTGAGGTAAGAGACGAGTTTCCAGAACAAAAGCATGTTTATAGAGGCAGTGAGGTCTCACTGATCCCATGACCAGTGCAACAGAAGATGGCTCTGTGTAACTGCAGAGATAAGGCTCCAAGAAGTCTACTGCAGAAAACTTTAACTGACATTTAACCTAGTTATATTTTAATACCCTTCCCCATAAGTCTAAGATTTTAATCAGTTTTTACAGACTGAAACCAAGTTAGATGTCCCTTGCAAAATTCTCCTACAAGGATTTTCTCTTGAAATATAAAGAAGAGGTGCTAGAATGTTTTTAGTGTTACTGGCACTTGCATGTGGCTGTATAAGATTTTGATCCATTGCAGGATCAACCCAAACTTGTGCTAAATAAATATTTATCATATCTTAAATATACTGCATATAACAGACTGACATACTCAACATGCAAAAGTACCTCCACACCAGTTGTATTCAGTCAGAAGCCAAACTTAGCTATTCAAATTAAACCTTATGCCTTCAACCTCCTACTTAATTAGACTTTAAGAGAAAGCATAAGATGCAATGTTCACATCAATGCACCATCAAGGACACTTCAAGGTAAGACAACTACATATTACTAAGTGTTAACAGTTATGTTTTCCATAAATTTCCTCATTCCCTACAAATAAAATTTAGCACTCATGAAAAATTTCACAGTAACAAGATAAAACTGTTATTTAACACCGGAATATTTAGAATATATATTATTTGCTATTGGTTTACAAAGCTCATTATTTCTCTTGAGTGTTGACTAGAACTAGACTGTTTAGATGCTTATCTAGCCATTTTAGAAACAGCAGAGCTTCCAGTTCTTGATGCAGGAAATGCATGTTCCCAGAAAGAGCAGTGTGCATCAGGGATGACTACAAGAAAAAACCAAACCAAACAAAAATAATGTTGTTTCTCTCCTAGATAGCTGGTTTTCAGCATCTCCAAAGGATTTTCCTCAAGTGAAGCTGTTTCTATCAATTTTGAAATGGTCTGGACTTCATTTAACATTTGCAGTGACATGTTCCAGTGTTCATACTGGAAACCTCACTCATGAGGTAATGTTTTCCTTACAGCTGTTATATGCTGGGGGTTTACAAAAATTCTATAGTCCAAGCTTACTCCTGACTGACACTGTACTTTATGGGCTGCCACAGATGGAAGAGATGTTATCTGAGTATAATCTTTTATATCCTTAATTGAAAGTTTCAGACAGATATACAACACTCTACTCCTGGCCTGTAGCCAGGGCCACAGAACAGAGTCTGAAATCAAAGCACACATTCTAGAACAGAAGAGACATTCGTCTCTTCCTAATTTAACCCAAATCTAAGAAACAACTGGCAATTATATTTTTTTAATATTGAAAAATAGCTTTTAAATAGTCACTAACGCTTATGGGAGTAAGTAAGAGCAAAAGTGTGTATGGGGAACAGAGAGAGGGTTTTTGCCTCTGGAAGTGACTATTCTTAGAGGAGGAAATGCCCTAATCTTCTCTGCATTTGACTCTCCAAACTGAACAGAATCAACTTACTCAGCATTTACACACACCACTAGAATTTTTAAGTGTAACTCAAAATCTAAAGAAGTACCTGTAGCTAGAAATTTCATTCTATGCAGTTTAATGTTAATAAGGCACCAAATTATTATCTTCACTAGGAAAGGCTTTAATTAGCCCAAGCCCAAAACATTCCAAAGGCTTAATAGTGAAAGTATATGAACAACACTGTTTGTTATCCTTCTTCTGGTGTTAAAAAGCTTGTCAGGGATCCAATTTACTACAGAATAACATGATTAGAAGAAAACACAACTTCTTTTTCTGTCTGCTCCAAACACTGTGCTAGGAAAGTCATTTAGTAAGAAAGATGACGTTAGAGAGGAAAAGGGTTGTGTTCTAGTTTGTGAAGAAAACTGGAATCTGCAAAGCAGGTTGTTTTTAGTTTAAAAGCAACACCAAAGGAAGTCTGGTTCCTCTGCACCAGAGCCCTTGCCAACTTCAAATGGAGACACAATTCTGGCTTTAGTGTAAGTGCTCAGGCCTGACTCTTGTCAGGAAGTTCTGAAATCTTCCAAAACAACCCAGTATGAGTAAGTAGCAACTGTCTCTAGAATTTCTCAAGCATGCAGGCAGATCCAAACATTTTGGAAACCCCAGTGAGCATTCAGGATTTGTAACTGGAAAAGTGGTTTTACACAGAAAAAAAAAAAAAAAAAAAAGAGTTGACCTGAGTAAGTATGTGGGTGTTCAGTTAGTCAGTTTTCAGAAGGCTACTTAGTCAGTATTTAACTGTCCTTAATTTGTTCCAGTACAGGACAGAACAAGGCTGGGATTTCAAAAAGAGATTACACAAAGTCTAAGAAATACCACATTGCCAGGAAGATGCAGCACAATAAACAGATGAGTGCATACTGTCAGACTCTCTACAAGTTTTGATCTTCCAGATTTATACCTAACACACACAATAATGAGAGAACATTTCTACAGCTGAGAAGACTGTGATGAAATGCAGTAAAAGCTAGAAGAATCTGGTGGCTAATTACAACTTAATTTGGGTTAGAAAGATTGAAGGAAAAGAAACTGAAGGAAATTATTCAGTTTTTACATCATGTTGGTGTTTTTATTAAAAAAAAAACTCCAGCAGTATTAATGCAAGTTACTCATGGCAGAAAAAAAGTCCATGAGGTCTCATTTTTCTTTTCTTCTCACAGGCATATTTCCACATACTTTCCTCTTGCACATTTTGGTACATCACAAACCGCAGTGAAAATTCAGAGAAAGACTAACCAAACCTAACCACTTTTCAGAAGTAGTTCTGTGCTCTGGCAATGCAATAGAAGCTCAAAGCCTAAGAGTTTGAGAGCTCCCTGTACTATGCCCATACAGGGTAAATACTGGTACCTATGTCCTAACAAACAGGAAGAGGGGAAATCAGTTGTTCCTGATACAAGTTTAAATATATACATTCTATTTGAAATAGCAAAATCTCAAGTGGTGCTAGGAAACGGTTTCTCTTACTGCTGTTTAAAAAATAGTTAACACAATAGTTTACTTAGCTAATAGCAAAGGTAACATTTATTTTTGGTTTCAAGAAAAATATTATTGTTGTCCTTTATATTCATTGCTTCTGTTTACTATCTCAGAACATATATGCACTTGAAGTCAATCAGAAAAAAAACCCTATCAATTTCTAAGTGTCAAACATCTATTGCTGCAGTAAGTACTGCAGTGGAAGCCAATTATCTAAGAGCCAGGGGAGAAACTGTCTCCTAATTTGTAACATGAGGGCAAGCAAATATTTGGTGAAAGGGCAAGAGCTGTTTGCATGCCCCAAAGGTAGAAAATGTTAAAGGCCTAGGCAAGATTCCACAACTGAAAACTGTCCATTGAGACTACACTGAATTGGGGAAGTACCTCCTCTGACCCCCCTGTTCCTTTGTGTCATTAAATTCTATCCAGAACCTGCCCGTGAGTACCTGAGGCTCTCTCGCTGCAGCACTGCCTCTCCCACAGGCCGCACCCAGCCTGGCCTGGCTGTGCTGTGCTCTGGCCACAGCCTGGGCTGCAAAGGCTGTCAAGTCACAGAACCACAGAATCATAGAATGTTAAGTGATTGGACTGGACCTCAAAGCTCATTTCGTTCCATCCCCCTGCCCTGGGACACCTTCCACCAGAACAGGTTGCTCAGGGCCCCAGCCAGCCTGGCCTTGAACACTCCCAGGTGTGGAGCATCCACAGCCTCTCTGGGCAAACTGTGCCAGGGCCGCACCACCCTCACAGTAAAGAATTTCTTCCTATTATCTAACCTAAATTTTCCCTCTTTCAGTTTGCATCCATTCCCCCTTATCCTGTCACTATGATTCCTCACGATGAGGTCCTCTCTGGCTCCCTTGAAGGCCCCTTCAGGTAGCAGAAGGGGCAGTGGGGTCTCCACACAATCTTGTCTTCTCCCAGCTGAACAGCCCAGACTTTCTCAGCCACAGGGGAGGTGCTCCAGTCCTCTTGGCAACTCCATGGCCTCCTCTGGACTTGCTCCAACAGCTCCATATCCTTCTTACGTTGGACACACCAAAACTGTGTGATACTCCAGGCTGGGTCTCACAAGAGCAGGGCAGAGGGGAGAATCACCAGGTCAATCTGAGTTACACACAGCTCTGTGAATGCACTCAGTGTGACTGATGGCAAACACAGCTGTTTCAGTATCTTTTTTTGTGGTAAGGGAAGTGAGAGGCATCTTTTTGTTTCACTGGCATTTTAGTTAATGACTGGGCTAAAAACCAGTGGCTTGGACAGAGAGTATTCCAGAAGAGGATAGAAAAGGAGAAAATGTGCAACTGAAAAATACTGTTATTACCAACAGCTACAAAATATACTTGGACTACAGGGAAAAAAAATCAAAAAGAAAATGCATATTCTATACTAATAAAGAAATATTTCAGTCTGATCCCCCAACATACACCCCTATCTCATCAGGCATTAAGGCAAATGTTACTCTGATGTTCCAACAGCAGAGGTAAATGTACTATTTCAACCCAACTTTTTAAAACATGGACACAAAAAGACACACAGTACGAACAAGGACAAATTTCAGAGGACATGTGGCCATGGAAGACTCCAGCAAAAGCTCCGTAAACAGCCAAATAAGAACTGATAATCTTCCCTCCCACACACAATAAATACACAAGGAACAGACTAGCTAGTTCTGTGTTTAGCTGCACAACCATTTTGCAGTGGAAAGGTTGTGACTTTTGTGGCTCTGATGATCCAGCTAGTGAGATTTAAGTCATCATCATCTTTTACTTTCTGATTCTTTCTCAATAGCAAACTGCTTCACAAAGAGTGGCCTCTCCTAAGACTGGTGCATTGCACAGTGTAGAAGATCAAACCAATTTGAGACTCACAAATGTAAAGCCCTATTTCCAACATCTTCCCCTGTGTTTCAGGGCACACTAAAAGTAAGTAACTGATGTACAGTGTTTACAGTCTTCAAAGCCAGATGTAATATTCCTGTTTCTAGAACAGTACTGGATACTGCAGCTTCAAGTTACATTCATACTTTCCAACTAATTTTTTGCTTCTAATTGCTAGGTGCTTCCCTGGGCCTGGTGATATCCATTTTTATCTGTTTTCAGATATTGTCAGCATTAGAAACATAAGCATTGATGAAGATTGTTTAAGAATTAGGGTGCTCATCTCCCCTCTTATGCTTCCGATGATCATTTCAACAATAGCCTTTGACAATGTAAGGAAATTAGGGTGCCAGGTGCTTTTTGTTTTGCAAATAAAGATGGAGAAAATAATCTTCCTGGGTGTTTTTCAGAATGTGATTCACAGAAAACGTATTTATGCTTGTCCCAGTTGGATACAGCTGTTTCACTGACTCATGGGGTGCACGCGTTCAAGTTCAGACCTGATGAAGTTACAGTATTAGAGTTGGGTAGATGTTAATGATATTTTCCTCAACAAGCCAAAAAACTCATTAATGAAGTTACCCTAGCTGCACAAATATTAACACATTTCCTGGCCCTGAATCTGGTGTGTCACCAAACATCTGTCAGTACAGCCTAAGAAGAATTCTATGTACCCTTGTTATGACGCAATAGAAAGACTTAAAATGGCATTTTCCAACATACAACAAAATAGTAACATGAGTCTCTCCTAACTCTTGCTCTTACATAGTAAGAAAGTAAACACTGAACCATTCTCTTTTAAATAACATTTAGGTAATAGATTTGTCTGACCAAAGCTTACATACATGAACTCAAGAGAGGCAGTCATCAAAAGCCACTTCCTTTATTTATAAGTTTCCTGCAATCTAGCAGCATGGCTCTGTATTAACCTCTCTGTGAAAGGAGCAATTCAAGCAGTCAAATACTGACATGCACGAGCCCAAGTGCAGTCTGTAATGACAGGGATCATCCCACAGAGTCCGGCAGCATTAACCTGTGCTCTGCTGCAACCCGGGCACAGCAATGGACTGCAGCAGCTTCTCCTTTCGCTGCACTTACCCTGATTGTGAACTTCTCTTTAAATGTCTTATCAACAGCAACTGTTGTGCAATTTAACAGACTGAAGTTCTAAATACAATTCTTTATTCCTTCTGTAAGCCTGACTGGCTTTTCAGCTTTCACTTTTCATTGATTTTACATTTACCTTCCCTGCTTTTCAGAAACTCCATCATCTCTCGTCATTCACATTAGGGTGCCTTCTTCTCAGACATGGGTCATAATTTAGGTAGTGAAATTAATTACATACCTAAAAAGGAAGGGGACAGAGTAAATGTTCCTCCTTGTGTACTGCACTAGTAGTCTTTCGTCTACCAAAAAGTGTACTGCAGGCTGGGAGAGACTTTCCTAAGGCTTGTATGGGTTTTTCAAAATTCTGAGGGGACAGTCAACAAGAAGAGCACTAGAGCTGGAAAACACACCTTCCTTTTTCTCTTGGGAGCTCACATTCAAATGTAAATTATTCCCTTTTTTGACTAAGAAAAAAAAAAAAAATTAGGCTTTCTTATTTGCATTTTGAAGGAATTCTCTCCTTGCAGACATTCTGATATACAGATGACTGGATGTGCACTTAAAAAAAAATACAAGTTAAAGAAAGCTGCCCCCACCCATGGTCATTTGAGATGGTAGCCCCTGAGATTTCAAGCATGAGTCATCTCTATTTTTCATTTTCATTGTGTAATAAAAATGCTTTGAGGGTCAATAAACAGTAGGAGCTTTGGGAGCGAGCATAGTTTAATCTTTTGCACAGATTTACAGTATCTTCCAGTGAAAAAGAGATTATGTTTTTTGTATGTTTAAGGAACTGAATTACTGTAGTCTTAATGCAAAACTTTAGCAGTCTATTGCTTGGTTCATGTTGAACCTACCCCATTACTTTCTAGCTAAACATACCTAGATTAATTTCTAAGTATTCATCATCTGTAGATCCACACGTGGAATTCCCAAGTTGTAACAAGACAGGACTACATACTGCAACTTTTTGCTTGAACTGACTTTAAACTTTTTGTGACTGAACTTGCTTTCTGCTACTTTCATGTGCTTTATGGTAGACTGAGATATCCTTAGGGTACATTTCTGTTAATAACATTATTTGGCATTTTCTATCAAAGAAGGCAATTTTACTGCCTTACTGTATCATAACAGTTCTTTGATTTTTATCTGCACTTCAAAGAGGAAGTGATGTGACCAAACAAATCCCACTACATTTTCTCCTACAAGGCAAAGTGCACATACAAGTTTTTAGACTTAACAGCTCGAAACACTATTTTGTTCAGAAGTACTCTGAACATAAACATTCATACTAAGACAAGAGAACACAGCAGAAACAAGCACAATTCAAGACTTCTAAAAAAAAATACGCAGGAAAAAAATACCTCTGAAACAGTTTTGAACACCAAAGTTTTGAACTTAACCACCCCCCAATAAACGTACAGGCACATTTATTACACTTATTTACACACATGAAAGTATTTAAGGTGTACAGTTTCAGAGGCAGAAGTATTTGATGTTCTTAGTCCAGAATATCCAAGTAGCTTTTGCAAAGCAGCAGAGGGGTAGAGGATCACATGCTCCAGGCCTGAGCTGGAACCGGCTCTGGCCAAGGAGCTGTGTAACCACATTATAGTGGGTCCTACCACGCCCTACCCCTCAGCAAAACATCCTACACAGGACAGCCGGGCGCTAGCACAGCCACAGAGCTTCCTGAAAGGAATTTGTTCAGATCCTGACAGTCTGGAAGAAAAAAAAAGTGTGTGACTATTTGCAGCAAAGCACACAGCTTTGATGGCATGACTTTTTATTTAGCTAACTGGATAATTCTGAGTATGAATAAAGCAGCAATCACAGTAGCAACTGCAGAAGAAAAACTGTGCAGCCCTAGACTAAACAGACAGTAAAGTGGTCTCAGACAAATTCTGAAGGAAGTTTCAAGAGGAAACTGATGCTGTTGACCATTCTTTCAACTTATTTTTAGTAACTTTTTGTTCTGAAAAAGGGACAGAAAAATCCTTAGCATGACACAGTGTATCGCAACAATTCATGCTCGTAACTAAAAAGCCCTAGTAATTTAGTTTAATAACAAATGCAACAATACTCAAAAAGCTAACATTGTCAGAAAATGTTTCTAATTCAACTTAAAAATACACGGTCCCCACTTCAAGTCTATCAGATTGATCCTTACAGTGATGGGAGGACAAAGTTCCCTGTTGGAAGTTTTGAGTAAGGGTTATTTAAGTGCCCACTCTCCAGTTATTGTCAATCTTGCTGCTCACTAGCAGACACAAAAAACAAGTCACTTTACTTTGAACACAACTGCAATTCAAATGTTTCTAGGTAAGCAGGTTGATAAACTCACAAAAAATCTAAAAAAAACCCACATTAAATAGTGAAAGTGCTAGGCCCTCTAAGTTACAAACAGACCACTCAATCCAAAATTCTCCTGGCTTGGTAATATGAGCTTTGTCAGCTGTTGGTTGTCAATGCCATTCGTACAATTGCAAAACACTACCTGCTCCTTGAAAACATGGAACAGGGCATTCACATGCTGTACTTTAGTTCAGGGGATACCACTAGAAATTACATTATCATTTTCAATTCTCACCTCAGTTTTATGTTCTGAGTACCTTCAGGAGTTTGAATGATGTAACATGCCACCAAAAGCATGCCAGACAAAAAGTTTTCATGTGTACTCTTGGTTAAATCTGGGATCAGACTGCTTTTAACAGCCTCAACTGTAAAACTTCAGCAACCAAATATTCAAAGCTTACCTTTCTGAAAGATAAATCTAGTTAATGCTATGCAAGTTACCAATGTATTTCTCATTTTCAGCTACCTAGGAAAACTATAAACTAAAAGGGGTAATACATTACAAATTTATCCAACTGTTTGTTCTGTCTGAGGAACACCAATGAATCAACTTACAGAAACAGGCAACAGAAACCTTATCCACCATGGCCTTTCAAGGAATAATACATCCTCCCTTTACCTTTTCATCCTATGTCTGAACACAGACCATGACCCAGAAAGGTGGGAAAACAGCCGGTGTGGTAGCATGATCAGGACAGAGTCTTACACAGAACAGTCAAAAATAATTGTATGTGATTATCATTCATCAAACCACCTTTGAGCATTCAAATAACCCGAACTCATTCAAGGCTGGAATGAGGTTTTTTCTTCAGTTATGCCTGACAGAAACTGCCAGGTGTTTATCCTCTCTGCTCCTAGTCAAGTTTATGGAACACTCCACAATCACCATAAAGCATTCTGCATAGGTACTGTTACTGAAAGACATGCAAGAAAAACAGGCCTGAAAGACCAGCCAGATGGAGAACTGGCAATCCCCGAATGGCAAAAAGTAGTATACAAGGAGGAAAAAACTATGCTCTGCATAGTTTTCTAAGGCATAACCTTGCTCTGAGGCCTGTTCCAGCTCCCACAACCTCACCCTGCTTTTTACTTAAGCACAGCAAACGTAGTTTCAGTTTCCAGTTTTATTCCTCTTGCCTGT
>NW_024580665.1:4220020-4451528 GCF_017639235.1 Corvus kubaryi
GCACAGCAAACGTAGTTTCAGTTTCCAGTTTTATTCCTCTTGCCTGTGGCAATACATTTCATAAGGAAAGCACTTTTGACCATGTTGTTCAAACAGAGGAGCTCATAAAAATGCAGAAGTATTTGCATGCTTATGAAATAAGCAGATAATCCATTTTCATAATGAAAATTAAACACACCTATCAAACAAAGGCACAAAATCAAGGCTATCAAGTTCAGTATTGATTTACTCTAAGTAAATACACAATATGAATAAGCAGCACATAAAATTGCCTTCATGGAAAGTAATGTGCAAAATGACAAACTAATAGGATATTGTGAGCAGATAGAAACTACTCCATCCTTCCTACTTCTACATCTGGTGCAAAAAGACCACAGACACCACAAACCAAGATCTCTTCCTTCTTTTTAATTTTTCTTTATATTTTTGTATCACTTTGCTGTTAGTTGACGTTACCACTAACTGCTTACTCTTCTACATAACATTCAAAGCTATAGAAAATACTGTTGTAAAACTACATTTTACCTATACAGTATTGCAATTCTTTTAGTATCTGCATTTTCATTGTGTAAGAAAACCACAACAAAAAGTGCCATATTAGGAATAGAAAAGAGGTTAGAAAGGTTAGTATTCGAAGCAATTTTTAGGACACAACAGAACTTCAACAAATTACTTCACTGATTTGACATAAACATGACCTCAGTGTAAGTGAGACTCCAAATGAGAAGTGAACAGTGCAACAAGGGGGTTGGTTCCCTGAGTCTTCAAGTTTAGGCTCATGGCAGGTGACTGAATGCAGATCTGGACTGTGGTGATCTCACCTGGGCTGCACTGGCTGTTCCCCTGGGCTGCAGAGTCTGCAGGCAGCCGGTCACATACAACCTGTAGCTGCACAGGCTGTCTGACACCGCTCCCCATTCAGTGCCACAAAGTACCACTGCCAGAAGGAAGTGGTCACCTTGGTTTAGTTCTGCTGACACACAGTTCTGTTCTTTGCAAGAACTTCAAGTAAGCCTGAAAACAGAACTACAGCACAAAAAGGAGCTACTGCTGAACAAAGTAGCCTCTACCTATTTGTTGCTGCCCCAAGCTGTCCCCTCCTTTTGCCAGGAGCCAGAGTGAGAGTGTTGGCTGCAGCCTTTGCAAGCTTAGTGTGTCCATGGAGTGTATTAGTGGGGGAAAAAAAAGGCAACCAGCAGCTGTACCATGATATATAACCTCCTTTTATCTTTACCAAAAGCCAAAAAAACCCCAACTCAAGCCCAACCCCCATACCTAGACACTTTTAAAATTTATTGCAGATTAATTTTATACACTCCAAAATACTTTAATAGTCATAATTTTTTACTCGTGGAAGGTCAGGAGTTTGTAATCTTCCTAATCCAAAGTGGCTGTATGGTAGCTGGCTGCCAAGTTGTCAGCTTAAGCTATGAAACAAATGCCCTCATTCATAAATTTTTGGGATTTTGCTGTGAGCCAACCAACATTCAGCTGTGATACGCTGTGTCCAGCTCCTCAGACTGAACGGGCATATTTGAAATAGTGACTTTTCATAGGCTGCTCAACTCCTCTGGCTACCAAGACAAATAAGAGAATGACTCACTGTGTATTCTACTTACCATGTGCTTTAGGTAAACTGAACTTAATATTATGTTTTCCAAAACTATTGCACATATGATTGCTGGGGAGGAAACAACAAAGTACTCACTGGATCACTTAGACAAGATGAAGTGTTTCAGTAAATCTGATCAGTTACATCAATCTGCCTTTTTTTTTTTTTCAGACAGATACTTGCACCCTCTTACCAGCAAGGACCACACAGGTTCCATGTATTCTTACCAGCTTCCTTCAGCCCTGCCCACTCAACAGGACACTGACGTCAGCACACATTTAAATATGCAAAGACTCCTTCTGCTGTATGTGCTACCTGCCATAAATATGTGCAATAAAATGGTGAACTACAACACAGGGTGAAGTTAGAGCAAACACTCTGTAGTACCTGCCTAACTTGACAGCAGTGAGTGCTCTTTGTATTTCACTGTGAGGAACTGACAGTACTCGTTATTTACAGTCTAATGTTTCTCTAAATACATCCTTCTTAGTGTTCTTTTTGGTTCCAGTTGTACAGTGGCTCCTAGTGCACACAAACAGACCTAATAAATAAATTACTGTTTTGTAAATTATAACATCTCCAATCAAGACTTGTAGCCAGATAAGCAATCACTATATGAACACGAAAATGTATTTACTTTGAGAAAGTTCTTACATTAGCAAACACTGTGGAATAGGAGGCTTGCTATTGAGCTGAGTAAGCTGGATGGGCAACTCAGCTGCTCAGTCTCCAAAAACACAGCACACCTTTAGCTTTTCACTTTTTTCAGGCTATTCAGTGCATTTTATCCTGAACCACAAAAGATATCTCTTATGTTACACCTCCTATAAAAAATTCAAGCACAGGAATTAACAGGTGTGTGTGGAGAACAGAGAGATGATGGAATGAAGGACACCAGGCCCCTCTGGTGGCTACAGCAGGCTCGTGGTGAGAGCTGCCTGCACTGGGCATAGAGTCCAAAGGTCTGTAGCCAGGGGCCTTTGGGTGCCACAGTAGAACATGGACATGTTGGAAAACAATCACAGGAAAAGCTATCAGATATATCAGCACAGCAGTGTTTCTGTCTGTAAAAGCATCTGTGCAACTGAGGATAGTAAAAATTCACTTGCACTAGCACACTGTTGAAGCAAACCTAAAACAAGTGTTAAGGCTGTTCTTCCTGTGATACATGACAACGATTTTCTGGCAGCTGTGAAGGAAGTGCCTTAGGGCACACAGGTGCTCCGCAGAAATCAGTTATTTGCTTTGTATTTCTTTTCCAAGAACCTGAACTGGGAAATACAAAATAAACATGCTTAAAAACTACCAACAAAGAGGAGAATTTCTCTTTGTGGTATTACATACTTAGTATTATAATCTATTCAGTTCCTCTCTATGCCAATATTTTTCTTCTCTGAGCAGGATTTCTGCAATTAAGGCCCTTAAAAAGGCTTTAGGGTCACTTACCAAGAAGGACAGTTACACAGCTGTTTTAGGGGCTACTCTGACAATGAGCTGAGTAGGTGGATACAAGGGATGTATCAGTTACAGCAGTGCCAAGGTGAGCAGAGGCATGGCTAAAAATAACTATTTGGGGATGGGAGGAAATACTTCATGAAATCATCATCAGCATGTGGGTTATTGACTTTTTTTTTTTTGAATCGTGATGTTTAAAGGTCAAAAATTTCAGCACAGAAATTAAAGTGTTCAAGCTCTCACTCCCCAGTAACCCCAACCCCAGTGATGCCAAACCACACGTGGGTGTGTAATGGGCACTGCTGACAGCACCAGAGCCCAGCCATGCACCCACAGCACACTCACAGACTGCCATAGAAAAGCAGCAGTCAGTGAGAACCTTAGCTAAAGGCACTACTGCCACTCCAGTTACTTCTCTAAAGTTACATAGCAAACAGCCAAACAAACAGCTGTATAAACTGGATATTGAATTGCTGAAACTGAGCCACTGCATGTACAAAGGAAAATGTCAGTGAAGGTGTGGTGCAGGATGCACCTCTTGTAGCTTATAATGTGGCAAAAACAGTTAAAAAAAAAAAAAAAAAAAAAAAAGCTATCCTTTCACATTACTTCAATCCACTTCTGTGTCCCCTAGCATATAAGTGAATTGTGCTTAATGAATATGAAGTTTAAAATGCTATGCAATTGGGTGAAGTGCATTGCCAAGTGGAAAAAAGATCAGAATACACTATACTACTACTACTTTCCCTTTAAAATGTGTTGCACTGTCTTGTAAAATAGCTGAAAAACACCCAAACAAAAACCAGGTCAGCTGTACAGATCTAACAAGTACTTTTGCCAAACACAACCATTAACTAAATGTCAAAACTTTTACATGTTGAACAGGCTTATACTATAGCAAAGGAAGGGGGTAGGGTAAATGTGTCATCAACAGGTATTTTAAAAATAAAGCATTCATTTAAGTTTAAATCATTTTTTAAAAAGAAATCATCTGAACACAAGCATTTCTGTAACTGTCTTGGTATTGCTCACTTACAATATTACTTTCTGTAGTAAGGGGAGTTAGAACAGAACACCACTTCAGTGTCATTAAAATGATAATTCAAACATCTCTTAATTAGTACAAGCTGTAAGAGAACAAGTACTGGGATGTAATGTGCTATTTTAAGTCTGTCCTTGCAATGTTAACTTGTTTCTAATTTCAGAGTCTTTCAAGCATAGGTTATTTTTTAAATTGATATCTATATCAATATTCTACCTGCCATCATACACCTATGCTATAAAACATTCCTGATTATCAGTGTTTAGAAATAAGGGCATTTTCCCTGTACACTAACAAAAGTGATGAGCAAAAATCATGCGATGAGCTGCAGCATCATTACAGTTTCAAGTAAAACAGATGTGCATACAGGTCTTCTGCTCTGGGTTTTGACACTTAACAGCTGCCATTGCCAGACCAATGAATTTATAATAAGAACTTAAAAAGAAATATAAACCTGTAAGGAAAGTTACAAGTATGCTTTTAAAAAAAGATGCTCTACTGATGAAGCAGTAATGTACTATAAGGAATCAATAGTCACATCAATATACTTTGAAGGAAATCCCAGAAATCCTAGTTCATTAGTTTTGTCCTCACTGAACAACAGTGGTATTCAAGTATAACAGATTTAAGTCTCGGATTTAAAGTGCTAACTAAGGATCCACCTTGGATCACTTTAAATCCGAGACTCTTAATTCTGTGATAATTGGTGGATCACTTTATCTCTACCGTGGAGATAAAGATATCTCACCTTGAAGCCTGGTGAACTCCCAGATGTACAATATCCCTTGATTAACTGTACTATAAAACCCATGCAAAAATTTGTTTTTTAAAAAATAATTTCTCAATATCTAGGATTCCTTAAAATCACTTTACTGAGATGAAAAATACCCTTCGATTTCAGGGGCAAGTCCAAGAGCTTAGTTCTATCTGAAGCAAAAAAAAAAAAAAAAAAGGAAAACAATTCCTCACATCCTTCACATTACACGGCTGTTACTCCAAATGGAAAGCAAATAAAATGCACACTGACTTTTTGAAGCGGCAGCATTTGCTCCAACCTCAAATCCATCCTAAGCAATTCATGCACTCAAACTTTAAAAATCATCCATTATACAAACTGACTATCTGACAACATAATGGCTAAAGGAAAACACTTCCCATCCCTCCCAGTCCCATGCCCACAATCACCTTTCCTTGCTTGTTCTGTCCCTCCATTTCCCAACACTGCCCGTGCTATTTATTTCCTTACTTAAAAATGGTTCAATGTGCCTTTGAGGTTTCTGCTATATTTGGGATCATCTTAAATAACTCTCCAGACAATTGTACCATCAGGCCTTGCACTCAGACACTCCATGTATCACAGCTCTGCAGGCTCATGGCCTTAACCAACCTGGTTCTGGACATTGCCAGGGTTGGGGCATCCACAGCCCTCCTGGGCAGCCTGGGCCAGTGTCTCACCACCCTCACAGTAAACAAGAAGTTGATGCCAGCCCCAGCTCAGTCCTGACTCAGAAGCTACTCTGGGCTGTGGTGGCACAGGTCAGCAGCAGCACAGTAACCTGAACAGGAGACAGGCTCCCTATCTAGGGCAACAACAACAGCATGAGGAATTTCCACCCCCACCACTCATTCCTAACCTCTGTCTCACGCACTTGGTCAGGTAAATAATGTTATGCACACCTGGCACACAATCGAAGCTGTATCTTGATTATGAGTGCACTTCATATGCAGTACTAGGTAGGAACTGATAGCCCTGATAAAAGTGGGGCAGGGAAAGCAGAGCTGCTGTAGTTTATTTAAGTTCTGCCCAACCATTTTTGTTGATCCCAATGCAGATCACACTAGGTACTTTCTGCAGAGAAGGAAACAGACCGCAGCTCCTAGGCAATACTGGCCACTGGCCAAATCATCTTCCATGCAGTATCTTTTTAGCTCATGTCCATATAAAACAAGCAAAACCAACTCTCAGCTCCAGCGTGTCCAGGATTAAGGCAAGGTCCTCCCCATGCACCACTCAGACCGCAAAGAGTGGTGTGAGAAAGGGCCTTGGTGCTGTCAGGCTCCACAGGCACCAGAGATCATTGGAGAAACCCGTCACACCACTTCAGTGTGTGCTCTACTTTCAGTGCAATGCAGGTTATCCCTAGTGAGTGGCCACAGAAGGAGTAACCAGTGCTGCACTCAGCATTCACGTGCATGTGCCTACCTACAGAGCTCAACATTTTGAAGAAACATACAGCTTCTAGGAGTGCCAGCAGATTATGGGCAATCCGAATTTCCCTCCCCCACCAGCAGCAAAAACAATAATGAAACAAAAGCAACAGCAAAGTACTAATAATCCCTATCCACTGTAAACATAGCTCTACCAGCAGAGGAGGAATACTTTCTTAAGCTTCCCTTCTGTACAGCTAGCCTATTCCAAATAGAAATGTGAAGGGCAGCAATCCCAGTTACAGGGAGAAGAGGAGGAGACTTTAGAACAAAGATGAACACCAAAGCAGTCACTCTGCAGTTGCTCCAGAAGGTAGGAAAATTAAACAGCGTGGACAGCTTTTGAGATAGGCCTTCCACAAAAAAGGTTGAAGACATTGCACCATCTAAACAACAATCCAATCTATGAACAAATGGAACAAAACCATAAATTTTGTTTCTCAGGAAATTGCTTTGCTCCTTCCATGCAACTTCCCTCTCTCCTGAGAAAACAAATGCCCTGAAGCACAGTGACCACATGCTTATTTGCGTATACAATGAGATTTCCCTTAATGATTAACTCCAACTCTTTTTTAGTTTAAGTAATGCCTTACTCAGAAGGGTTTTCTTATAAATGAGCACTCATTCGTCATGTTAACTACCTAACTCTATTTATCATTAACTTCAATATATTTTGCATGTTTACTTCACTCAGGCTGCTGTTTGGTATTTAATTTGAGTATTAACTTCATTTACAACAGTGTAAAAGACTGCACCTATTTTATATATATAGATATATACCGTTACATCACCTGGCATATGTCTGTAACCAAAGCCTTGCCATAGTAGGTTGTTCCAAAGTGGTTCCTCTGGTTTTATAGAAGGGCTGAGGCATCGCCCTTGTGTTAGGAGATGTTGTCACCTGCTGAACTCTGCTAATTTATTATGCTGAAAATTTATAGCTGCTGCTGTTGGATTATTCAATGAGCAGCCAATGGGCAGTGCCATTGCTGGTGGTGCATGTTCCAGAGGGCATTAAAGGTAACACACGAGCGAAGTATGCATGAGATGCAAACACGTAAATAATGAACACCTCCCGAAACCCCCACCATAGCAGGCTCCGGGGGGACATCGTCTGTTTCAAGTTTATACAGTTCTTTAGTTTAAGACGACAATGAAGGGGAACTGGTAAATACAAAGAAACGAGAACTATGTTATAAATGCATTAAGTATTTTCCAAAATAACTTTTATGTGGAAATATTTAAGGCTTCTGTAGAATTGTATTAAAACACAAAATTTGTATGCATGCACAAAGAGCAGAAGAAATAAAACATGAAATCAAACATCCTTTCAGAGACTGTGGAACTTCACAGTTAGTCTGAGATGATAAATTCCAAAGATTCAAAAAGTATCACTTAAAGAAAAAAACCCATATGTTTCTAAGGTCTATCTGCAGCTTTATTTGCTCATCTTTGCACTTGAAATTAGCAAGGCTACAATTGCAAGGTTGTCTATAATAGTAAATGACACCACCAATCATATTCTTATTTCTATGCTGCAACACTCCAAGATGCAAAACATAACCAAGCAAGGACCAACATTATCCTTACCCTGACAATCATCTTTTACCACCATCAGGGACTTCAACCATCTATTTACTTTCTATAAAACATTCCTTGACACCAAATTTCTCTGCAACCTCCATCTATACTTACTGAGCATCCTCACTGAACTATTTTGTACTATCACTCCTTTTTTCCCTAACGTAAATGTTTCACATTTAATTTTTTTTCCCAAATGCTATACACTATAAAGTTAAATGCTACAATTATTTCATTAAGGGACTGGGCAAAGGGCAGCACTGAATCAGGAGAGGTCTGTGCAGCCAGGGTGGGGGAGCCAGGCAGTGCACATACACTTGCTTTTCAAATAAGCTTCAAAAATCCACAAAAGGGATGTTCTAGAACACCAAAAAGCAAAATATATCACAGGGGAACACGACAACAAAAATACTCAGCCAGTTTCTTGCTTTCCTTTAACAGGTGCTTTTGTGACGTCGAGCAGAGAAGCATGCGTTGAGCAGTGAATCACCTCTCCTGATCAGCATCAGCCCATCTCCCGAGCCCAGCCTCCTCCCCTGCATCCGGGCGGGGGGTGGGGGGGCTCTGGGGGCCGGAGGGCTCCGAGGGAGGCCAGAGCCCCGCCGAGGCACCGGGCAGGGCCCCGGGCAGGGCACCGGGCAGGGCCAGGGAGCGGCCGGGGATGAGTTCCCGCCCGGCGCGGAGCGGGAAAGTGGCGGGCGGCGGGTCCGGCTGCCAGCGGCAGCGACCGCGCTCGGCCCCTCGGACTGCGGGCGGAACGGGGAACGGCGAGAGGCGCCGGCGCTGCCCCGGAGCTGCGGGGAAGCCCTGGAGAGGAGCCCCAGCTCGGGGCGGCGCTGGGGCGGGCAGGGGCGCTCCCGCCCGGCTTCACCCCGGGCCGCCAGCACGACCCCCGCGCGGCACTTCCAGGCGGCCTTTCCCCGCCGCCACCTGCTCCGGGCAGCGGCCGGGCCAGCTCCTGCCCAGCCGTACCGGGGGCGCCGAACCCCGGCGCATCCTCTCGGCCCGTCCCCCACCGAGCCACGGCCCCGGGGACGGACCTGACCCCGTGTAACCCCCGCTCTTTCCCCGGCTGACCCGGCCGCCTCGGCCCCTCCGGAAGCCCCGCGGGCCCCCCTCGTGCGCGGGGCGACCCTCCCGCCCCTCGCCGCTCCCCAGATGCTGCGAAGGGGAAGCAAGGGGAGCGGACCGGCTCTGCCCCATCCCATCGCACCCCACTCCATCCCATCCCGTCCCCTCCCCGGCCTTCCCGCCGCGCAGAGCCCGCACTCACCCCGCCCAGCCCCGGCGCTGCCGGCAGAGATCACAACGGTACCGGCGACGGTACCGGCTGCTAAAATGGCTGAGGGCGCGGGGGAGGAGCGAGCCCCGCGCCGCCGCCGCCAGGGCCGCCCAATCCTCCCTCCCTCCCTCACTCCGCCACCGTGACGCCACCGGGGAAGGGGCGGGGGCGGCCGCGGACCCGGGCCCTGGTCAGTGCTGCCGGCGCGTCCCGAGGTGACCCCGGCGTTCGCAGGCTCATGAGGGAGTGACACGGGACCCTGGCCTGCGGGCAGAGCTCGGTTAGCGCGGCCCCGCTGGGGGCTTGTTACGGTTTCGAGGCTCACGGAACAGGCCGCGGGGCAGGCGGACCTACGGGCGCACGGCAAAAGCTACTCCAGGAACCCCAGCCCCGACCCCTGGGCACAGCCTCCCGGGCAGGCTCCAGCTGGAAGCAGCAAGGCCGCCAGCCCGGATCTTTCAGGCTGGAACAGAGGTTTGTAACCCAGTTTTGCCTCCTGACAGTCTGGAGACCACCAGGCCCAGTCGGAGGCCCCTTTGGTCTTTACTCAGAACACAAGAAACGGGTTTCAGCAGCAGTGCTGACGAGAGCAACTGGGATTACTCACAGTGCGGTTCAAAAAGCCAGAGGCTACAAATATCCCCATGATTCATGCAAGAGTTTGCCAGATGGTTTTAGCTGTTTTCGAGTCTAAGGCTTCTTCAGCAAAGAAGAAAATAACGTGCTTCTGACAACACCACTTCTTAATAAGAAGTGTAAGGGAAGAGGAAACATGCTATGCTCCATCTATGCCGAGCAGAAGTCCAGCAGGATCCTCCCCCGCCCCATATGGAGTGGGACCGAGTGTAAAAAACGAAATTGGCATACATTACTTAGTCATTGCTATATTTGGTAACAAGTTTGCTTCCATAAAAGACAACACCTTGCAGGAGGCAAAAATGTTCTGGCAACAACTGCATATGCAATGTGGATGTAATATTTAATAATTCTCAGAGAAGCAAAAAGCACATCACTTCCTTGGATAGAGGCTGAGCTGAATCACTGTGTGGGCTTTGCTGTTTGGACTTTATGACACTTGGGGCAGTCTGTTATACTCTCACTTTGTTTTAATTTGTTTCAAACCCCATTGTTTTTCTTAATGTTACGTCATCACTAATGAGAGAACCTGGATTGCACAAGATGCCCCAAGCCATATCTGTTTCATGCAGATTACCTTTTTGATCTAAACTCCCTAAATACTTAGAAAAGGTTGGGCAAACCAACTTGCCACAATTTTTTTTTTTTTTCCAACTAGAACACTGACACAGCCTATTTTCTAAATCTTTGTCATAAACAACAAATGGGCAAGAAAACCTACTTGTAATTTATTCCAGCTATTTTGTACTTCTTATAGTCTTAGATTTTGAATTAAGTGAGTATGTGGGTAAGGAAGCATGTCTTGTGCCTAAGCCAGCTGAAGCACTGGAATGGCCACAGTGGATAATGCTGTTCCCAATGAGGACTTCTGCAGCTTAGAGACCTTTAGCTAGAAGTAGCCTATTTCTGCTCTTGATAAACAATGGAAAAGAAATCCATTCTCTTTCTTAGTCCTATAAGCTTCCAGCATCTACAGCTTGATGTCATTACACAGTCTTAACTTCTTGCTGGGTGGAAATCACTTCTGTATGTTCCGTGCATTCTGCCTAGTATTTCCATATGATGTTCCCTGACTTTTGCATTCGTTAACCATTCTCTCTTCTCTCTCTATGCCACTCCTTGTTTTGCAACACAGATTTGCAACACAGATTCCTTGCATTACTACTGTATTCATCTCTCTTCTAGGCTGACAAGTCTCACATTTTCCAGGTGCAGTTTCACAGTACCTCTAACAAGTCGGAGCTTCCATCTCTCTGCTGCAGACTGAATGTCCTTGCTCCCACATGGATTTCAGGTGCTTCAGGTTGTGCACTTCTGCTGAGTGTAACTCTCCCTTGCCTCCTCCTTTATGCCCTACCTGCTGGAGATCTCACCAAGCCATGGGACTGCCTCATCAACCTCTTCTTAGCCCTGGACAAGCTGGCCCTGTGTGCCACAGGAAGAAGCTCTGTGGGGAACCCCAATGCCTGCACTTTTTATTGTCTGCTCCTGTCCCCAGGCCAGGCACCACTGACTGACATCCAGGCCTCAGTGGTGTTGTTGGGGATGCTCCACAAAATACTTTATCTGTTTCAGAAGGATGAACATCTAGGTCAAACTAATGATTTCAGCAAAGTTGGAAACAAATTTTGATTAATTACGATTAAGGAAAAAATATAACCTGCCAGGTTATCATTAGAATAGTGAGTCCAAAAATTATACTTACTACAGACAGGGTGTCCAGGTGAAGAGTCAAATACGACTTGTTTTGTTTGTGGAGGATTTAGAAAGAGGACCATGGGAAACCTTTCCTGCAGCTACAGGTATGCAAATGCCTGCCTGATTTTCATAGGATTTACTGATGTAGAATATGCTCTTTTGTTTGTCATAAGATACATTTTCATTTAAACCAGTTCTTTGAAAGACTCCAAACATTCTGTTTTGAAAGCAAAGCAGAAACAGATTTACTTGCTCTTTATAAATAAAGCTATGGTTAACTAGTAATTCCCTGAGGATGTATGATACTTCCAAAGGCTTTAAAACAGGAAGTTAAGACAAGGAAGTCTATGGTCAGGAAGCCGACATTCACTACAAGATGTGTAAAATGTCTTTGCAAACTTTGAGAGGAATCTTCAAACAAAAATTAAAATGATCCTTGTATAACAAAATGTCACAGTATCCTCAAAACCAAATCTGACTGAAAGGATTCTCGTTGTCTCTCGTGTTGCAACTCCTTTGTATCATTCCAGTAAGAAACACCCACCGAAGATCTCTGTGGGATGTGATGAGTGTAACAGCACTTCCCAGACAGTGAAGTCATTCTGTACTGACGCTGATTTTCAGCCTTATCACAGAGGTCAAAAGAAGAGAAAGGAATCTTGAGGAGAGGCTGAAGCCAAGGCCTAGAAGGTTTCTGTTTTTCACCCACAATTCAGTGCAAGCTTGAAAAGAGTAAAGAGCTTCTCACCTTGTTCCTGATATGAGGAAAGGGATTGCATAATCTTAGCACTTCTAATCTAAGTAGTAAATCAATATCTGGAGCCTTGTGGGTTGTTTATTTATGTTAGGAGCAGTGACTGATGAAATCAACTATTTCCTAAATACAATCCTGTTTTTCTTCACAGACTGTACAGTTAGAATCAAAACAACAGAAAACAAAATTTGTACACAAAGTGGGCTATTTTGGAGCAAGCAGTCTCCCAGAAAAGTTACCTGAATTTCGTCTCAGGCTGGTAAAGTTTTAGTGTTCCCCTTTTTGCACATTGGACCTCCACATGAACTCTGCCCGTCGGGAGTAACACACTTTTGTGCACTCCAGACCTTTTTAAACTGACTCTTGTGTTTTAAAAGAAAACAAAACCAACATAGCAGTCAGTCATACACATTTGGTGACACAAAGGCTTACTGATATCTCCAAGTAAGTGCATTCCAAGGAGGAATTTCCAGTGGGGGGAACTGAGGGATGGTTGTGAGTAAAGGGCAGCATTTTAAGAAAAGGGGCTGCTACCAAACGTATGAATTGATTTTTGGTGCTTTTTGTTCAAACTAGTTCTGTTCTTCCCTTAGTCTTATACAGGAAACCAGATTCAAAAATTATCTGCAAATCTGTTTATAACAGTTGTCAAAGAATAAAAAAAATTCTATATTTTTACATGAAAAATAAAAAACCCTTTGTTGTATCTCCATAATACTGGGCCTTTGGGGGAAGCAGCAGGGGGAATGTAGAGACAAAGTCTGATAGGTTCTCTGAACAAAAAACCTGCAATCAGTTTTGTTCCCCTGATGTACCCAAATATGACTTCTCACTTTGAGTCATTGTGTAGAAAAATGAACCGCAGCTTGCGAGCACTGAACATATACTTGCATGACATGATTAAATCATTGGTTTAAGCCCTATTCCATGTGTGAAACAGAAACACGTACCTGCTTGCAGACATAGCATTTGTATTTTGCAAAACCATCAGCTTCATTACCTGCTCAGATGTGCGCAGAGGTTAGAGCTACTTTGCTTTCCAGCAGTAATGCCTGACAGTAACACTCTGCCTGCTTAGGCTTCAAGACATCAGAGCCATGAGAGCACACATTTTCTGGTTTTCTCTTTTCCCTGATTCTTTCCTCCAAGTGGGCACTTAGTTATTTACTGATCTTGGGTCAAATCAGCACTCACAGGCAGTTCCATTGAGAGTGGTAGGGCTGCACACTACCCGAAGCCAAAAGAGAATGTAGTTCTCTTACTGTCCAGTTTATGACAAAATTGAAAAGCCCCACCTGAAGCAGGGCCTTAAAAGTATTAGATCACAAATAGGATGCAGTTTGGACCAGGAATTCCTGACTGAAGAGTACACATTTTAAGGAAGGAAAGCAGTATTGACAGATTTCTGCTATGTACCACAATAAATCTAGGGAAAGATGTGGAACTCTAAATTAAATTTTGTTGGTGCCAATAGTTACATGTCTTCTCAGCAGAACAATCAGTAGATCACCATAGAAAACAAAATACCTAAAAACAGACTTCAGAGGAAACTTTGAACAGCCATTGCAAAGAAGACTGAATAGTTAGCACATAATGAAATATGTTCTATGCCGCTTAGAGACATTCAAAAGAAAGAAAATGAAGTGCTATGGAAATGAAATGTTTTATTTAATTTTTCACAAAATCCAGTCTAAAGTGCATAACCACAGCTAACAGTAGTCAGACATACTACAAAGAGTCCATGAGATTAGGATACATCATGGCTAAAAATATGGCTAAAAATTGTCTTCTTTCAGCATGTTCCATACTCTTCTCACCAGGATCTCTTGAGTCTTACAGTTTCCTTTAAAGGAGTCATAACATTTTAAATATGGTGCCCTAATTTAGTATGAAACCGTTTGGGGAATTCATTAGAGAAAAGACTAGACTTCAGTGAGGACCTTGACCTCAATAGTTTCTCTGTTTACATATGTGATGGCAGAAGTTCTTGACAGGAACAGCAAGGTCAGCTCCTGATACTTTTTTCCGCAATTATTTTTTTCCATTTAGAGCCTAGATAGAAAAAGAAATTACTTGTTCCCCTTAACTTTGTTCAGATTTTTCATTTGAGCTCAATTTTTATAAAAATACGATACTCTTTTTAAAAAAGTAGCAGTAGTCCTAAGCACGTATGGTTGTGGGCTGGGTGCTGCTTCAGCTGCATTTCTGAGGAACATGGAACAGGGAAGAACAACCAATATCCTCTGTGGTGCTCCTGTACATGTTGTTCTCACAGGGAGCATTTGCATGTGCACGTATTCTTCTGGATTTGCACAATGAGAAGTAATGTCGGTAAGGTTAGAATGACTCAATTTACTGCTTATCTGTTTGTAGCCATTCCTGTAAGCCTAGGGGGCAAATACACATCAGTAGATTGCGTGAAGGACAGACATCATCTTGTGTCCAAACCATATTTTGGTGCAGAAAGGAGTACTAAACTCATTTTAGAGTAACTGGCTTCCTGTATAACAATTCACCTATTACACAAAGATTAAATGGTGTGTTTCTTCGGGTTTTGATAGTTTATTTCTTAAAGCAAAAAACCAAATCAACACATAGTCCTTAACACTGACAGACAGAACTCTTTTCTATACTTAATAATATAAAAACACAGCTGAGAGAAATTCCTAAAACTTATTTGGCGATAGACTGGCAATCTGCTTATATGGAAGCCTTATAAAGTCATCTTGTTATTGTGAACTGTGTTGTGTGATTTTTAGAACATCTGTTTCTATGGTTGTAAATGCCTATAAAAATCAGTACAAACTAATCCTGCTTTCATCAGATATACTTTCTTTTTGTTTCAGAGATTGCTGTGCCCGGAGGGTAAAATTATGGAGTCACAACAGAGAACTCTAGCCCAAGGACAGAAGTATTGCATATGCTTTAAAGCAAGTAGGTAGCCTTCAAGTACTAAAAATATTCTGTGCATCCTGTCTCAATTCCAGCAAGCCGCCAGTCTGCCCTGACTTGCTCCAGGAGTTCTGCTTCAGCTTGTTCCTGAGCTTGTAAGGGAGTCCTTCTACGACAGACTTGCAGCTTCCATTCTTTCATGATTTATGAGACACTGCACCTCTAAAAATCTCATTTACCCAGCTTGTCAAAAAGTCGGGATTTAGCTGGAATTCAAATTATATTCTTTTAATTCTGTCTTTGTGGCAAAGCTTCGAGTCATACCTTGTTTTTTCTAGCACAACCCCTTTCTTCAGAGGCTGATAGATCACTGCACTGTTTCCCATCAGCCCAACACAGTTACTTCCATAGCACTGTGGAACATTGAAAAAGGAACACAAATTCCAGGAGAAATGTCTTTTAAAATGTTATTTATGGACAGTTTGCAGTAGTGGTACAGACCTCTTCAGCAATTTCGACTATTACACTGAACAGTGTAGGAAACGTATATGATTATTTTTCAGCTGGTCACCTTTTTCAGACCCTTTAGGAGTCACCACAAAACATTCCCCACATACACTTTTACCTCTCCCATCCACTTAGGTCTGTATAAGCTCTTGCTTACATGAACAAAGATGCCAGAATAACAAGTTCCTACATTTTTAATAGCATTTTTCAGTCAACAGGTCAACATTTCCTTTTCACAGTAACTTCATTGCCAAAATCATTTGGGTCTAAATTGATCTGTTTCCATTCATAATATTTGTAGAACACAAAACATTTGTGCAAGAAAAAAACAGAAATGTCATATAAAGATGGGAAATGCAGCTTAATGTAAAAAAAAAGTATTTGAAATCTTACCTTAAAAAGTGCTTCCTGTGAGATGAAGGATTTGACTCAGCACTCAGATCTGTAAAGTAAAAGCATTTTTAATGAAGAGTCCAGGTGAAAGTCAGTCTATAATGCTGTGGTAAAGTTAACAAACAAACTCTTAAATGCTTGCGCTTGTAACATTGACTTCCCTTTTAGCATCCAAACAGAAGAGAATTCTACTTGCACAATCAGTTTGTCATATCAGTGGCTGCTACCTACTTGTACATGTTGTTCCTCAGGTTTACAATTAACATCATGTGTGCAAGAAATATTAATGGAATATGCTTCATTTACACAATACTTCTAATGACTGTGCTTTTGTTTCTGTCAGTAGTTCTACTACAGGTTAATTCCTGGAGTCAGTTATTTAATGTGACACTATATATGCAAATTGTTTGCAAAAAATACTTGTTATTGTTGTAGTAGCTACAGAAGAAGTAAATGCTTGTGAATGAAGCCGAGTTCTGAAATTCACAGGCCCTGGGGCTGGGGAGGGGAATGGTTGCATTGTAAAGTGTTCTCTGCCCCTGCTACTCTGGTACTCAGAGTCCAACACTGCCCAAAAGCAGACCTCCCTGTTATCTGCCATGATATCTGGCTCCACAGGCCAGCCCAGGTATCAGTATCAGACAGCTGACAAGTACCCTGATAACAGTTTCTTCTTGTTCAGATGAATAGTATCATTTACAGACCTATTTTCTTACCGGACAATGATACTTAAGAAAGATGATGCTAGGGAGTTTCAGCTTTAGCCTGTGCTACCTAGATAATTTAACTCCTTCATTGGTATTCAATGGAAGCATCCTCGCATGAAAGACTTGTAGCAGCTTGAGAAAATGAGAAGGCAGTGCAAAAATAGGCAGGGTAACAAAAGGTACATTATATCCACTAGACAAGCAGCCTGAGCAACTCCATCTCTTTCCAAGTTTTAGAATATTATTTTTCATTACTTCATCCACCTGTATTATCAGACCTAACAAGAGATGCCTTGCTTATCTCCTCATTATCAAGGATACAAACAGCACTAGGGCTGGTTTTCCTTTAGATGTTATTGATTAGCATTGACAGTAACACCCTTCAGGAGGAAAGGAAGGAGCAGCCCAAGTGTCAGCCCAGGACACCAGAGCACAGCAGTGGCAGCACCTTTTCTCCTCTCACGCACAAGTGAGGGTCAGTTCTGCCTGCAGAGGCTGCTCAGCAAACAGGTCATGTGCAGAGTGTGTAGCACAGGACCAGTGCTAGTTCTCAGAATTTAAAGAGTTGCTTAAAGCAAAGCAGTTACTTCTGTCTTTCTAAGAGGTTTTCACACTGGACTTATGCATGTTATGGTAAGATCTGAACTCCCCAAATACCAGCTACATGTTGGGCTGGCATAGTAAGTTCATTCCTTCTTATAAGCACACTTCTCATATTATAAGGAATTCTATAATTTGGAGGCAAAGCACATAATAGAACATAATTTCACTCTTTCCCCTTTTTATCTCTGCTGTCTATCAAAGTCTGTTTTATGCTGAGCATTTGACACAAACCTGCTGTGTCTGGAGAATTAAATGTTACACTGATGTTCACTTCCCTTCCCAGAAATGGCTGGCCACAGGAGAAAAGGCCTTTAGACTGAAATATTGCTGTGCAGAGTAAACCAGAATTCCTACGAGCAGCAGAGCTGACAAAACCTTCCAGGTTTTTCATAGACTTGAATCCCTAGCTCTTTTTCTTCCATGTATTCCCTGTTTCATAAGGATAACTTCTCATTGCTCAACTAATGCTGTTACTATAAAAGATCATTCAACATTATTCACCATTTCCATGCTAAACCAGGTTGCCATGTGACTGCACGTGAAAATCCTGTGTGTCTACAACTTTGACCCAATATCAAATTCTTATCAAAAAAGCAAATTTATAAGGTGAGACGCCCTTTCCTCATAGAGCTTTCATTGTCAAGACTTGAGTCTGTCCTAGTTATCCCGTGAAAGCAGCTTTATCCAATGCCTCAGGTAGGAATTTCAGATAACAAAACTCACCAACTTGTTCAAGTTTACTCACAAAATTAGATTTGTAAGCAATGCTACTTTTTCATCCTTCTCCGTATTTTGTATAATAATCTCAAATGTTACACGCTTTCATACTCTTCTGCAAAGTGCTACAACAGCACTTGAAGTGCATGGAGTCCTTGCAGTGCAAATGAAGCACTACAGACAGAAATTACACCCTAATTTCTAAGCATCTCCTTTTACTTTTGCTACTCATTTAATGCTAAAACTATAAATTAATTTCTGAGACTTGTTTCCAGTTTTCACTTTTTTTTACATAGCAAACCCAGCAAATGCTCAATGCTCAATGCAATTTCCATTACCTTACATCCCATGCACAAAATTTAGGACCTTTCAGAATTTATCTTGCAAATAGACATAATTATCTGGGGAAGTTATCACACAAAGCAAAGGAACAAGAATAGGTATTTCCACAGAAAAAAAGACTCCATGAGAACTGCAACAGGCATTTAATGAGCTCCAACTGACTTCAGCAGCACAGGGCTCTGTGCTTACTTGGAGGGAATCAATTTAGATGACTGAAATATTGTGAAATTAATCTCCAATATGACCCCACTGACTTCTCTGGTGCTACACTGGGCACAAGGCTGGCTCACATGCTATAAAAAGTGTTGGCATAAGCACAAGGGAGTTCAGTAAAAATGTTAGAGGATTTGTGATGAACAGGAGGCTTAAACAGTTTTAAACCAACAACGCAAGATTTAACTTTAGACTTATTATTTTTCTGTGGTGTAACTTAATGGCAATTCCTGCTAATACTGGATTAAAAAGTTTAAAATAAGCCATAATAAGCCATATTCAATATCACAGAAAGTCTACAGTAATAATACCAATTAAGCCTAATAACGATCTTAGTCTGTAGGTCTAAGACATTCCCCTGGGTGTTATGTGATACTTCAGCCAAATACTGAAATGTCCCATTCAGGCAAATAAATAGTTTTAGCAAATCAAGCATAAAATGCCTGCCACTAACCCAAAATAATGATAAATAAATGCGGTCAGGTTTTTATCTCATGATCAACATATTCCCAGAAGGATTACTGCTTTTTTTCCCCACAGGCCAGGTGAGGAAATGGAACAAGGATGTGTAATATTCAATGACATCATGGTTTTTAGGCCTGTCTGAAGACAGAATTGGTGCAAATCCATCTGGAGCTGGTAAGAGGGCTTTCTGAGAGTTATTATTCATGGTATCTCAAAGCAAACTGCCCCATTTGCAGAGAAGCTCTGAACCCCCTCCTCCTCCTTTCCCTAACACACCTTTTAAGATTCAGAGAAGAGAGGAAGGGGTAAGAATTACATTTCAGGAATTAAATTTCAGAATCTGCTAGAGAATTTTACATCATTGGTTCTACAAACTTTAGACTACTACACTCCTTACAATTTAGCCAAAATATTTCAGATTATTCAGGCCATTCAATATCCAAAAATGCATTGTGGGAGCCTCTTGCTTCTGCTAACAGGCAGATGTATTGGGGTGGCTGTGGAGCATTACTCAGGCAAACTCAAGAGTTTGATTACTTATTTTATTTTGCTTATTTTGATATTGTATTGACTCAACTTGAATCTACACCACAGGTCTCAAATTGCTAGTGAGTTTCCTCATTTTATTTTCAGATTATCTTCCCTTGAACTGCTCTGCCTTTGTAGTATGGCAGTGACCAATGGCACAGGTAATCTCCACTTCTTTGCTAAAAATCACCTGCTTCCAAGAAAGGAAAGGATGGCTGTTTAATAGCAGTAACCACTCCAGTTCTGGAAGCCTGACTTTTCCTCCGAGGCGCAAACCAGGCTAAAGCCAAGCAGGACCAGGGCTGCCACCTGCTGTGCAAGTTTAATTTTTGTTCTCCATTTCAAAAGCGAGTAATTTTGTAACAAAAGGTAAATTGAAGGATGTGGATGTCTAGCCTGATTTCCTTCATTAAATTATCCTCTAGAGGAGAGGAATTTGACACGTGGTAATAGGGAAAATAACGTCTTGAAGCACAGGCGTGTTCACTAGTGCACACTCATAGGGTCTGCAGGCAAGATCACAGGGGTAGGTGCCTCACCTGAGAAGGTCACACACACCTGCTCTGTGACCTTAGTTCATGTGGGTACTGTCTACATGTGTACAACCCAATGTACTTCAACGTCTACAAAAGAAATATCTCAAAATACCAACTCCTGGGGACATTTGAACTGTTTGATACAGCATGTGAATGAATGCATAAGAACTATCTGCAACCCTACAGATAATACAAACTTTCTGCTAAATGTTCACCAAATTGCACTTGTCTTCTTGACTGATGCTCTCTTTCCTGTTGGTTTGGGCTTTGTTTTGGTTTTTTTAAAGAAAAGCAGATTTTATATAGATACCAAGTATTTTTAAAATATCCTTGTTTCACTTACATCATTTGCAGATCAGAGAATCTCACTGCACTACAGAAATAGGAGAAGGCCTGCACTAGTATTGTGGTGAAGACTTTAAAGAATCTTTTAATGAGAAAACTGTACCTTATTCTGCTTGTGTGGCTGAACCTCTAGAATTTTCTTTGCTTATCTAGTGGCCATTTGTGCTTTTTGGACTTAATAAAACAGCAGCAAGCAGATCTGAAAAACAGGAATAACATGAAATGTTTCAAGCTGGAATATAAGGATTTTTGTTCTTCTTTCCCCCTTCTTTGTATAATTTTTTCAATGACATGCTCCTGGAGCTCCTTTGAGCTTATGTGCCCACACTATAGTTTCAGCTTATCCCCTTTTCTCTGCTTTTAGTAAAGAAGGCTTTATAGAAATAATTTGGGCACATTTGTTCACCATTACTTAGAGTTCTAAACAGAAAAATCTGTTGCTGAGCACATATCATCTGCTGGGTAACAACCTGTACTGAGTACCATAGCACTGACCTCCCATCTGGGCAAGAAGGTATTGTGTCAGGGTTGGGACTGTGGAAGAAATCTTCCCAGTAATCAGCCAGAGGAGAAAACTCAGCCCCCAGCTCTGAAGCATGTGAATACCATCAGCCAAGCTGTGAAAACACTCACATGTACACAAGCCATGAATCCTGATAAATATAGAAAGTTCTGTGGTAAATATTTTCAAGATTTATGAAAAAGTCTAAGAGGGGCTGAGCTATCTGTAAATCACAGACCTGAAAAATGTTTGCATCCCCTGTTCTATTACTGGAAACTGTTAGCAACCATCCACTGATGTGGGATGAATAAAGGAGCCAATGACTACATGATTCATCTGGATACCAAGATGAGAACATAAGCTGAGATATTAAATCTGCACGAGATGCACATTTTCTTATTTCCTTCAAACACTGCACTACATTGGCCTCAGCAAATAATACAGCCCCCCCTGCACCCCTTATATTTAAGCACCACCTCCTTTACAAAAAATGCAATCCTTACATATTTCAAGAAAACTTAGTTCAAGTTATTGATCAGTAAATTTCAGTCCAGTGATTGCTGCAGTTTAGAGCTAGTTCCTTTCTACCCATCTCATCTGAGAACTACAAAACCTATTTCACTCTTTCAGCTCTAACATGAGAACAGAATTCCTGCCTTCCTTCCTGCAAATGCTGACACCTTTTCCCAACCTCTGTTCTATCAAAATACTTTGTGTGCCTAGGCTCCTGCCAAGCTCTCAGTGACCACATGGCCATCATCCCTTTTGCAGAAACAGGCACGTATTCTTGGAATTTAAAATAAATCTCCCTTACAGAAGAGTATTGTGTCTCATTCAGGTGCAGCATGTATTGTTAGAATAAAACTAGTTCAATTCATAGAATAATAGAAACATAGAATCATAGAATGGCCAGGGTTGGAATCTTACTCCTTCCACTAGACCAGACTGCTCCATCCTCACAGGAAGAATTTGTACCTAATATCTAATCTAAACCAGTGCTTTATCAATTTAAAGCCCTTCTTCCTTGTCCTGTACTCCATGCCCTTGTCAAAACTCCCTCTCCACCTCTCTTGGAGCACCTTTAGGCATTGAAAGGTGCTCTAAGGCCTCCCTGGAGCCTTCTCTTCTTCAGCCTGAACGGTCCCACCTCTCTCAGCCAGATTAATAATAGTAATTGTTACTATTTCATTTCCTCTGTGTAGAAAAGTAGTCATAGCAACATTCTCAAGGGGTAATACAACAAAACTTGTACTGCTACTGAAAGTAAAGTGTGTGTGGGGGAGTTATTTTATTAGTTAGCGTTGGAATGAGAATTTCAGGGGGTGACCAACCACCAGAGGGCTCGCGGCTCCTCCCAGGCTGTTCAACGAAATGGTTAAATAAACCTTCTATCACAAAGCACTTAAACATGACCTGTATCCCGTGTGAGGCTCCTACTCTTTGTGAAATGCAGTAGCTTGCACAGAAAACATGCCAGTATACTCATTTTTTCTGCAATAACTCATTAAGACACACTAGGACATGCCTCACCATGGTCCTTACCACGGGCTGCAGGGGAATTTCTGCTCCAGCACCTCCTTCTTCACTGACCTTGGTGTCTGCAGCTGTTTCTCTCACATATTCTCACTCCTTTCTTCCACTGCAGTTGCACGGGGGTTATTTCCCCTTCTGAAATCTGTTATCCCAGAGCTGTTGTCTCCGTTGCTGCTGGGCACAGCCTTGTCCAGCAGCAGGTCTGTGCTGGAGCCAGCCAGCCTTGGCTCTGTTGGACATCAGGGAAGCTTCTGGCAGCTTCAGAAACCACCCCTGTAGCCCCCTCGGCTACCAAAACCTTGCCATACAAAGGTATAAGAGCAGCCTTTTGGTATTTTAAAGCATCTAATTTCATGGGTTATGTTCACAGAAATGTTCAAATGTGTGACTGATATCTGTGCATGCTAATAAATGACGGGAGGGTCTAACAGAACCCAGGTTTGGCTCAGAAATCTTTGTGGAAAATGGACACTGCTTGATCACTGAGGTATCCAACACCTCCTTCCCAAATATCACAAGACATAAAAATACACAGTGATAACACAATTATACGACATAATAGACCTGATCACATAATATTCCATGATAGAATGAAATGACACAAATTCCATACAACTTAATTAACCAGAGATTACATCATGTCATAGTTCTCCTTCCCACCTTTTGTGTTGTTTCTGAGACTGGCATTACATTTGTTTTACATTATGTTAAATATAGCAGTCCCCTGACTTTGAACACCAAATGTCACTGTGGTATTAATAACAAAGTCAAATTCCACACAGAAGGTTAGGGACGACACAGTGTTCTGAATCTCTCAGGTTGAGGTTCACAAGCAGTGACAGTGTCTCATCATCTGAAGTTAATTCTTAGTTTTAAAATGAAGAACTCAGTTGTAGCCAAAAGGGTTTTCAGTAAGTCATCATGGATGTCAGTGTGCTCAATAAACTATAGCAAAACAGAACAAAAATAGAAAGCACACGTTCTTCTCTCTGCATATCTATGTAGATGTAGAGTGTGCCTCCTACGTATACCAGTCACAGCTTAAATCAACTCAACAAACAATTAGAGACTGAGAAAAGTGCTGTTAAGGCTCAGCTTCCAAGAGAAAGAGTTTGGATGGTTCTTTGTAAAATGCCTTTTATTATACTTAGCAATAATATGGGGCTAGTACTGGACATGAAACAAAGCAAATACCTTGAAAACTGAAGAATGGCTAAACAACACAGGACACAAACACAAAAGGGAGTGCTCTGAGGCATAAATGTTTGGTTGCTGATGTGTGAAAAGAGCAGTCATCTTTTTGTTAGTTCTCAAAATACTTCAAATTTAAGGAGAACATCTGGATGGAAACTTTAATTTTCTTAAGAACTCATGTGTTTTTTAGCAGATCCATTTTTTCCACACTCAACAAAAATATTTTTCCCCAAGCTCTAAACAACTTCAGAGAATGTGTTTACTCAGTATATGAAACTACAAAGAAATATTCCCATTTTTCAGTTTCCTCCTCCACCCATATTGCAGACTGACTGTACTGTTTGACCTCTTAATTTCAACACAGGCAAAGTAATCAGTGTGCAGATAAACTGTCAACTATGATTGTCTCAGGGCAAACTTTGCTCATTCATGGTAGTTCTGTAGTTTCCCCTGATTTTACCATCACCCGGTTTTTGTGTCTATTAATACGGCAGCATTTTATGTACGGGAAAAACTAAGTCAAATAGTGCAAACGTGACAGAAATGTGAATCAGTGAGAAGCTGGTTCATGCAGTTGTCATCTAGCAAGTTTCTGTTGGTGCTTTATATTATTTTCAGTCCATCAGGTTAAAAAACATGACAATGTGATACGCTTTTTAAACTTCTATTTTGAATGTTTCTAGTTGACATTTACTTATTTTTTGGTATTGTCTAGCATATGTTCTAGCTAAATTAGCTGACGGGGAGAGATATGATAAATGCAACGGCCTTTCATCTTTCTCTCAAGAAAATTCCTTGAGAGGAAATCAGCAATTACACTACCACAAGCCTTTCTTTAAATTCATAAAAAATGCATGTGAGCAACTGATTCAATAGAAAGAAGTCAGAATAACTGATGGAAGAATCTCTATGAACCTAGATTTGTAGCAAGAAGAAAAAAACCAACAAAACAGAAAAAATAAAAACCAACAAAGCCACCCTGTAGGGAGTGGCCTGCTGTAAGTATTGCAGCCCCTCAGACCACTGAGGTGTCCTGTGTGGCAGCTCGTGGTGATGATCTCCCTGGGGCAGGGACACCTCTCAGAGTGCCCCTCAAGGCTGGGAGAGCCCTTACCCAGTATCTCACATCTGCTGCAAGGTAGGAATGTTTGATGTCACATCTAAACGTGCATTATATGCTCCTGACATGGATCTATACCAGCTACAGCTTCACTATGAGGAGGGCAGCCAGCAGCAAGTATTTGACTGCCAGCAGACAGTCATAGTCTGTTTCCCACGTTCAAAGCAAGTAATCAGCCCTTGACGCAGCCAATAAAGCATTGCTTTTGGTCCCACTGCTTTCACAAGTGATCCTGGGTTTGATTACTTTCTGAAAAGTGGATAAAATGAGAAGAATTTTCTTAAGACTATAAAAGCACTTCAGGAGTTAGTAGAACTCAGCCTGGGGTGTCAAAGCCATCCTAACAACAAAAAACCACATTGAAAATAAGGTCAGAGGAAGGATGTACATGTATAGACTTCTGAAGATTCAACCTCAGTAGGGGAGCAATTGTCCTAATTTGTGAAGGGAAAGTACAGTTGATTTAATTCCTGGGCTACAAGGAATGAAGCAAGAAGACCAAGTGAAAAGTGAAAAGAGGTAGGCTGTAAGTAGGAAGCCAAAGAGACTGTAACTTCTGTTTTGTACAGAAACAGCCCTTCTGGTTCACAAGTGTTGTTGCTTTCTGTATACATGACTTGAATATATCCATGCCCATAGTCTGCAAGTGCTGCCCAGAGGCTGTTCTAAGTCTCATTTTGACTGCTCAAAGCATTTTCAGACTGCAACTCTGTGCCCAGTACTGTTCTTCATAAAACAAAAAATTACAAGCAAGGAAGACCTGTGAATATTGTTATTCATCAGAAACATTGCAGAACTTAAAATATAATTTGCCTCGTTGCTCATTTAGCTTGTGGGTTTTTGTTGTTTTGGTTTTTTTTGTAACACCTCCTATACAAGGGCATGAAGTATCTAGTACACCTACAGGTGTAACTACATACTGATGTGTACAATCACATTTCTAAAGTACAGCAGCAGAGCTTGGTGCTGAGGAAAGGTCTCAATCTATATAATTAAATTCAAAGTATTTGAGGACAGGCTTAAGCTAAGCATGTGCTTAAATGCTCTTTTAAATAGGAATTAAGGTCTTTTAGTCCTTCTGCTTTGAAGTCCAACTTGTGATGCTTGTTGATGATATCTACCACATGCAAGATTTCAGGCCTTGCCTTTACTATCAGACTCACTTAAGATGGAATTTGCAAATGATACATTAGGGAGAGACAAGATGCAGAGTTTTATTTTCCAGAGAGAGCATAAGCTGCCTTTAAATTTCAGGGAGCAGCAAGAGTGGGGCTGCACCACGGAGGCAGTGATCAGGAGCCAGTGCCCATGCAGGGGCACTGACTGGAACAAGGGCTCATCCCAGAGCATCCAGCCAGGCCAGGAGAACAGGGCTGTAATGGTGACAGGGTCTATAAGAGTCCAGTGATCATTAGGAAAATGAGGGGGGACAAGCCAGGTCCAAGGTCAGTCCAGGAAGCCCAGTCAACAAGTCAGGAACAGCAAAGGCCAGAGCTGAGGACAGAGTCTGCTTAAAGCCCAGCCTGGGGGAGGACTGGGGCTCTGGGTGGTAAAGGACTCCTGGTATGCCCAGGGCCTGGCATTTCTTCATGGATTAACATTAGATTGCAACATTTTTATATTTAAAGAAGCCACTGACGGAAAAATAAATCTCATGCTAGGTGCAAGAACAAGCCTCAGGCTCTTGTGCAAACATTTTAGTTGCAGGAATTTATTGCTTTTAGGGAACCATTGCTATTGACACAGGAGAAACGTATGTTTACATTGGGTCTTAAAAAGATCCTAACTTCCTTAGACAAAGGATGAGAAGAAATGGTTAATAAACAGAAAAGAGCAATTGCTTAGCGTTCAGTCAATAATACTAAATTGTTATTCACAGACTTCAGAGTGCTTTTCAAAGAAGCTGAAGAAACTCAGAGAGAAGGAAGGAACTGTGCCTAAGACATCCAGCAGATCGAGATCAGAGAACCAGATCTTTTGGATTTATATTGGATCATATAAGTCTTGGATATTGGATCATTGTAAGTCTGAACATGAATGATCCATACTGTGTTGTTGCAAAGAAGTATCAGTTGTACCAGGATATTAAATTTTATATCAACTGTGTTCCTTCTTTCTAATGAGTGGAAAAATCACAGCAAGACAAGAAATCAGCAGGTCACCTCACCCATTGCCACAACCCAAAGTAGGATCAAATAGATCAGCAAAGTGCTCCAGGTTACACCTAACTCTGGAATTATAAAGTTAATCAGCTTCCTCATACACTCAACCAGAGAGCCCCAGAAAAACTAATGCCGGCATAAGTCAGTGAGACAGAAAATTAGTAGAAAGGGGTGGAGAAAGCAAAGATGATTTATACCAGTATAATGTGTTGAACTATGATGCAACTTGATATTACTGAACATCTTCTGTATTTTTTACTTTAAAGTTATTATTTATTTTAAATGTTTCCTGAACGGTCAAAAATATTTTGAAATGTAATTCTGTGTACTCCGCCCAGCTTTGCATCACATGCAAAATTAATAAGAATTTTCTCTGTTCCATTATTTACATTGTTAATAACAAAAAGACCCAGATTGAAGACAGGCTCTAGAAAACCAGCAATGTATCCTTTCTTTTTGTCAGTGAACTATTGCTTGCTATGAACTACTCCTTGCTTTGCAGTCAGTTTTGTACAGACCTTGTAATACATTTATCCAGACTGCATTTCTTTAACTTTTTAAAGGAAATGTCATGTAAGTGTCATAAACATAATCAAGCTGACAACAGGCTCTGTCCTATCCATAAGGCCTGTTCCCTACTGGAGGAGAAAATCAAGTTATCTGGTGTGATTTATTTTTGACAGATCCATGTTGACTGAAGTTGTTCTCTGGTTATCATCTAGGTGCTAATAATAGTTTGTGAGGTTTATTTGTTCCAGGATTTTTTCATGAATTTAAGTTAGTAACGCTTAAATTGAGCTGTATTTCTCTGGCTCCACCCCCTCTCTGATAACAGCAATTTACAGTTGCCTCTTCTATTTTTCCAGCATCTCATTCACCTTTTTAATTCTTCAACTGTCTTTCAATCATGTTCACTAGACTCAAACTGTTTGAAAATATTTGGTTCATCTGAGTGCTCCTTATCTGTTCTTTACCTGCTCTGGGCTGAGATGATTTTGTTCTCAGCATCACCAGTGCCAACTATCTGCTTGTGCATGATCGTTTTTGTAAGTCTAATACAACAGAGGCACCAATCCCTTTAGCTTTCTTCATAATTTGTTGATAGATTTTCTTCTCTGTTGAATAGGGGGTTAATAATTTCTCTATATCCTTCTTAGTACAAATATATGTAAAGAGCAGTTTTTATCTGGTAGCTCTTGACAGTTCAGTGGTTTTGCAGCAATAATTTTTAAAGTATTTCTTTCTTGTTCTTAGTTATTTGACCCATCTTCCTTTGTATTTTTTTCATGTGCTTAAGGTCAATAGAGACCTCATGATGTGGCCAAGCTAAGCTTACTGCTATTTCTGTTCTACTCACAATTGGGATAAATGGCCCTTTGAATTATTTTCTAAAGCATAATTCCTTTTCTTAACTCCTTTCTTAGACTTCCCTCCTATGAGATCTTAACTACTGATTGCTTAAATCTTTAGCTTTCATGACATCTGTCTTTATTTAACTGATGTCTTTCCTTCCTCTTCAATGGACAACAAGCTGTCATTTTGCAAATGCTCTTTTTTTTTGTGAGCAAAATACTGCCCACTTTTATGTGTTCAGCCAGTTATTCTTCACTGGCAGTCTCTAAAAAAACCACAACAACTCCAAACCACCCAACCAAGTCCTCATATTCTTGAGGGTAGGCCATATCCTAAAGAAATCACTACACCTGAAATATCAGCACCTTACAATGAACTGCTGTTCTAATGGAAAGGGTTTTTCACTTCACCAAAGATAAGCTCAGGAAAGAAGTCAGAGAAAACAGACCCTAGACACTGCCAAAGGTGAGAGACTGAAATGCAGAGACAAGGTATAAAACTGCCTGAGATTGCTTCTAGCAGTAGTAGCTGTCCTCTTGTATGTGACTGAGGGAGTGGAAGGAGATGGATCTGTTCCAGGTTGTTCATGGCAGCAGGTAATCCAATTGGTACACCCCAAGAGAAAATACTGTGTGCTTTTTGAGCAGTAATCCTGTGGCTTAGAAACAGAGGAAGAAGAAAACTGCCAAATATTGGTGTTAGTGCTGAACTGCTTGTTTTGAGTATTCAGGCTGTGGAGCAGTGTAGTGCAGCAGGTGTGTGTTGCAGGTATGTGTGTGTCCAGTTAATGGGAGAGGCTTTTGCTGGAACTTTGTGCTGCAGGTTTAGATCAACAACAGGTGTTTTAATGAATGAGCAGTGACTGAAACCCCAGCATTTTGTAGAATTCTTATTAAGCTCAAATTATGGAAAAGAGTCCTTGAAGATTTTGGAAAAGCCTGGTGGGACCCCTTCTTTCCCAAAAAGGGAGTAATTTCTTCCACAGCAGAATGACAGTGACATACTGCCTCCAGCTTTACAGACCAGGTGTTGCTGCCTCTATGTCTATATAGAAATCACTTTGACTCAGCCAGTATTGATATCTGACTGGTCTTTTCAAACTTATTTGTGGAACTAAGCTTTTATTTTCAATTATTCAGGCTCAACAGTTTGGCCAGTGATGGTGCTGTCCTAATGCTGTCCTGTGGAGAAAGGAAGCCCTGTAATGATCAGGATGGGGAGAGTGATGTGCTGTTGCGGGTCACATGAAATAAAATCTGTAGGAGACAGCTCTTAGGGGATGTCCTTGGCTCTGATTACCTTGACAATATCCCCTTTCTCTCTGGATCTCCACGGACCTTTGCCTTTGAGACACAGAGTAACATATTTGCAATACAACCTTTTCACAATGTCACAAATCAGGAAGCAAACATGGACGCTGCTGCACAGGGCTCAGTCTCTCAGTCATGGCAGTAAATCGTCTAAGCACAAAGACAAGTGGGGTCTGCACTCTGTGCAAGGCACTGGGCACACCTGGCTGGAGGCACCTGTGTGCGGCACTGGGCACACCTGGCTGGAGGCACCTGCTCATGTCCAGACCAGAGCTGGGCTGGAGCCCCGAGCAGGTTTGTCCCTTCCTCGCCAGACCTACCTATATCTGCTGCAATGGCACTTGAAAAACTCGTTTATCGAGTTAAGGTCGCTGCCTATCGGGTCGGCGAACAGGACCGCGCGGACGGGCGTGCAGAGCTGTGCCCGGTCCTTGCCGCCCTCCCGGCCGGTGGCACTGAGGGGGCGAACCGCGGGCAGCTGCGATAAGGAGGAAAAAGAGGAGGAAGGGGGGCAGCCGGGCGAAATCCGCGGCAACAGGCGGGAGGGAGCGGCGGACGGGGAGCGCGCACCGCCGAGGGAGCAGCGGCCGCGGCAGCAAAGGGAGGCGGTGGGGAGCGGAGAGAGGCGGGCACAGCCGTGCCGGAGGGAGGAGCGGGCGGCCGGGCGCAGCCAATTCGGGGGATCCGTCCATTTTTCAGCGTGAGTCAGGCACGTCGGTGGGGTGATGCTACGGCGCCGGGCAAGGGCCGGGCCAGCCGCGGGGAGCGGCCCGCTCGCTCGGGCCCGGAGTCTCGGCCGTGCCGGCGCTGCCACTGAGCGGAGCGGTGCTTCCTCCTTCCCGTCCCTCGCCGGGGCTGGCGCCATGGCCGGGGGCGCCGGGCCTGCCGCTCCCTGACACCCGCCCGCCCGCGGAGGTACCGCGCCCGCGCCCGGGGATGCGGGGGATGCGCGGGCGGGGGCTGCGGAGGGCAGCGGGGCGGGCTGAGGGGGCCGGACCCAGCGCTGGCCGGGGGTAAGGGCAGCTCAGGACGAGCAGGAAAGGGAGAGCGGTGGGCGGCAGAGCCGGGCGGGGAGAGGAGGGTCCCGGGGTGGGGGGTCTGGAGTTAGCGGGCTCCGTGCAGCTGAGGCCTCTGCCTCCCCTCAGGCTGATGCGCGCGGGACTCCTCTGGGCAGCGGAAGGGAAGTGCAGAACTGCCCGTGCCCCGAGCGGAGCTGCCTGCTTCTCCCGGAGCCTGGCACTGAAGGGCTGCAGCGGGAGCATCTGGGCGTTTCATGCTTCGTCAGCCCGGCAGCATTTTGGCTTTGATTCCGTCTTGCTCCTACCTGTTCCTGGAGAAGAGGCACCGTCCCGCCATGTGTCGCTACAGCCTCCACAACCTCCTGGATTGGATGTATGGCGGGGTGGACCCAAGCTTCGCAGGCAATGGAGGGCCGGAATGCGCCGCCTTTCTCTCCGGCCAGCAGCGCTTGCTGGAGAGTTTGGTCTTCCTCACTGTGGGCATCGTGGAGATCCTCGTGTCCCTGTGGAAGCTCAGACAGCTGCCTGTCCGGGAGCTGGAGAATCTGCTGCAGCAACCCCAGACTAAGCAGGAGAGCCTGGGCAAGAACGTGCTGCTGGTGCTGGTCTGCCTCGTCTTTGGGCTGGAAGTGGGGTTCAAGTTTGCCACCAGGACTGTCATTTACCTCCTGAATCCCTGCCACGTGGTCACCATGATGCAGGTAAGGCTTGTGCAGGGTCACCTGGAAGTTTGCTTTTGTGGTGTACTTGCAAAACAGTTGGTTTTGGTTTTTTTTCCCGTAGTCGGTTTGTGGACCAAAAGTGCCTAGCAAAATTACAAATGCCAAGAATTGGTATAAATATTTTAAAACTTGGCTTTTTAGTCAGTTGAATTGAAATCTATCAAAAAACCCAAGTCAGATGAAAAGGTGAAATTGTAGCTATAACTAGTGTCCAAATCTCTGGTTGAAAGTGTGAATAATTAAGGCTTTCTCATCACTTGCCTTTGCCTGATCTTTGCTTCAAGAATAGAAGGTGCTTTTTTCACTGACATCAGTGCTAAAGTTTGCACCAAATCTAATGAAAACAAGATTAATGCAAAACCAGCTATGTAATTTATGTGCAACTTTTTCAAGCAAGTCACTTCTGGGGGTGTGATTGTATTTTGTGAAGGTGTTGGAGAAACAAATTACTCATTGTGCAGATAATGTTGGTTTACCTTTCTAATTTTAGAGGCTGAACAGTATAGAAACAGGTGTTACCTGTTTCTCATACATGGGGTGAACAAACTGTTGTGGCCTAATATGTGTGGATAAACCATGTCATTTAATGACTTGTGGCATGGTTGTTGATGTGTAATAATGTGCAGTGTGTGTAGATTTCAAAATAATTATACATAGACAAACAATTATTGAACGGGGCTATCTAAAGCTTATAAGTTGTCTTTGTTAATAGTACTATGCATGTACTTAACTATCAGTTTCACTGAGCTTGGTAAGGAGTGTGGGAGATGTCAAAAATATTATTATTTTGCTAATTTTGTACCCTCAACACTGAATAGCTTAAAAAATTTAAGGTCAAGAATTAATCGAAGAATATCAAAAAGGCTTTCATGAAACTTGCCATGATAGCAATGTCTGTCTAAGATGAAAATCAAATCAGTGCTATTCTGGGTCTCCCATTGCAGCATGTGAGGTTATCTGGGCTGAATCACATCAAGGCAGTTCTTGGATTCACACCTGGAGAGCATTTCCTAAAAGGAAGGGAAACATCCTTTCTGGTTGTACCAGTGGTTTGAGGGAGCTGGGTTTTATTTCAAGGGTGGGTGGGGAAACAAGCTGCAACAGCAATATTCAAGACCTTTACAGCAATTAATTTACAGTTCCAGAAATTAATTAGTAGGTTATGTAAATTCCTAGGCCGCGATGCCATGTTTGCTCAGTAGTTTACACCACAGGACTCTTCCTTCTCGTGAAGCGATAAGGATTGCTGTGTGATCAGTCAGTCAGTATTGGGAGTGAAGTTATGCAAGAACTATGTAGAAATAATTAAAATAAAATAGTACAGTTACATTCCACTTCTAGGCAATACTCAAATTAACTGAGAAATGTTTCTGTTAATTCTCTGGAAAAGAGGTGAGGATATATTAACAGTTGGATTTGAAAGCCTAGTTGCCTTTATGTTATGATGTTAACGATAAGTATTCAGCTAAATGCTTACACAAAGCTGGGGGAGCCGGTTCTGTTCACCTCTTTCAACAATGACCCCTGAAAGGGAGATGGAGACTTAAGCTTTGTAGTCAGGCATTGCCATTTCTGAATCTCTTTTTGACTAATTGTGAAGTTTTTCTAAAAATAATCCTATGTTAATTACGCATTAGAAATGGTGTTCCAGCATTTATGAAATTGCGAAGGTGGGCATATCAGCAAAATGTAGAAGTCCTGCCCCTTCATCCTCAAAAAGATGTATTATAAGTAGGCCTGGGCTTAATATAGAGAAAGAGAATAATGGCAAAATCAACGTCTTTCAGCAGAGAAAAAGGATTAGATACAAAGTCAATGATCTCCACCAGCAGACAAGTAATACATAGTTGGAATCTTGAAAACATTGTTTTTCTAGCCTGAATTTGCTGAGGGTAACAGATTTGTAAGATGAAATACATGAAAATATAGTTTGTCCTTCACTTCTGTTCTTGCAGCAGTTTGTACATAATCCTGCTGCTGTGTCTAAATAATAGAAGGAACAAAGTAGAAGGTGAAGAGATGAAACATGCTGCAAGAATCAAGATCACTTCAAAGGGAAGCCAACAGTAGTTGTTGGTAAAGGTCTCTTCTTTCACTCTACTTCTGTTTTCATTTTCTTCAGCTGAGGCTGTTTAACCTCAGCAACAAAGACTGGGCTCTGAGCCAAAAATACTTGGAACTGAAAATTATCCTTCAGATTTTCTTTGCATAAAAGCAAAAGTCCTGCTCTTAAAGGACTTAAGACTGAAATGAGATCAAAGTAAAATGGAAGTTAGATGTGTGTGCATTTGGGCAGACAAAACTGTGTAATGTAATGGCTACTGTGAGTCTGTTTTGACCCGGTGCACCTAATTTCTGCCTATCATGCCAACCTGTGTTCAAGTCTTTTCATAAACTAGTTTAGATGCGTCACTGCAAGGATGAAGTGTTGATCAAGTGAATGTATTCAACTGCCTCAACAGGTCTCGTGGTTAATCAGCTTCCCAGAATTTGTTGCCATCCTGTCATCTGGTTGAATTGCCTAGAAGCAGTGGTACTCATTTCCTGTTCTGGGTTTTGGCTTCTTGCATAGCTTTTGGAGGAAGAAGGGTGTTTCTTCACCAGTGTCCTGAGTGCAGCATCGCTGAGAGAGAAATCCTTCAAGTCTTAAAAAATTATATGTATTTTGTAACAAAGGGGAATGGAAGCTGGTGTGGTTTTTCTGGCAGCTGTGGGATGGGGTTGGGGCTTGTTTGTGGAGCATGGTGTGTAGTTAGTGTGTGGTGCAGCAAGGGGAGAAGTCTGTGAAGGAATTCATATTGAACTCTTTCTTTACATAAAAAATGGTCTTTGTGAAAATTATTTGAATACCTCTGTTAAAAAAGAAAACAAAACCAAGCCACAAACCACTCTTCTTTTAGGACTGGGGATGTGATTGGGCCAATGCGGGTGCAGACCTGGCATAAAAGGGAAACATTAAATCCCTAGGCTGTTCAAAACATCGTTGCCTTTCCATAGCAGGAAACCAAAATCAGCTTATGTTTAAGGAACTAGGTGTTATATTTTTCAAGATGTTAATCCTTTCTAGTATTTTAGGACACATCATTGTGTTACTGAAATTGACTATGTGAAGGAAGTCTTTGAAGTTTCTGATTGAACAGTGTAAGAGGGAGGATTCCCTCGAGAGCCAAATACAGCACTATTGATTTCTTTACAAGCTTTGTGAAGGAGACTTTTATCAGAAGCCAGTGTGCTTGTTGAGAAGTGTACATAAGTGTTGTGTCTCTCTATGAGCATTGCTTTAGTGATGTGAAAGGAAAATTTAATGTCTTGCAATGTCAGACCCAATGATTTCAAACAGATTTTCTTTATCTCTTCTGTATTCATTAAACTAAATTGGTTTTTTTTTTACTTTTCAATCAAGACCTTTGTGTTCATGTAGCAGTTCTTCATTTCACATTTAGTGAAGGAGCAGTTAGAATTTATATCAAAAACTGGTTCTCCATTATTTGTTCCTGTACCCCCAGTTTGTAGTTTGACACACATATTTTGCAACCTGCTCTTGACAATCAAGATAACTTAATGCAAATGAGTAAACACAGGTGTCTCTTGATGTCCTGAAGACACCCAGCTGGAGTTAACAGGCAATTAAGATTAAGTGTAGACAGGAGCCAGAGCTAAAATTAGTCTGTATTGCAAAAGAGAAATTTGTAACAAAAAAAAAAAAAAGTAAGGAAAAAGCCATCCAAAGCAGAGGTTGTAGGTAACACTGGTAGGGTGAAGTGATCTCAAAGGTCCTTTCCAACCTTAATGATTATATGATTATTATAATGTTTTTCTTTTTAAAAAGATCTTCAGTTTTAAACACTGTAGGCTGTGACTGACCAGTCTGTAGAAGTTTAAACTGTGTGTGTATAAGTTTGTTGAAACCTTGTTTAAGGAAGTGGCAGAAACACGACTGTAGTCTAATCCTAAAATGATAGGTACAGTAGTCCTTCTTTTAAACTGTTGTAGATTTTGAACTTGACTTTAGTTTGTCTAGGCCTTCTTCCAGAATGCTGATTTAATACCAATTTTAAAATAAATTTTGTAATTTTATTTCATTTTTAGAAAGAGTTTTGTAAGAATAATTTCTCAGTGGTAAATTCTCAATTGCTCAGTTGTAATTCTCTTCCAGTTCTTTAGTGAATTATTGCACTTCAGCCAGTTAAGGACTGACATTTGTTTGAAATAAAGAAAATGTGGTTTTAGGAAACACCTGTTCTGCTGGATGATTGCTTTGGTGATCTTTTTAGGCAAAGAGAAGTAAACTTAAAGGTGAAACAATAGGTGGAAAGAAGTACCGGTTTCATCCAGTGATCCTGGTCTGATGTTTGCATTAATAAAACCAGTGCTAGGTGCATCTGCAGTTCAGTAAATACTAAATCCTGTGTTCATTATTTCAAGTTCTGGCTTCTTTAGAGACCTGGATCCTTCCTGTCCTCTGCAAAAGAGGTTACTGTTTTTTGGAAACAATGGGCTGTTTTCAGAACTTACGTAATAAACATAGCTTGACTGAATTCTGCATCATTTGGGAATATGCCCCAAAATATATCTAATTAATTACTTACTTCCTCCTTTTTTTTTTGCCTTTTGATTTGCGCACACAGTTTCTAAATGCTTTGTAATATTTGGAAGAACCAGTTAAGTTGTGTCCATTTTTTTTATATTCTGTCTCTTCAAAACCTTGAATTAAGGGGACAAAATTTCCTATGAATATATATACATTTTTCAAAATGTAAGTCTTTGAACAGAAGTCTTTCTTTTTACAGCTGCAAGTTAACTTGTGATGCTTTCCCTTACAGCTGATGGCTAGAGAGGAAATTCATGCTGGTGTGTGGTGAAAAAGGGCAGATAATGAAGAATTAAAGCACTGAAAGCACCAGTGTTTCTAGGTGGCAAGCCTCATTTCTTGCAGAAGAGTGCATTTTCCTTCCAGGAAGATGATAGCAGCCTCAGGGACACAGATAGGAAGTGACAGCTCAGGAGACAATCCATCAGTTCCTTTATCCCAAGTCTGCTGTGCTCCAGAACCATTGGCCTGGCCTTCAGAACACCAGGACATGCTTGGATAGCTTAATCTGCCCCTGGTTCCCAGAACTGTCAGGTTTTTTTCTCAATTTTACAATTTAGTTTTTAGTGATGATTTTGTTGTATTTAAAAACCAGTCAACTGGAGCTTAGAGGCTTTTACTGATACTGCCGTTAATGTAATAATTACATAATTACATATAGGACTGAGGAAAAGTTTTTCTGTGATAGTTTTAACACTGTATATAATTTGTTTCACCATTATGTTTATTTTTAGTCAGTTGCAGCATATAGTAGAGAAAGGGGGAAATAGTAGTATGAGGCAAGGCAGGGATTCTTAGTCAGAAATAAGAGTAATTTTTTATTTAGTATTAAAAAATTTAGCAAATGTGTCCTAAGGCCATGATTCAGTTTTCTTTGTTTGAGGACGTCTTTTTCATTTAAACAAGATTTGGCCAGTGGTGCTTTATCCTAAGCTTTAGTCCAGGTGACAGGGACTACAGGAACATGTCATGGTGCTGGTGAATGTTCTAGTTGAGGAATTGCAGTCTAAAGCTCTTGGTTAAGCCTTTGTTTTGAAGTTGCTAGAACTTGGAAATACTGCTGTGCTTAAGGCTGTAATGCATTCTTAGATAATTCTCTCATTTATTCTGAATATTCTTAGGAGAAAAGAATATAAAAAGTGTGGAGCTGACAAGGGATATCTTGCTCTCTAAACAGGAGCAGGAACTGCATGATTGGAAACTGTGGATGAAAAAGCTTAACTTTCTCTGACCCCAAATATTTACACTGAGTGTTATCATCTAAAGGCCACTAGATGAATGATTAGGTAACCAGATATTGGTTTGTTTTGATGAGATCATCACAGATTTAAAGCAATTATCATTCGAAGTGTGACTTATGTAGTTTGAGCAACTTACTAGGGAGATAAAGGCCTATTTTGTTTCTTTTTTCTTCTGTTTAGATTTTTTTTTTTTTTTTTAGAACAGAGCTATTAATAATTTTTTCAGTATGCTATCCAGTGTTATGATGTATTGCTGCTGGCTGTAATATATTTTTAGGATGCCTTTTTTATCCTATTTGGCAGTTCCACACACCATTCCGTGTAGGTTGTTTGCTGGTAACTTGAACTGATGTTTCAGGAGTAGCTGCCTGAGGCCATTAGGAATTTCAGTGCAGTGGTGAATGAAAACAGCAGCAGTACCCACACTGGACACCTTATTGATTCCAGGGACTGGGATGTCTTTCATCTCATGATTTCTTGTCTAAGAAGCCCTTGTTTGCTGTCTCCTTGCCCTGCTGTAAGTGTTGATGCTCCCAGTCACAGATGATTGCACCAGCCACATCCCCTGCAGCAAATTGAACCGTGTCAGTGTTCACCAGGAACAAGTTCTGTGCCACGAATTTGAAACCTGCAGAGTGCAATGGGACTCATGTTTCTGGTGGCACTTCCTCAGGGCTTTAGATTGATGTGGTGAGGGTTTATGTTTATTCAGATAGCCAAGTAATTAATGTCAAATAAATTTAATGGTTTGTATTGTAATACTTTGTTGGTTAGTGGAAATGCCAACTTAAATTATCAGGAATACAATGTTGTATGTCTTAGCTTTTTATGGATTGTGTTACTGTTCTGTTGGTAAAAGTTGGCTGAAGTAAGGCTATTAGTTACTTACCATCTTGTGTTTTTACAAATTTCTGTTGTAAAATCCTACAAAATGAAGAATTTTGAACTGTGATGAGAAAAAAAGGTGATGGTGACTTGAGGCAGAGTAGAGCAGGACTTCTCTATGATGATTTTGCTTCTGTAGGGAATGGATACAAAACATCCTGCTCAGGGGAAAAGTAACAAAAGTGAATATGCACGAGAGAATCTTCTTGTGAACTTATGTGTCACTGACAGATGGAGATGCAAGTTAATCTAAATTCAGTGTAAATTAAATTTTCTTAAGATATTTGACTTACGAATTTATTTTTTAAAATTCAGCCTCTTTGTTCCTTTACCTCAGATATGTTTTTAATTGTCAGGTTTTGTTTAAGCACTGATTTAAGAATGGGGAATGAAGTAACCCACTACTAGGTGCAGACAGTAGTTAGAGAAAAAGGAAAAGTAACCTCAGTGACCTCTGAAATACTAATTCCTAAGGTATGATAGCTAATTCTAATGCACTCATAGAAAAACCTGAGTCATATGTTAATAATTAGTCCTAAACTATGAGAAGTCTAGAAATCTTTCACCTAAGACTCTAAAAGGAAAGAAGGTGAATATAGGTTTGCTGAGTAAACAAACTAAGCCTGTACAAGGGGAGACTAGTCTAGAATGTCCCAATGAACTTATATCATTTACAATACATTAGACTGCAGAGGATGGAAGCTGTTCAGCTTGCTACACTTCCATCCCTGGGTAGAACAGGGAAGCAGGGACAGGCAGCTCTTTGTGTTCCAGAGTCTGGTTTATGTAACACAGAAACTACTTTTACTGTAGTATTTCTTAATGCTCTGCCAGCAGTGTTGCTTTGAATCATGAGTATCCTTAGCACGAGATTAACACAGGGCACATTAATCCCTGAACCTGTCTGACAGCTGCAGTAAGGCAGTGGTGATTTTTATGCTAAAATATTAAATACATTCAACTTGCTCCTATTTAGAATGTAACATCTTTTGGTATCTCTTCCTTTTTTCCCCAGATTTAGCAGTCTGAACTTGTCAAACCACAGCTATGATTTTTTATTTTTATTTAAATTCCCTTTTAGAAGGCAAGTGATGGCTTTGAAGTGATAGATGTTCTGTGCTGACTTGATGGTTTGTACAGAAAGAAATGTTGACTCAAAGCTGCATGATGGAGTTGTTAAATTGTTGCCTTCTGATAAATGATGGAATGATTGTTTTGAACTTACTTAAAAATTAATTTTAGAGTTGATTGACAAAATCTTTTACATCTTTTAAATTGTCCATCTGCTTGGATCTTCCTTGCCTTATTGTGAGGGAAAATGGATGATTTTCACAAGTACAGTAAAGTACACTTAAACTTAGGACCCTGAGGTAAGTGTACTTTACTGTATCTTAGCCTTTTAAACATACCTTTTAATCTCTTCTGCTCTGGAGAGTTCTTTGATGGACCTAACAGGGTGAAAATTTGTACTTGAATGCAAATTTATTAAAGTCTGTCTCTATCTCTTTTGTTCCTTTTGGTTTTAAATTCATTCCAGTTTTGGATGAATCCAGTTTCCATGAATTTTTCGCATCACTCTGAATATTGCCACTAGAAATTGAAATATAACCTCTTCAAGTTTTCATTTTGAAATGGAAGAGTAAACCAATCAATTTATGATCTGGTTAAGTGATCATGACTGAAATATTTGAAAAGAAGGATGTGTTTCCAGTCTGCTGCAAGGAAATACTAAATCAAACAGGCTGCTCAGGGACAGACAAGCTGCTGTTCTGAAAGGTAAATGAAATATGTGCTGCAGGTGCTGGGGTTTTAGGGGTAGTGTGCTCAGCTGTCTTCTGCCAGCAACTACTCAGACATCTCTAAGTGTTCCCATTGATCCCACGAGTGCTGCTCTGATGTTTCGTCTGGAATGGTTGTACTTGTGTGACTTGCTCTGTTCTTCCCCGCTACCTTTTGAATTGTCTTTTGTCTCTTTAGGTTTTTGATCAAACAAGATGATCTTTGTTATGCATGTTTCTGTCTCAGCAGGGCTAGGACTGGTAGAAGAAAAGCCTTTCATGACAGGTTATGACTGCACTCTCTGCCTCAGTGTACTGACTGAAAATTAGTGTCAAAATTAAAATACTTTTGAGGGGAGCTCTTACATGTAGTATTTTGTAGAGATTTGAAATGTTCTGGAGTAAAAGAAGAGAGGAGATCCAGCCAACTCATAGGACTAAACAAACAAGTCAGTGAGCTCTCCCAATTTAACGCCTGGAGCGAGGTAATAACATTCAATTAATATATATTTGAAGAGATATTTTTCTTCAGAGAGAGTATTGCTGTTTTACACTTCTTGAACAAAAGATTTTGTATATCTTTGGAGAACAGCTCTTGAGATTTTTACTAGTTTTTATTTTTGAAATGTTGATTACTACAACTAATGGTGAAATGTGGCATGCTAACATATCAAAGAAACTAGGAAATATTAGGCAAATGAAAATTTGCAGCTGACAAAACTTGTGGAAATGGTCTCAAAGCTTTTGGAACCTGTAACATAATATATGTGTCTACATACATATGTTCTTGTCAGCTTCTGAGAATTTTCCTAGACACAAATCTAGCATGTTCCACAGTCTCTCATAAGCTGTTTTTGGTAAGTCATGGTTCATAATCCATGGGAAAAATGCTTGCAGGCATTCTGGCATTGTAGATTTTAGCTACTGTAGGTAGTAGCTGACTACAGATGTATTGTAGAGGGACTGTTTGATTAAAAAACTGTAATGATAGAACAAGAAAAGTGTTTTCCTTTCCTACTGGCTTCAATCTAGCAGTGCAGCTAAATTTAAAATAGGAAACGAGCCATGTTTGATGGTTTGTGTTCTTTTTTCCACTTTTTAAAACTGGTGCACTTACCCAGTGCTGAAGTCCAGATGTGCAAATTTTAAAGCAGGTTGTTTGAATAAAATGATTTCTATATTAACATAACAAAATTATCAAAACCACCGATATCTCCAAATTAATGTGATAATTGCTGCACATGTAATGCTTCAAGTGCAAGAAATGATTAGCAGCCCAATCCTGCATTAGTTCAGACCAACCACGAGTTCAGTGTCCCTAAGCTCTTGTCTCAAGGAAGTAATAGTTAATCAGTGCTGTCCTGGACACTGGTGTCTCCAGACCCTCCAGCCCTGCTGATCCATCATGTGTTCTGGTGTGACCTTTGTCTTTGGGCTTATGCAGGGCAGTGCTGGCCACGCAGTTCTTTGTGCCAGAAACGTTTCCCACAGGGACGGATAATTGTACTTACGGTCTTGCAGAGCAATTGTTAAGCATGGTGGCAGAATTTCAGATTTTTCATTTTCATCTGGGTCCTCAAGGTTGAAGTGAACTTCACAGTGGATTAAGCAGTGTTAGGAGATTGTTTGCAGTTTACTGCCTGAGAACAGTTGTAGAATCTCCTGGTCCTGTGCTTCTGAAAGACTCAGCCATCCTGACTCACAGTATTGTCCCCATTTAGGACTTCTTATCTTGGCATGTCCTCAGTGCCACACACGATTTTGTACTTTCTCTTTCTCTCACACCCACTAGCCTGCAGTTTTTTACAGATATTAATCCCTGTGTGGAAGATATTCTGTAACTTTTTTTTTGTGAGAGATGAAAGGGGAAGGCAGTGGTCAGAACTATGCTCATAATCCAGCCTATCAGACAATGTATATTTTGTAGTTTATTTTTCCTGTCTGAAATAGTTGATTTTGTACATTTTGGATTTCAGGCTAATTCTTTTGTTCTTCTTTCATTTGTAATGTGAAAATATAACTGGTGACAGATCTGACAGAAGAAGAGGGGACATTGAAGTTGTTTCCTAGTGTTTTTTCTAAACTGAAAGTTGAGTTATTCTGTCTTGGGCAAGGAGAACCCCTTTCATTGTTCTTTACCATACACACTGCCGGTGTTTGCTGGAGCTCTGCCAGCTGGGCTGGGGGCTCTGAGAACCCCAGGGCCTCAAAACTCAAGAGTTCTGCAGGAGAGCAGAGGCTGGGAGCTCTGCGCAGCCCTACTGCTTGTTTAACTCAGGATTCTTTGGTTTATGGAACAGAGCTATTCCCTCCTGCACGGCAAAGGGTTGAATTGCCAGTATGACAGTGATAAGTAGTAGGATTATGGGATCAGTGTGGGAACACTTGTGTTGGAGCTTATGAGCTTGTCTGCTGTGAACTGTGTGTTTAAGACTGCTGATACTCTGAGTTGAATGATGACACATTTTATACAGATCTTTGAAAATCAGATACAATTGTGTCCTCTAAAATTTTCCTTTAAGAGGTTGAGATTTGTTTATCATGGCAAGTATCTACAGATGTAAAGTGTTGATATTAAACTGCTAGAGCTGAAGTATTTGAATATCTATTCCATGATCCTAAACTTTTAGCATAAACATTCTCATTATGATTTCTCTGCTGTCATAAAAAATGGAAGCCAGGCTTATTTTCTGAAAGATCCCTTTAACAGAGGGATTTTCATGCTTAAAAATGTTAAATATTTATTTTTCCCCTCATCAGCTTCTGAAACTGTTTCTTTCAATAGAGTTGAAGTAAAAATAATCAGCTGTGAATCTTATTCTCTTCTTTGCCTGTCTCTATGGTAGTGAAGTGATTTAAATTGGTATGTCCATCTTAATCCTTGTAACAGTGTCATCCTTTTAAAATGTGAACTGTTTTAATCCTCAGTGCTGACATTCAGACATTACCCAGACTCAGATCGAAGCTTCTACTCCACCATGTAGTAGTTGAAGCACTCTGCAGTGTGTTAGAAAAAGAAGGGTCTAATGTGTTTAAGATATATTTATAGTTTATTTTGTTCATACAGAAAAAAAGGTCAGTTTATAGTTTGTTTTTTTTTTTTTTTTAAAGATGTAGGAGATAAAAAGAAATGAAATTCTCTCTTGGAAGAGCAGAATTTGTTTAATGGAAGTATTAACTATGTTTTGACAGTAGCACGTATCTCCTGTTGGATTTCTGAATTTAAGGAGAAATGATAAAATAATCAGATTTAAAACTCTACATGAACTGGTGGGACTCTAGGTATCATATCTCCATTTGCTAACATACAACATGAAGCATTTAAAAAGTTTGACTAGTGCATGCAGGTAGCATGTGAAAAAATATTTATCACAAGAGAGCGGTACAAGATATTTTTGGTCTCCAAAGAAGGCAAAATATAGTCCATAATTCAAGGAACTTTAGTTAGTAAACAAAGTTTATTCCAAAATATGCAACAATGGAATAATGAAGCATAATAAGCTAGACACTTTTCCCAGAAGCTCTATGGGTCTTACGTGCAAGGTGATATACAGAGCTCTCATAACATTTTTCTGGCATGTACTTTTTTCTTCTTTGTTTCCCTTAGCATAGAAAAACATCAATTAGTTGATTCTAATCATGCACCTGTTATATTATCTTCCTCCTTAACTTGCCCTAATGAGTTGAGATTGCTTGTTTTTTAAATGCAAGACTTCAGAGAAACTCTGATTGGATTTTAATGGTATTCACTAAGAAAATGTCTTGAGGTACATTCCATTAAATTTAATTGCTGCCTTTCTTGCTGTGCCTTTGTTAGAGTGTTGTATGACTTGAGAAGAACAATTTGAGTGTGTTGTGTTCTAAGCTGCTGTTGAGACTGACCTGAATGGAACATACAGATGTCTGTGTATTAAGAGCTTGACCCAGAAATAAAATATTTGCAATTTGTACATTTATTCGTATAGTAATGATAGGAAGCCCCTTGTGTATGAAGAGGCTCAGTAGTATGATCCAGATTTCAACATTTCTTCTTTTGCTGCAAGTACATGGTCTGGTAGTGATTAATTTCAGTATCCACTGGGGGCCTCTTCCCAGCCCTGCAACACTTGAAAGAAACACATTTGGTGAATTGTCCAATCTGATATCCACCATATCTCCAAATGTTATCACTTGAAGTGATTCAGTGATAATTTGTTTTGTTGGTTGGCTGTGAAATGATGTATTGTGACTTTATTTCAGGAGCAGCAGTAAAAACTGGGATCCATGTTTTGCTGAAATACTGAACAGTAAACCAGAGTGTTGTCTTTGCAGCAGTGGACAACATAAACAAAGAGAATTTTTATTACTGAACATTTATGTTGAAATCTCCTCATATCTAGAGTAAGACTTGCTAATATGAAGTTTTTAAAGTTACTGTGTGAGGTTTTGGCACTGGTGAAGGGAAGGGCAGTGTTGTTGTAAATGCTGATATTTAGCACTACAAGGACCTCACCATGATTGAGGGACCTGCTGTAGAAGAAGATTGGTAATACAGTAATCTGGTTCTTGAGAGACCTTTTATAATGCCAATAACAACTGGCTAGAATTTGACTGGTTTTGTAGGCACTGGCAGAAGCTGAACCCTCAGTGCTGCTCATACTGCTTAAATCTTTTTATATGTAGGTAATGGGAGACCTTTTAATTTGTTAGACTTAAAGTCTTTTCCAGCTCTGCTGTAGCACATGTCTTCTAGCAAGAAATGATTTGTGGCATACAGAACTGGGTAGGAAAGATTTAGAAAATGGATTCTAAAAGAGGTCACTGTCATTAATTTAAATTTGTTTCTAACATTTCAGATTTTTCTTCTTGCCTGTCCCCCATGTCGAACTGCAATGATTCTCTTCAGGTAATACCTCTTCCTTACTGTATTTCTGTCTACTTGCACAATGTATTTTAGAAGTTAATCACTGCTTAAGTTATAAAATACTAAGTGAAATATTGAGTTGGAAAGGCATACTGGTTGAATTGAAAAATGACGCCTTGGAAAGGGTCAGGGCTTAAATAATGACATTTGGCCCCTTATCCTTGGTTCTTGTATACTGGTGGGTTTGGTCTGGCTTTTGAGCAGGAATTAGCTCAGTAACAGTAGCGTTAATGCAGATTAATGTATGAGCTGCTGTAATTTGTGTCATGGGCCTCAAACCATTTTACCATCCACAGTAGAAATTAGTAACTGGGCCTTGCTGAAGGCCATGCAGGCAGTCTGCATCTGATTTCAGAATCATGGCTAGGTAAAGTTAAGTAGGCAAAGCAAATTCTCACTGGCTTGGCTGGGTATTTCTCAGATCTGTGCAGTCTTTTCTAAAGTATTGCATATTGTTACTAACTTCAGGAACCACAAGGGTCTCTGCTGTGCAGGAGGCTCTGATGGGCTGCAGCAGCAGAGCCCAGTGTGCAACTGAGGGTGCAGCCAATGTGTTGTGGGAAGGGTCAAGGCCTTCCCGGGCAGTGGTACTTGGGAATGGCTGTAGTTGCCACTGTGAGATTAAACTCTGCCCTTCCTTGTCTTAATCTAGGCAAAAATTATGCTAGGGAAATGTCTTAGACAGTCTTTCTGCAGCTTTTCCCTGCTGTTCCTTTTTTGTGCAGAGATTATGCTGAACAGAGACCCTGTTCAGGACCTAATGCATCTCCATCTTGGAGAGAGAGAAAAGTGTGTCTCCTGTCCATGAAATCTTTGCTAAAGACCAGTTGTAGAGTGGAGGCCACAATATTTGTTGTTTTTCAGAATGGGTATTTCTGTTTCCTAACACCTTGACAACATATAAATTATGTTTGGAAATCTGTTTTAAAATTGTAATACCTTTTGATCCCTCAAGTTACTTTTAAATTCCTAAGAGTTTGACAAACAGTGGTGGGAGACAGTTTATTCTTTACTTTGTGTCTGATGTAAAGTAGACTGAAACAGTTCTGATACTAATTTTCTGTTCCTGTGATCCAGCAGTAGTTCAGAAAAAGATGGCTGAAAGCTATACAAAATACAGTGTATAATACTGCTTTCCTGCCTTCTGCTTTGCTTAGGACTTGCTGTTGCATTTTGATAAATGTAATTCTTTTATTTAAGAGATTTCTTTCAAATTCTTGAATCTTTACTTTGTACATGCACAGCATTAAAGAGGCGTAAAACCCTTTATCAAAGATGCTATTTTAAGCTCTGGAGGACAAATGAACAGCAGAATTCCAACTATTTAGCAGCTTGCATCATGAACAGAATTACGGGCAGTCCAGGCTTTCTAGGAATCCAAAACTCATTATAGAAAGCAATCCTACTTTAGGAAATTCTTTAACTGTGTATTTAAAGATAGGGTTTTGTCCAGTTTGTTGCATTTAATAGTGACTTAATCCAAATTCAAGCCAAAACTGTTTTAAAGTTTCTTGCCACCTTTTATTGAAGAGATACTACATAAAATACGTGAAAATATTGCATTTTATTTCAATCTGTGAAAATAATATCCCATCTCTTTTCTAAGGTTGCAGATGCATATGCTGAATGGGGCCCTCTTAGCATTGCTGTTTCCTGTTGTGAATACACGCCTGGTGAGTGTACTGTGGTTTTCCTCCTCCTTTTTTATTTCTAAAAGATTATCTTTGGAGAGATGTCAGATGTTTGCTCTGCTTGGCCTTCTAAAATTCATTTTACCAGGTGGTAGATTCCTGGTCACTACAGTGGAGCCAAAACACCCATCTTGGATTTTTGGATTTTTATAACTTGGTGTGAAAAAACAACCCTGCTGTATTGAGTGTTAGTTCCATTCTAGCCATTAATGGAGGGAAAGCTTGATGGCTTTGAAAGAGGCTTTCACAGGTTAGCCTTGTGGCCTGTGGTCAAAATTCAGTTTCAGACTTTTCAGACTCTATGTAAATGTAAGATTCTTCAGGCCTGGAAAATGCCAAATGTTGTTGTTGGCTGTCATCCCCTCTCCCCTAAGATTAGGCACAGCAGATTTTTTTTTTTCCTGTGCAAGTTTTCGAATCTGCTGTAAAACTTCAGTCTCTTGGACAAAAAAATTAGCCTGTTGGTGTTCCTAGTGAGATTCTTAAAGCCATTGAGAGTTAAAGGTAAGAAAAGCTATTTCGAGTGTGAGTCAAATGAAGTATTTCTAAGGATTGTTTCAAGAGCTGTTATTCATGCATATGTAGTGGGGGTGTATATGTATATGCACATATGACTAGATGCTTTTAATTTTTTTTTCATGACTTATCTGTAAAAACCTGTTGTTGCAGTTATTTTAACGTCTGTTTTAAGACAGACAAAAGTACTTTATATTTAAGCAAACTACGTCCATAATAGAGGGTGAATTAATATTATTAACAAAATTGTTGAGGGCTTCAGACTCCATTCCAGATTTTGTTGGTGGCTCTCCATTAGCAAATCTTGACTTCTAAATAAGATTAGGTATAAACTTATGCTTATGTGCAGTTTGCAACTATATTTTATTAAAACTTGGTAGTGTTGAAGGGGCAACAAATGAATAAAACAAGTGTTCTTTTCTTGATAGGGAAAACTCTTTTTATTTTGTATTTAAAACCATCTAGTTTTTAAGTAAGTATAACCTTAGGCATGACAAAATTGGTCTGGGTAACCTTTGAAGGAAAAAATGTTGAAGTATTTTAGAAATCATTAGCTTGTATTTTCTCTGCCATTATCACAGATCTCATTCATATTAGGGCAGTGGTGGTTAAACAAGAAAGACTGCTTATAAAATTGTCCCTGTAGTTGGGAACAGAGGAGCCGAAAGATAATGTCCAAGAGTAAATATTTTTGGAATAATTACAACTTAGAGTATTTTTGGTGTAACAGCTGCTTGCCAGGCTTTTCACTTTTCCTGTTTCTTCTGGCACAGGATAATGTGGGTGATGTTGTACAGCACTGCCTTAATCCAGAACCTCTCATGGCAGATGCACATTCTGCTCCACAACTCTCACTGTGGCTGTTAACACCAACATGGTCCTGAAAGTAGGAAATGTCTCCTAAAACCTAGTAGGAATTAAAAAAAACCCAACCCTCAGTAATTTTGTCTAAGCTGGCTGCTCTGGTTTTATAATATTTAAGTGAAAAACTTTTGATTCAGTCATTCAGAATGAGAGACAATCATTGCTTCAACAGCTGATGGATGTTTAAGTGGGTATCGGGATTTGGGTTGTAAATGTTAACTTGTTCAAAGTAATTTCCAGAACACCTCTTACATTTTGTGGCATGGTCTGTAAGGGTCACGTGGTTTTGCTACCAGTTACATTACTGAATGCAATGCAAATGTCTTTTTGTAAATATGCTTCAGTGTTAAATTATCAGAAGTGGAAGCTTCTGGCATAATTTCATGGTTTCCATTTTCTTGTAATGTATCTGTTAATTTGTTTTTTTAAAACCTCAGTAATTTCAAAATTCTTTTTAAATAGTAGTGTATTGCAAGTGGAAATGGAGAGTTGAGATATTCACTGAAACTACACTAGAAGGTTTCAACCTTCTGTTATTTTAATCTTTCAGTCAAACTATGCTAAACTATGGCGTTAAAAATCTCATTGGACTATAACAGGCACCTGGGATAGTGTCCAAAAAAATGTAACCTGAAAGATGAGGTCAGTCTATTCTTTCCAAGAAAATATTTTCCTGCCTTGGCGTGAGGTTGAGGTGCCAACAATTAACAGACATAAGCAACAGATGCACTCACTTGTATTTGTTTGGCACCTAAATATTGCAGTTGTTTGCTACATTATTTGTCATGTGCCAATGAAATTAAATTCTGTGCATTGGAATAGGCATTGGATAAAGATAAAACTGTTCCTTGTCCAGTCCGTGCTTTTCTGAGTTCTTCTTACCCTTTTAGAAATGAAGGAGAAGATGATGCTGAGGGAATTGGCTTGTTAAGCTCCCAAAAGGGAGCCAGCAAGGTATAATAGGATACACAGGAGTAGAAATATTTCTTTTTACTCTGTATTTATATTCTATGGCACACAGTGTAGGTCCTGATAACCCGGCTATGCATGTAAATTCATTTAACTGTCACAAAGACTCCACTTGGAAAGTAACTGGGTTTGCTTGAGCTTTCATGTTGCATTAATCAAATTTTAAAGGGAAGTCTTTTCATTGGCTTAAAAGTGGGGATTTTTTGGAAGCTCATGTCCTGAAAATGTTGATATAGATAAAGTAAAAAGCAGGACATGTCCCAAAGGTGTTGGACACATGGGTGTCAGCTCACATGGCTGAGATGGTGCAGTTTTAATGTTTCCAGAAGCTGCTATATTCTATTATTAGAACTATTTTGCCTGAGAGGTACACATTCTACATCTCTGTTAGGAGGAGAATCATACTCTGAGCAGGCCTTTGAGTGCATTCTGTGTTTGCTCCAATCTTTGGCTGCTGTATTGTTGTTGATTGTTAGTGTAATAATTCCCTGCACTAAATAGTTTGCCTGTAATGGCTATGCCTGCACAGCAAAATGGAATAGGTTGTGGTAGCATTGTCATCTCTGAACTGGCTTAATCTAACTGGCACAAAGGGAAACAGCAGGAACAGTGGGAGGCTGTTGAGAGATTGTGCTTGGGTGGCTGGTAGGTGATAAAGCCAAAGTTTCTGCCTGTTTGGGCACTCACACATGCTGTGTGCATTAAACTGTTAACACATTAAATGTTATTTAGTGACAATGTCTAAGAAGGTGGTTGCTACAGTACATTTGGTGTTTATTAGGCTGTGTTCTAGATGTACCACAGGAAAGACCAGGGTCTGAGAGTTGAATTCCTTCTATTCCTTTTCTGCCACACTCTGCAGTCTTTATAGAGAATGATGGAGGAGGAGCTCTTGCAAAGTGCGGTGCTTGAGCCCGGGTATGAATAATTAACAGAGGGAGGAGTGCTACGGTCAGGAAACAGAACAAAGTGTTAACCTGTGAGCCCACTGAAAACCAACTGCTGTGTCTGAGTGTTTAATCTCAATTAGCCTTACCCCCCCCGCCGGGGGGGGGCCCCCCCCCCCCAGGGACCTCATCTGAATATCTGACTTCTGGGCTCCACTCTACTGCTGCCTTGAAGAGATTTTTCTAAAGCTTAGATCAGTGCGTGGAAAGGCCTTGTTGTTCTTTGGGCAGTAGCTGGTTTAAGTTAGAATGTGAAGTCTTACTTGTTTTCACAAAGAGATTATTTAAATCCTTGATTGATGGGTGATCCCTTGTGCCTTATCTTCGTTTCCAGTTTTTCCTTGCATGTGATAGGTGCTTATGCTGAGTGAGTCTTTTTGTTTATAAACAAACCGTTTATAGACAAGGCACAAGATCCAGGTGAGTTAGTTGCTCATTACAACTTTCTTTTTCTGTTTATTGTAGCCTGGCTGTACAATTTGAGTGCTTGGTTGTACAGCAGCTCTGCAGCTCTATAGCAGGAAATGCACTTGCATAATCAGCCAGGCTTCAGAACAAATCATCTTTTACAGTGGGAAAACGATGTTTTGTTTTACACACAAAAAAATACTGTCAGCACTACTGCAGCATAACAACTGTTACTCTGTTCTCAGGAGTGTCCCAGCACAGTGTTTGTGTAACAGATCCCCACAACTCCATGGCTGTGGAAGCCCTTTTGACACCACAGATAAATGGAGAATGCTCCTTGGCAGGAGTGAGTGCCTCATGTTGTGGTGTTTATATCAGGAGCAATTGTTTCTGAAGAGGGAGAGGTACAGCTTTTTCTCCAGTTAGGAACACTGCTTTAGCCCCATTTTAATTCCCTCACTTTGCTCTCTGTGTTGTTCAATGAAGGACAGCAGGAAAGGTTCAGATTCAGGAAGCCTCACAATTTTCATGAATTTCTTGCTTTTGCATACTCTTACCTTGCTCATGTTTGTTTTGATACAGAATACTTGGAATAAAATAACCCGACAGATTGTATGGGAGGGTTGTTTTAGCTTAGTCCCCCCAGGAGCTGGCTGACCACCTTGGAGGTTGCCATCAGAAGACAGACAGTGTCCAGTGGGGAAATGCCAGGACTTGCATAATCCAGCAACTCTACGTTCAAAATAGGGTATAAGAATTGTAGTTGAATTTAAAAGATCACTGTGTCATTTACCAACTGTTTGCTTTTAGGGAGAAAACTGAACTCTCTTTCAACCTCTCTTTACTTGTGTTGATGCAGAAATTTCTGTAATGTTTCAGTTTCAAGGCTGTGATTTCAGTGTCTCAGAACAGTCATAGAAAAGGAAGGCTTTTCTCCCCACTCCCTGCTTCCCAACACACAAGCCACAGTGATAGGTCCTGTGTCTGAATTCCCTTCTGGCTGTAGAGTGACAGAACGAGTCTGCATTTGAACCAAGGCTAATGGCTTTTCATTATTCCCATGAGATTTCATACTTGTGGTATTGTCCAATTATCAATTCAGAAAAATAATGCGAGAGTGTGGCTTTTCATCTCTGTAAGTCAGCTGCAGTAAGAAGCTGAATTCTGAATTTTTGAGTGTTTTCTACTGCTGTTCAGTTTTGTTCAATTTTAAATGTGCTGCTTTAGTGTAATAAATAGATATAGGCTAAGGTACTTATAGATGGGAATAACTTTCAAGTACACTGCATCCCCTTTTCTAACTGATAAAGAACTAGAATTAGTTGGGTCTGGATTAAGAGCCTCAAACACAGTTATGGTTCAAGCTATTTTTAGTGTTATTTTAGCTGTCTGGCTTCTTAGAAGTTACACTAATTCAAATAAGCTCACAAATGACTAATTGTAATTTCCCAAAAGTTGGCAGCAGGTGAGAAATATCTAATTCACTGGTAACTTGTTCTCACAAGCAGCTTCTCTTTAAAACCAATAAATTGCTGGTCATTTTATATTTTAATTTGTATTTGGTTAAGCGTAGCAGTTCTGTACATGCATGCAGGTTGCTATAAATCAGGTCTTTCGATTTTTTGCACAGTCCTCCTCAGTAATTGCTTGTATATATGTATTTATATACTTTTAGATATATAAAAGACCTCATTTATAGAGTTCTGTCACAAGGTAGCAAGTACCTTTTCTTTTTAGAAAGACTTCTATGCTGTGGGGTGTGCCTAGTTTCTGGTTTGATTACTTGAGGGCTTTGCATTGTGATTGGTAATTTATGCCAGCAAAGAAAGGGAAAGCAATATTATGTTATCCGTTCTTTGTTGTGCTTCTGGCTAATTTTGGGAATTGTCTACTAAAAGCGCTGTGTTTGTGTTAAGGGGAATGGAATGGGTTAGCTTCACTTTCAAGGCACTGACCATTAATGTTTGTTAATATACATAGGTGATAAGATAACTGGACTGAAGGCATTGTCATGGGTCAGAAAGAGAATTGTTCCTTGGAACTTGGTTGTTAGTGATGAAAAATACTCACAAATATTTTCCTTATTCCACAGCTTCCATTTGAAATGGAGATTTATTACATCCAGCATGTGACGCTCTATGTTGTACCCATCTATCTGCTGCAGAAAGGAGGTAGGTTCACAGATAACTCCATATGGATTGTACTGGTCTTATGGAATGAAAACACTGTGCTTACTGGATACTACCAGTTTTATTCTTACCTTTTTCTACTAATTTTCTCTGGTTTTAATTAGTAGTTTCTGATGTTCTAGTGTTCTAATGTTGGAGTTTTAACCCAGGGAATGAGTTGTGTCAGGCACTGAAATGAAAATTTTAAAAATGGCCTATTGCCTGAAAGGATATTTAGAATGTATTGGCATAATGTGCATTGCCTTCTTGAGCAGCATCTCTGCCATCTCACAATATTCACAGTTATTGGTGGGATTTATTTTTAAGATTTTTATCTTCTTGGATGTCTCTTGAGAAGTACTGGAACTCAAAATGAGAAAAAAAATTAGTTGTCTAGTTAGTTAAATCCCAGAAATTCTGAAATTCTAGTGAAATGTAGCGACACATATCAGTGAAATGAACTAGATTGCTTGTTGTCTCGTCTAAAAAGATTGCTCTCTTGCATTCACTTATGCCATAATAGTTCAGTAGGTCTGGGAATCCTAAGTTGTTGCCCTGACCAGTGATTTTTCCAGTTGTGGATCTTCAAATGGAATGAACTATGTATTCAGCTGGTGTGATGCTCTGCCCCCCTCTAGTGCTGACATGCCTCCACCTGCATTTTCCAGCAGAGCTGAGTTGTTCCATCCAGGAAATAAAACATGATAATTTATGATCCACATGTTTAGTAGCCTTTAGTGAAAGCCCTGAGGATGTGATGTCAAGTAATGGGATGCAGTCAGCCTCTTCCATCCTGCTGAATCTGTTATGTTTAATACCAGCAGTCACTTACAATCATTCACCCTTATTTCACTGTAACCTTTGTGTTGCAGTGACCTGATTGCACTGTGACCCGCTGAGTGAAATTAAGAAAAATGATTCAACAGAAAAGTGAAGTGTCATACTTCAAAAGATGATTCTGTTTCTTTCTCTTATCAGGAAAATATGCCAGCCGTGTTTAATTTTAATCCACCCTTGATATCCTACAATTCTGGCAAGTAATGCCGAAGTGCCGTGTAGTTGTAGGAGTTAGACAAACTCAATCTTTGCAGGAGGAGGGTGAGGAGCAGGGGGCAGAAGACATAAGCAGCCATGGAGTGAACTGTAGGCAGTGACAAACAAAGCCCTTCTGATGTCAATAAATCACTTGGTGGCCTTGGAGTTCCCATCTGAGGTCACTTTAAGACGTGTGTTCTTTACTTTAAGGCTTGGCCTTGGATGGCACTTGATGTGTTCTTTTAAATTTTGATTGGTTGGTTGGTTTGGTTTGGTTTGGCTTTTCGCTTGTTTTGAAGTAGAGGTTCTCAGGGTTCCTCAGGACCTGGGGCTGACAGGAACTGGATTTGCACTTTGAAGGGTTTGGTACTGCACAGTTGTCACCTAGGTTCAGCATTCTGAACGCCTGCCCTGTATTAACTTACAGGTGTTTGCTGCCATCTAACGCTGACATGAGGGCAGTGAAATTGCTAGAAGAACTTCGTTGGCTGAACGTGTCAATTGAGATAGCTCTGGGCTGTTCAACTAATAACTGCTCCATTTCTTATGCACTTGGCTCCTTGTCACCTGACTGGCTGTAATTCCTTAACAAAACACCCATGAACTCCTGCCACAGGTGATCTAATGTATCGTTTTTTGATGGAAACATTAAGCAACTTAAAAACATTTGTTAATATTTTGTCATTTCACTACGACCTCTGTTTAAAGTACCTTCTGAGTAGATCACACAGGTCTTTTTCCAAAGTATATCTTGTGAAAATTGCTTTTTCATCGCTGACATTGATCAGCATGCATCTTGATTTCAGTATTGTAAACAAGAATTTCCACCAGTGAATCTGTGGATTGTGACTGAGAGAAGTAATTGAAGGGTAGAAAACTGAAAAAATTAAAAGGAATGGATTGTATTTGGAAAAATATGCTACTTTATTATTATATATGCTACTTTTATATTTATATACTTTATTATATATGCTACTTTTAATTGAGAATCTGCCTGTATTAATGGTGGCCTTGGTAGGATCCAGATGTTTCTGAAAGGCAGGGTGAGCCTCTGAAGCAGAGTGGATTTGAGGCTATAGAGAACGGCACCCCCGAGTTTTCTGGCACCCTAATCAGGTATTGCACTAGCCATGCACACTCATCCAACTCCCTGCTGAAGTGTTTCCTCTTTGAAAGGAAGCTGGTGACAGTAAGCAAGGGCCATAATAATTTATTTTCTGTCTTTTCCTGGTATTTATTACAGTGGTGCAGACTGGTCGTGCTGCGCTGGCAACCTTCATGTCCCTCCTGACCCTCTAAGTGTGGGGGCTTTACCACACTTAGCAGCACATGGATGAGAGAGGCTTTTGGAACTCAGGCTTCAGTGTTGCACAGTGAACTCACTGGAGCTCAAGGACATGGATCCCTCTTGGGGATTAAAATCTCCTCTTCCTCTTTCCTCTCACTCCCCTCTTTACTGAGTGAATATAAATTTCTATACTTCCCTTTCTTAACATATTTTCTTTCCAAGTGCTTATATGCATGTATACATAGACTTATATGCCACGCTAGACAAATTAAATGCTTTTACACCATCTTTCTTGGCAGCACTAAGAGGCTCTCATGCAGAGTAGATGTAGTGGGGATGTAACAGGCCAGCACACAAGATTCCTACCTCAAGTCAGTTCTTACATAAAGTATATCTGCAGTTGGCACTTCCATTTTTCTGGATGAATCTCACCTTGTGTCGCCTGTGAATGCCTCCCAAAACTGCAGTATGCATCTGGGCAGGACACAGCATTCCAGAAACACCTGGAGGAGTTGAACTAGACCTTGTAGGTCGCTGTTTTCTCTTGTCCTTAGGAAATGAGACTCTTACAGACCTTCAGTGGTGGTCAGGACAGCTTAGTTCTTAAACTGTATTCTTAAGATAATGAAAAAAATCTAGTTCGCACTACATCAGCTTTGGAGACTGATGATTCTGTTCCTGACTGTCTTAAGCTTGTTTGGTTAGGTTTTCAGATGGATTTGACAAGATTAGGTGTGCACCTTATTTCAGAACTTCAAATCATATTGAAAGCTAATCAAGGCAGAATTGTTATTTCCTTAGTGCAATCATCAAATGATACTCTAAATTGCATTATTCCACAGCAGATTGAAATAAGGGTGAATATGTAGCAGCCCCATAGCAGCGGAGCTCAGGAGATAACCTGCCCTGTGTTTTGCTATCCCCAGTGCTATTTATTCGGGCTGGTAAGTGCGGTAGGTAGGAGCGGCTGCCGGCGCTGATGCGCTCCGGGCCCGCTGGCCGCGGGGAGCGGTGCTGGGTGTCCGTCGCCGCGCCCGGGCAGCAGGGGGCGCTGAGCCCGGCCCCTCCCGTGAGGGCCTTGCGGCGGCTGGGCGGGCCCGGGCCTGGCCCCGGGAGTCCCGAGAGCCGGTTTGCCGCTGTCCCGCTGCGCCCAAGTGCACGGACACCCTACAGAAATGCGTTGTTTGCTGGGAGTAGAGGCAGAATTTTCTTCTTAGAAGGCAAGTGCTGTATCTTTGAAGCAATGAAGAGCCAGTGTCTGACTCAAGTCCTAAAGCCCTTTTCTTTGTTGATCTAAGAGTCTTCAAAGTGGCATCAGAAGAGAAGTTCTGTGGCATTGTCACAGAGTCAGTTGAAGCTGTTGATTTTATTTTCCTTTTCTCCCTTCTCGTGGAGAATGCCTCTGTTGTCCTCAGCAGCTGACAGAAGCAGCCGAGCACAGGCAGCTCCCTCAGCGCAGGGCAGCGTTCCTGACCTCAGGGCAGCCTGGGCTCGTTGGAAGATGCAGAACACAGATACCAAGTACAGACAAAAGGATCATTTTTCCTTTGGTTGTAAATTAGGAAACTGCAATTAAAACACTAAACTTGTGTTTTCCATTGGCTGCTAGGACTTGCTGGCTGGAGGAGGGGATTACCATATTTAAAGACCTTTTTTTTGCTGTTGCACCCTATGTCAACCACTCTTCCACTTTGTGACGCTTACTTGTATTTAGTTAATTCTTTACTTAGCTTTTTAAAGCAGTGACAAAGCAGGCTTTATTATATACCCTTAGTAGTAATCCAGGAGAAGTATCACTTCGTATTTGGATATACTTAGGTAGTCATAAATCTAGTCTATCTCCATTGAAATACTTGATAATGTGTGGTACAGCTCTTTTGCTGAAACTGAATTACTTAGAGACCTGTTGACTCTCGTGTGTTATTTCCCTACTCTGCTTCTAGCAGTTTCATGTTCCTATTCCAGATTTCTCTACCTGCTGAATGCCATGTATTAGACATAAATGTGTGGTTTGCTGTTGAGCTGTGCTTGTGCTGTGGCACCTTAAGCAGCAGGGTAGCTCTGTGTGCTGTCACTCCAGCTGCAGGCTCAGGCTGCAGCCTCTCTTGTAGCTTGAATAGTCCCGGATAATCTTGTTTGATGATTTAAGAGAGAGGAAGAGGAGGGGACACATCTCTGTCCTGTGGCCCTCTATGCTTTATTCACTGGGCAATTACAGTTAGTTTGAAAAATGAAATCTCTCTCCAGGAGATGGAGAAATTTAGAAGGGTAGGTGCCAGTATCTGGAAGAACCTGCTACTGTATGAAGGTAGAGGAAGAACTGCTGCTGCTGCTTTATGGAATATAAAAAAATGATTCCTGAGAAGCAGGTACTATAAGAGCTCTGTCTGAGCTGGTTCTGATGAGAGTAGCTGGCACTGAGGGGAAACAGAAACCTCCTGGCATAAGGTACTAGTTCGAAACCTACACATGGAGTCAGAACACCTGTAGGGGAAACATGGATTTCAGGATCATCCTCTTGAGAACATTTTTTTCCTGTTTTCCCCTGGAAAGAAAGTTTTGTCTCTAGGCTAGCTCAATAGGCCACTCAACTGGAATTAACCCTCTGATCAAGGGAAATAAAAGGATAATAAATTTGCCCTCACATTTTTGTAAGCTTGAAAATGAGAGAATTGTAATAGCTGCTCTGAGTTTTGGATTAAGCAGGTCTACTTGTAATTGTAAGACAACTGAGAGTATGCAGCACTGGAAAACTCATAAAGCTCTAGCAAATATAGTGGGAATGAAAGCAAGACATTAAAGTGATTATTTTAAACTGTATTAAATTAAAAATTTGTACTATATTTAGATTCTAATTCTCTAATTCAAACAGAGGAGTAATTTTCTCCTGCATTATGCTTTCACAGAAATACAAAGGGAGTATTGCTTTCTATTAAGTTGTGTTCAAATTTTCAGAAGCCTGTGTATTGAGAATTGTAAGTAAAAATAATAGTTCATTAGAACATTTGAAGTAGCACATTGTGGGGATGGATCAATATAAAAGAAATGGCATCTCTTTGTTGGTCTTTAGGTTTTTAAAGCCATGTTTCCATTTCCTAGATGGCAAAGCGAACAACTTGGCATATTCAAGGTCAAAAAAATCTTGTTACAGAAGCAGATGAAGGACCCCAAACTCTTCAGTCTATATGGAATCCTTCCTATCAATTCTATTGAAGTAATGAAGTTTTATCTAAACTGAGGTATCCCCTTCCATGCTGTTTCAACACAGGAGCAAACATGCAACCTACGTAGCTGGCCCCAACTTGGAATGCCCCAGCTGTCTGGGGCATGCGTGTTTTTGGGAATGAGATCAGTGCCAGACTGGCAGTTGGACTAAATTTCTGTATGTGTTTAATGTATAAGAACTGCCCATGATCCTTCATAAATAGAGAGTGAAACTCTCTGCTCCCACCTATTGAAATTGATTTCCTATGCAGGCAGCAAGTAGCTTTTGCCAAAGCCAACACAGGTCCTTCAAACAACCACTCAGCTGGGGCTCAATTTTCCTGTTTGTATGTTTCTGTTAACAGACTATATTATGGAAAATAGACCACACTGCTCCATTAAACAGCCATCTGTTGAATAGCAGGGCTGTAGAGTAATAAAATCTATAGTGAATATTTATCTAATGAGAAACGCACAGGAAATATCCCAGGTATGAATTTAAAATTAGTTTCCCAAAGCACACTGTGGAATATAGAGTGCTCCAAAAATGTTTTTGTGTGGAGGTCAGTGTTTCCTTTTTATCCTTTGATGTCCAAATAGTGCTACTGCTGAAAATCATACCGTTATTTTCAGAATTGCAGAGTCTAACAAGGAGACTACTATTTTTAGTACAAAGCAAGACCAAAAATCTGTAGAGAGTGAAAGTTGCTGATGTATTTTTTTTAGATTTTGCAACAGAGTGTGAGGATGTAGCAGAGTGAAATTCCTTGCTGGGGGAACCTGAACAGCTCTCCTAAGGGAGCTCTGAAATACCATTCCCTGACTAGATTGAAGCTGGACATGAGAAACCTGGGTTCAAAGCCAAATTGTGCCATGGATTTGTGTTGTCATCTTGTGCAATTTCCTTAGTCTTTTAATGACTGTTGTTTCCCTCCAGTCTCATTTCATAGTTGGGGTCACTTGCCCATATTGGTATTTATACCCTACCTGCACTGTAAGTCACCTGGATATGGAGGTGTCTGTATTTTAGCTTTCCTGGGTGCTCATCCCTTTAGACTCTGACCAGGCTTTTTCAAATACTTTTGGAATAACACAAGCAACTGCCAGCAGAAACCTAATTTGGTTTAGCACTGCTCAGCCAGTTCCCAGGAGCTGCTTTGATACCTTATTTAAATTTCATGTTGTGTTTCGTATCTAGGTTAAACATGCACCTAAAAGTGCAAGGACAATATAAATAAATTTTGCAAGTCAAGCAGTGAGATCGCTGCCCAAAGCAGTGTTTTCTTTACAGCGGAGGAGGGGGCACAAAGAGTTTCTGTAAAGCTTGACCAGGTCACCTAAAGTTGGTGCAGCCAAAAATAGAGCCCTGATCTCTGCACTCTGACACCAACACTCATTCTTCCTCCTCTTCTCTCTGTAATGAAAAACTGTATTCAAGGTGGTGTCACCTATTTGATGTTTTCAGGCCATGGAGTTTAATGAATATCATTGCTATTTAAGTTAAGAGTTCTGTACAAGACTTCTGTACTGTTTTCTAAATAGGATGCCAGCTCTTGGCTCACACTCACCAAGTGCATCCCAAGAATTACTGTTGGGAATTTTTTCCCTTTACCTGTAGAACTCAAAGTGATTCCTGTAGAGTTTGCTTTTACCTTTGGTTTTATTTGCTGTTCAGACACTTCTGGCCTTCACCTTCCCACTGGATAAGAAACCTTATAAGCTGCCCTGTGCTTTCCAAGTAGCTCTTGTGCTCAAATTTATCATGGGTTCCCCAGGTCCCAGGCTGCTCACTGAACCAGGGTGTGCAGAGGTACCTGGGGTAATGACACCGCTGCCATTCCTCATCAGAGCCAGGAGGGGTGTGGGGTGCAGATGTGCTGCTGGCACTCACACACACACAGAGTCTTACCCTGCACAGCAGCAGCACAGCGCTTGTGTCCTTGGGACTGGGCACTGCAGGGATGTGCAGTTTTAGACAATGGCATGTAGGTAATTTTGAATTTGTAGCATTCAAAAAATGCTATTTAATTGAACTTACTTCAGGTAGCTACTGTAAAATCAATTTGAATTGGCGTGATGGGTACAAACTATGGAAGGAAATTATGCAGAAAATAATTTTGAAAGGGCCACAGAACTTGAGAAAGCATTGCTCTAGAGACCTTAAACCTGAGCTGGGATGCAGCGTTATACAGTGATGTGGTCACAGCAGTTACTTGTATTTATCTCCACAGGATGCCATACACAGGCACTTTCATTGCAGCTGTGGTCTGGTGGGTGCTGTGATAGCTACTCTGCATGTGGAGTTATTTAAGTTCCCAGTAGCCTTGTACAGTGTATGCTGAAGTCTTTAATTACTTCCTGGTAATTACTGAGTGTGCTGGCTAGCCAAGCCTAGTATCAGTATTGCACTCTGTGCTCTAAGCTGTCCTTCAAGTACTGGATACATGTTCCAGTATTTAATAATATCTAATGGATCAGAGAGAGCAGATAAAGGCAGATAAAAATTGCCAGTGTATTTTTATAATCCTCTGAAACTCTTACAGCAGCCAAACAGCATGACACTGTGCATCTTTCCTGTGTTCTGAGGCTGTTATTAAAGTCATAAGGAAAGTAATATTTTTCCACATATCTTACAGTGCAATTTTCATGTCTGCTAGTAAGAGTCTAGAGAACTCTGTAAGCTGGTTTTGTTCTCACCATATGAAATTTGAATATTTAATTCCCAAAACAGTCTTGTATCTACAAGTACTTTTATTAAATCTGATTTCCTTGGTACATTCTAGATCAGGGAACATTGTGTTTTGTCAGTAAACCTGGTTTTGAGAGGGAAGAGAAAGGTTGGAATAATATATCTGCTACTTCATTTGAAGGGAAAAAGTATTTTACAGTATCTGTGATATCTACTGATTATAAAACTGTTTGTAGTGTATATCTGAAAATATCTTCACAGCAGCTTTCATTTAAAAGCACAGCCTGTCATTAATGCATTGACCACTTCATACATCTTTTCTGTTCCTTGGCATTACTGGTGCAAGTTCCTTTTTAATAGTTGTTAAACAACCATAAAATTAGGAAATGACAATTAAGCTGTGCTCTGATATAGGCTGTGCAGGACTTGCTGCTACCTGAGTCAGTTCTGTGCATGCAGAAATCATAATCCCTGCAAGAAGCAGGTATTTAAGTATGAATAACCTGATTTTTTGAAGATTCATTGTACACCATTACTGTATTCATTACTTTGGTGGTAGAAGGAAGAATGAAGTAAAAATCATTGATGTTGGTGAAAAATAGGCAAGTTTAGTGAGGTAACATATTGTACATTTCACTGCTGGACAAGAAGGAGGGAAGAAGCTGATCAGGATGCTTTAGGTAAGAAATAAAGCTCTCAAATATTAATTACTGTAATGGCATTGAGGAGGTTATCAGCTCAAGCCAGATAGCCTGACATCCAGAGAGCAGGAGAGAGAGGATTATTCATTGAGTGTGTGATGGGCACAGCAGTGCAGCTGAACATTAATGGATTCCTTTCTTTTCAAGGTATCTACACCCCTGAACCGCTCTGCAATTTCTGGTGGGCTCTTTTATCCACAGGGTTTATGTTTGTGTATCATTTTAGCGTCTTGCAGATCCTGGGATTGGTAAGTAAACACAGGTTAATAAATGGCTAGTCTGCAAGTACATTCAAAGTAAAAACACCGAGTCATTTGAGTGTCCATGTCTACATGGATAAGACTACTTGCATGCAAATTTTTGATAAGGCTACTTGTACGCAAATTGCATGTTCTAACGAGCATTTGTATCTTTTCTCTTGGAAGTACTGGTAAAATATTTCATAGATTGGTTATGTACCTGCATAAATCAATTTATTAAATACACAATGGAATTTGGATCTGCTTTTTTTCCTGAAAGCTGCCCTACTTGTGTTGAGCAAGTGTGTCACCTGAACATTTTTGATTATTATGGTAATTCTCTAAATTTTCACCGTTTTAAGTGTTTGAATCAGTGCAAGATAAAAATGTTATTAATTGATAAATTTATTGTTGCTTCCTCAGGTTACAGAAGTGAATTTGAACAACATGTTGTGCCCAGCTGTCTCAGATCCTTTTTATGGGCCCTGGTATCGAATCTGGGCCTCTGGACATCAGACTGTCATGACCATGACTCATGGGAAGCTCGTAATCCTGCTGTTCCACAGTGCTGTCCCCACCTTTAAATGGAGCATGGACTTGCTTAGACTCCCAGCTAAAAAAATGGACTGAAATTTCTCCCCACGGAGTTGTTTGTACAGGAAGCAGAGATATACTGGAAAACAAAGAGGAGGGATGAGAGGACAATGGCTTTATACTTCTTCCCACAGTTTTTTGCCTCAAAAACACCTCTGTAATCAAGTGAGGTTTTTTTTACCTGCTGTTTCTCACTGCCTATTGCCAATGGCAAAATTAGTGGCCTTATTCTGGGGAAGGTTCATGTTTTATACATTTTGTATAGATTGCAGTAGAATCTTGCTAAGTGACCATTTAAAATTAGGCCAGGACCTGTCCACATTCCAGCAATGAAAACGGCAGTGCTACCTCATTTTGACTCATTTCCCATTAAAGAATAGTACAGTTGTAGGGTAGGAAATAATGCTGAATTGTAGCACTCCACTGATGTGAACCAACATGCTGAACTGCATCATCCTGGCTTAACTCTTAGAGCCTGAATGTTCCAAAATGGTCACAGGAAATGGTGCACACTTAATCTTCCAGTCAGAAGTGCAAAACAGTGAGGTTCTACTGTATTTTCTTGAAGCTGGTTGAAAACATTGGGGAACAATAACACGTAGAATTTTTTTTTTTTTAAATCAACAACATCATTTCAAAGCTGCAGTGGATAAGTATCTTTCAAGTCCCATCATGATGCTTTGGAGATGCTTTTATTTTGGTGAGAGGAAAAAAATAATGCTGAAACAATTTCAAAAGACCATGTTATATATAAATCGTAAGATACTGGATCCACTGTTCTGTCCTGACTTTGAACAAAATGTTTTTTTCACTTACCTTAGATTGGAGATACAAAGTCCAATGTAAACATCAGGTTTGTTTTTTTTTTATACTTAGTAGCCTTTGAAACATTCCTGCTCTATGCTAATCCTCACAGACCAGACTGGTTGGTGAAGAAACAAAATGAAACTCTTCTCTCCCTGCAGCTCTGATACATCATGTGCACTGATCTTAAAATACAGGTATAAAAAGGAACATCAAATCAGTGCAGGCCTCTACTGCAAAGAACATGTTCCAGTTTAGTAGTATGACCAAATCTTCCCATCAATGTGTCTTTTGGAGAACAGGATGTAGATGGGCAGAATGATCAACTGCGTGTACCTGCTCAAATTTTGCAGGAGGAGAAACCATTGGGCAGAAAGATGGGAAATCATGACTGTGTTCTTCCAGAATTGTGAGTCCATTACACAGACTGTTGTGTTTTGGGACTGCAGGTTTTTCTTGTACAGAAGTTTGTTGGAATTTATAGATTCACTGTGTTGTCAAAGCTGTGACTTGTAAGATAAACCAAAACCATCATACCTCCTCCAGCTGGATCACCTGAAGGTAATGTGCTGAAGTTAAGGTACAGACGTTTATACCTCAAGAAGCAAAAGTAAGCTTTTTTTTTCCTTCCTTAAAAAAGAAAAAAATTTCAGTGGTGAGAGAACAAGTGGCTACTTCAAATATTTTTACTCCATATGATTAAACAAACTACACCTCAATCATAAATACATTGTCCCATATTCTGATTTACAACTGGTTTCTGGCTTTCTTCCATGCCTTGCTGTATGTGTGTGTATACATATATATAAAAAAATATACTGTATGCTCACAATTTGAGAACCTGCAGCATGTACCTAAACTATCCCTCAGGCATATGCAGCTGGTGTTAGTAAGCATTACAATAGAAGGATTTTAGACAAATTTTGCAAATACTATTTAGCATTATTATTTGCTTTATTTGTTTAACTTTCTTACGTTTTTTTCGTTCTTTTTTTTAGTTTTTAGTTTTTCTGATTTCCTTTTTTTTAAAGCATCTTCCCTCTTTTTTTCTGTCAGGCTATTGTAGTTACTGGAAACACTTCTCTCAGTAGCAGCCTTTTATTTTTTTCTTTTTTAAACTGTAGCATTTCCTATCTGTAGTCATCTGCTTCAGGGCATTGCAAACAAATATAAACCAGCTGCTGTTTGCCACCACTGACTGCCTCTGGTCAATTAAAACTGCAGGAGCATTGAAATGAGCTCAGGTGTCTCACTCAGTGCAGGCTCTTTGCTTGGTAAGCAGAATTTGTGAGCTCTTCTGGCTGACTTAAAATTCAGTAGCAGGAATGTGAACAGAGCTGCCACAGGGCCATCCCTGGGCAGTGGGAAGGGATTCCTGGTACAGAGCTGCTGGGAGTGGTTGCCCCTGCCCTCCCTCCCTCCCTGCCTGGTGGTCACTGGGCTGGTCTGTGCTTTTCCCCTCTTCTGCTACTCTAGTTGTTTTGAGTCACACAGAAATTCCAGGTGTAATTTCACCACATGGAGTTTGCTGATGGAGCTGCTCATCAGAGCCAGTGAGGCACTTGTACTGTCCCTTCCAAACCTTATTGTGGGCATGTTCTGGAGCTTGTTGAATCTTTCATGCCAATTTAAGCTGCAAAAATGTCTCACTGAACAAGGTAATTTAGCAAAAATGTAGAGAGGTAGCCAACTACTGCACTCAGTAAGGATTTTAGAAGCATTGGAGCTGCAGTGAAGGAATCAAATGGTGCAGCTGGAGTCAGGTGGGAAAGCAGGCAGTGCAACCTTCACCTTTTTAACATAAGCTGTTGCTTCTTTGTTGTTGTGCAATGTCAGTGAGGCTGCCTGAGTTAGAACAGAATTATTTAGGCTGGAAGAAACCTGAGTTCATCAAGCCAAGCATTAACCCAGCACTGCTGAGCCCACCACTAACCCTTAGCCCAAGTGCCACACATCAAAGTCTTTGAAATCCCTCCAGGGTTGCCGACTCTACCACTTCCCTGGGCAGTCTGTTCAATGCCTGACAACTCTTCTGGTGAAGAAATTTTTCCTAATGTCCAATTTAAACCTTCCCTGGTGCAACTTGAGGCTGTTTTTCCTTGTCATGTTGCTTTATTTCTTGGGAGAAAAGGCTGACCCCCATCCTCCTCTCAGGTAGTTGTAGAGTGACGAGGTCCACCCTTTTCCTCCTTTTCCCCCTTTTCCCCAGGCTAAACACTCTCAGCCATTCCTTAGACTTACGCCCTCCTTGCCCATGCCCTTCTTTGAAGGCTTTTAGAACTTCACGTTGGTTAATGGTGAGCCACCACAGAAAACTGCATGAGCGTAGCTGAGACAGGCTCTACAAAAGGGGAAGGACAGGGCAGAATGGGAGCAGAAAAGGAACAAACTTTTGAAGCAATTGTCATGGAATTTCACATCCTTCATTCCTCACCTATCTCTGGGTCTCTGCTGGAAATACGCATCAGCCAGAGCTTGTTACATGTGCCGGATCTGGGAAAGAATGGGAGAGAAGAATACTTCATCTCTATAGCAGTTATTTGTTGTTTCCCCTGGCAGAGGCTGATTTTTCTTTTCCCTGAATGGTTTATTTTATAGGTAGTTACACTATACAGATTCCTTTGGTTGCTTTATGCTTATTTATGCTGGAAATGAAAGCACAAAACTCTACTGCTGTTCTTGGGAGGCAATTGCATTCTCTCCTGGGGTGTTACGCACACAATCCATGTCCACATAACTTGAAGCTGTTGCTCAGTACCTGGTGATGAGATTTTACAGTGCTGCTGTGCAATGCACAATTGAAAGGGTTGTCCTGGGCCTCCTGGTCAAATGTGCCCAAATCCTTTGTCATGGCACCAGGAATTTCAGCAATAGTGGCAGTAGCTGTGGGGCAGAGCAGGAGTGGGGCTGCACAGCCAGACCTACAGAGTGTGAAATTTCATCCCAAAGTGGCTTCATTTGCTGGCCAGAATACCCCAAAAACTTCTTGTGCAGTGTCACTGCCTGGCCTTCAGAGATGCTGGTATGGGTTAAGGGGTCTGAACAGAACCCTCCAATTGTTAGTAGTGTGGGCATTTAGAAACAAACAAGGAGTAAGGAAATTCATGACTCCTACTGCCACTGGCTGCATTTCCCTCCAAGGGTAGCCATAAATGAAACATTATTAGCTATAATAAACCTGTTTACTGATGGGTTTGTTTATGCAGCCTTGGAGTAAGTAGCCCTCCAAAGCAGAGGTAACATTTCTGCCCCCACCACCTTCTGCCATGGCTTCAGCTGTCCAGGATCCCTGCAGTGCTATTTTTCCAGGGATTCAGACACTGTACAGTGTCTGAGCTGTATCTATTTGTTTAACTTCCTCTTTTAAGCACCAAAGGAGGATTTGCATCTTGTTTCTTTTGAAGAGTGCAAATGAATAGCTCTTGCCCATGTGTTTATAAATCAGTGAAAAGCCACAGGCTATAAACATGCACCTGGAGCTGGTTTTGGTTCAGCTTCTTATGGTTCAAAGATGCTGCTCATAAGCAAAGCTTATGTGTGCTCAAGCAGCTGCTGCCTTGGGGAACTTGGGGGACAGGAAAAGTCAGTCCATTTGCAAACCTTGAGGTCACAGAGTACCTAATTGTAGGTTTCTGTTTCTAACCACAGAGTTTTGAGATTTCATATATTTGAGATCATTTTGTAAAGTTCAATTGTATTTTTCATAAATGGCTATTTGCAACTGTTAACTGACTATACTTTTATGTCCTAAGTCTTGCATCTAAACCAGAAGCATTTGTTTTCTATGCATCCACAGCTAATGGAAAATAGAGTTTTTTGTGGTGTTTTCTTCAGTGTTGCAGTTCTTTCATTCTAGGTGATCCTTAGGAATGAAATTCATCCTTATAGTTAACAAAGCTCTGAAAAGGCCAAAACCCAGGAAGAGAGTGTATGTCAGCCCTGGTGGGATGTTTCTGCAGGCAGACCGGTCAGCTTTGATGTTTTAAGTTCTACGGTGACAAGACTCATAACAAATCTGTTGACTTTTGTGATCTCACACTTCAAGTGATATTGCTGTAAATCTGTCTTGCAGCTCTTGGTGTAACTTAGTCAAAGCCAAGCTGTTTTATAAAGAATTTCATTTTTCTTCAGGGTCAATTTTTTACTTTTAAAAATTATTTCTGCATTTCCTGAGTCATTATCCCAATGCTGCAGAGGATGCAGCAGGCAGAGCAGTGAGCACACCCCGCTCTCCCCAACCACACTGTGCCAGGAGGCTGGGCTGGAGCACCAGGGGGGCAGCAGGAACCTGCAGGGCTGCTTACTCCACCCTCTACTCCCAACATCCAGGCATAGAATGGTTTGGCAAGGGCAAGGATGGATGTGGATGGGCTCAACTGCCACATATGCTGTTAGTTCTGAACAATTTGTAAAGTGTTATAAATTTTGTAAACTTTTTAATGTGCTAAACCTTGATTATGAGGTAACATTTACAAATATGGGGTAATTTGTGTACTTGTTTTTGTATTTTGGTCTGATGGGCTTTTTTGTTGTTGTGCCCTAAATCCAGATCATTGGGCCAATAGTTGTTAAACCTTTGCATTAAAATCAATAAATGCATTTTAATGGATACTGGGTAGTTTTGTTATCATTCTAATTGTGCCACACCTGAGTCTGTCCTGCTTAGGACTTTTTATAACTAGGTAAGAATCACAGAGACATGTAGTATTAGCTCATTATGTATCAGGTAAGAAGATGGAGGTTCCTGTCTGAAACAGTCTGTAAGCCTGATGTTGTCTACCTTGCAGACAGCAGTTCCTGGGAGAACAATGGGTACTGGGATTTCTGGAATTCTAAGCAGTTCAGTCTGACTTGTGCCTGTTACCTGTCAGTCAACAGCAGTTTACTTGGCAGAGCTCACTGTAGGGTATAAATCCTTTAATCACTGTTTAAATAGGGCCTGTCCTTGTCTTTCAGGTGCAGAGCACAGGGAATTGTTACAGTCCAAGGATGCTTTCTCCACACTTCCTCACTGTGCCTACGCCAGCTTGGGCAGTGTCCTGTAGTTCCCACTTCACTGCACTTCAGCAGAAGACGGCAGAACATGCACAGAAGTTTTCAGCTCACACCTTTGTTCAAAAGGCTGCTGTAGCAGCTACAGGACTGCACTCAGCCCCACACCACAGGAGATGGCAAAGTAGTTTTAATGCACTTCACAAATGCTTCTGGCTGTAATAAACATGATTGCAGCCCAGTTAAATGTATTCTTGTGACCCAGTACATCTCAAGACAAGCAGGTTATTGCCTTGTGTGCAGTTCTTGGCAAATACTGTTTCCTGGAAAAAGAACATGCTGGATGTGCCCACCTGTATTATTATGTATCCATTGTAGAGGATTCAATTTTTCATGCAGCTGGAGAAAAGAATCAATTCTCCAGCTTAATTTCTCTGGAAGAGTATAAAGACTGATGAAACAGCTTAAGTAGAAATCCAGCATGAAGTGCTGTATGGGAGCCTGAGCTGAACCAAGCAAGCAATTTCCCTTTGCAGGCACTGCTGATTATTTTCAGCAGCTCTCTATAACTAATTGGAAATCAGCCTTTCATTGTTTAATACCAACAAATATGTAAGAATAAGAAAGTTTCTACATCTGAAACACCCTTAATGCTACTGGCTTGGTTTGATTTTTACAGCATGGGAACTGAAGAGCTGGCTAAAGCAGTGCTAAGAGTGGGAAACTCATTGTAGGAAGTTGTAACTAGCTCTGCCTTTCAGTGGCCTCAGGGTTTTAGATTAGGTTTAGTGTAGGTTTTACACAGTTCAGACTAATGATACCAAATCTGAGACCCAGCTTCCATCACTGGTTTAGTATTTACCCAACCTGAAGGTTTCCCTTCAGACGTTTGGTAATCTCCTAAATCAAAGCTTCAGAGCAAGTGGAGTAATGGCTTTATCAGACTTCAACATCCAAAGGTTACATGGATTCTATTGCTCTGTTTTCAAAGACTTTGCATCTACAGCCAGCAGAGCTATTAATTCAGCATGAGGCAAAAAAACCCCTTCTAAACTCAGAGCTGAGTTCCAGGGAGATGGAATGCTTTGTCTCAGGAATTTCTTACAGAGGAAATATGCTCCCTTTAACTCAGACTTAGTGCACCAAGAAATTGGCTGAGGGACCAGAGTTCTCTAACTTGCTATTGTCATCAGCTGCACTGTTGCTTTGCTAGAGATTCTTCAACACACAATGGCACAATGTTCTGTTGAACAATCTGGCTGTAAGTGGTACAGGTGCTGTGTTGCTGACACCAGGATAACTCATTCTGCAAAGAAGTTTTGCTTCAAAAGATTGAAACCACCTCTCACAGGAGGGTGCTCAGGCCTGGACAGAATTCCATGTGTAAAGTTCGACATAAAAAGTATAAAACGGAACTGGCAATTGATACAAATACTGATAAATAACTGATGTAGCTGATATAAATGGTGATTTAACTGGGAGCGTTCAGTGAAAGCTGCATGTACCTGTCCCCAGTTTGTTCCTACACTAGACACAAAGACAGTTAATCCCAGGAAAAGATTTCTAACACACCATTAGCCTTTGACACTAGCACCAGGTATAAATGCTTCAATAAAAACATTGACCAAGCCACACAATTAAACAGAGAAACATCAAAAGAAATGGTGATTCTTTTTCCTTATTTTATTGGGTAAATGATTTAAAAGGTAATAACAATAGTGTTAAAACTACTACAATATCTTTCCACAGCCATATCTCACAGACCCACAGATAACCTTCTAGCATTTTTTTTTCTTTTTCCTCATTTTTCTCTTTTTAAGCCGTACTTATATTAAAATGCCCATTTCAACAGTTTCTTCACACTAATAGCAATTAAATGTGGAAGGAAGAAGGATCTAGTTGTAAAGGAAGGGGGTTCAGGTAATCTGTGATATTATTGTAATCAATTGAGTTGCTAAGGAAGGAAGGAAAAGACCGAGGCCTTACAAGCTACTCCAGGTAGCTCTAAGCCCACTGTGTATCACCATGGCATTGAAGATAACTCAAGATGCTGGTGAACAATTTAAAGTAAGTTTGTTTGTTTTTTTTTTGTAACATATAAAACACTAAAATAACTTAGAAACTAGATCCAAATATCTTGAAAAGAATCAACTTTGATATACAAAAACAGTCATAAGTTGTTACAAAAGTTTCAAACAAAAGTTTGTTTTCTCAGTGCGTTTATGTACCAGCGCAATTACTGGGTCCAGAGCAAAGAAAGAGGTTTTTCTTTTTTATTTTTTTCTTCAACAGTAATAAAAAATGAGGAAAACATATCTTTGTATATAAAGAATCATTGCTGGTCTTAAGAATAAATGTAACCAGAAACCCTTAAATCTGAGAGGCACACTTTGGGTTTCTCTTTTATTTTTTTTAATTTTTTTTTTTTTTTTAACATAAAAGGAAAGTCACCAGTTTATTTAAATGGAGGAGATACTCAGACTCCCCAAATAAACTTAATTCAATTAACATCACTAGCAAAAATCAGTTAGAAACTGTACAAAAATAAAAAAGTTAACACATTTAATCCTGCAGGGATTTTGTAAGGACTGGAAGGCAGGCTTTAGGAGCAGCATTTGGGCATGGCTGGAGGCTTCTTTGGTTCGATCTAACACACATAAGAGATGTAACCTACTCCAGACAACAGTTTTAAAAACCCGCACAGTTGAAGACAAGTAGAGGTCCATATACAAACTCCAGGTGTGCCAGGGCTGTGCCCACCTTGGTTCCAGAGTGGGGCTGAGGTCAGGACCGAGCGTCCCCCCCTGCCGGAGCAGCATCCGTTGGGATGGCAGCAGGAAGGACACTTGAAGCATCACCAAGTAACAGCTTCATGTCAAGTCTACGGTTTGGTTGTCTTAGCTCAGTTTACAGAACAGAGTTTTTAGGAACGTTAAGCAAGAGAATGAAAAAAACCACCCCAACAATCTCTTCAATGGAATAAGGCAAACTGAGTAGTGCTCATAAAAAAAAAATCAGCAACTTAACAAACAGTGAAATAAGCTACTTGGTTGTACCTTAATTTCTATAAAGTACCCCAAATGAAAAACAAATCTGTAGCTAACCCCAAGAATACAACTAGAAGGTACTAAATGTAACTATGAGGGAATGACATTTGTGAGAGTAATTGCTGATCAGCTTTAAGCAAACAGACCTATTCTGTGCCAGTGCATGTCACAGTGAGCTGCACGTTTGGTACAAAGAATCCCACAATTACAGAGAAACAATCTGCAGCAGTTCAGCACAGTGTGCTGAGGAGGTAGGTGCCCTAGAAACACTGTAGGTAGACTGATTATTCCAATCTTTAAAAAAATATCATACAATCTGATTGACCACAGACTCTGTAACAGTTTTTTAATTAGTGATACAAAACTCTGGTCCAGAAGGGTCTGGCATGAGCTTGGTTCAAAAGCACACCTTTACAGTTTGTATAACACCCTTGAACTATATTTTTAAGCAACAGCTACTAAGAGATAGACAAAAATGCATTGTGCATTATGCTGTATACAAAAAGGAGACAAAACTATCCTTTTCTCCCCCAAGCCATGGTGGGAAGTATTGCTGACCTTGTCCTTAAAATCCTGCAGGATTGTTTATTCATCAGTATATCATTATTACACTGGTAAGAAATTCTGTATAACATCTGCATATATCGAAGATTTCTTAAAAAATCTGATATGATTTTAGATCCGCATGACCAGTCACGTGACCTTCTTGAGGTTGATTAGCACCTTTCAATACATATATATTTTTATATATAATAGATCTTTTTAAAAAACTTCTAACAATGAGCTCATGCAGAAGCACGAGCGAGCTGTAACGAGATGACAGATAAAGATGGGGTTGGATGACTTTTTTTTGCAGCAGAATGATTCAGTTTGTGCTCAGGTTCCCTATAAGGGCAAGAAAAAAACCAACACAACTCTATCAGGTAGCCAGCCACTTGTTCACATTTCCACTTGAAGACTATTAATCTAAAAGTGTTCCCCAAGTAGAAACAAGATAACAGTATCATCCAAAATAGCCTCTGTATAAACATCTACTCATTTTTGCAGCTTCTGGCTGGCATCTCTTGGCTCCTGAAATTTCAGGCCCTCTGCTTAAAAATTAAGGCATCGCAACTGAAAATGGTAATATTTGGACATACATGCTGTGGATGAAGGAATACCAAAGACCTTCTACAAGAACCTCCATAGAAATTAAGTGGCAGACCTAACCTTACGTAAGGGATGAGCATAATTTATCCTTACCTGGTTTTGAAACCCTATTGAAACATTTTTATGGTTAATCTGATTTTTTTTTAAACAACTGAATTTTATCTATTTGATTTTTATATGTCTATGTATTTACAAACATTCATTATTCAAAATAACTGGAATTTCTGCTTACTGTGGTTTACTCACACAGATTGGGAAGGTCTTTGCTGTAACAGGCAGTCTGTGCTGCAACAGGCAGCAGTGGGAGTTCTGCAGGCACAGGAGGGAGGAGTGAGCTCCTGCCATCAACTGGCCTTGCAAATAGACCACACATACCTTTTACTAAATCCTATTTTTACAGCAGGAAAAAGTTCCAATTGGTTTTCTTTCTTCTACCATGTGGAGGAGTATCAGAATTATTACACAGTACTTACAGCTCTCAAGCACTATTCCTGCAATAGATGAAAACATGTAACATTATGGCATATTTGTCCTGGCTCTCTCACAAGAGTCTTTTTCTTCTATTAAACAAAAGTTAACTCGATCCAACTATTCATGACTTGATAAATCTCAGTTAGTTCAAGAGCAGATGAAAGAACAAAACAGGGATTTCTCTTTTCCAAAATAAGTTTGCTAATAATAATAATAATAGAAAATAAATCTCACTTTAAAGAAAAAAAGAAAGTGTCCAAAACCCTGATGCCAGAGCAGCCTCAACAGGGTTTGCTAGAACGTCTGGAATATATGTTTTCTATGAATTTTATATATAAGTATATAATTACGTTATAGTCAAAGGCACTAAAATCTAAATCCATTTTCTTCCTAATATGACATCTGCTACTCACCAATCTGTTTTTAGGACACAAATGTCACTCCTAATTTGAGTCATCAGAAAGGCATCGTCTCATTACAAATGCATTCTTGTGACTACTCCTGACAGGGCTGGGCTGCCCGTGATTCCCAGCACAGGATGGGACACAAAGGGGTCCTGGATTGGATTGTGCCCTGTAATTTAGGCCACTTGATTCTAAAGATGCTGCCATGTTAACATCACCTCTCGCTGTACATGAGTTGCTTCTCTTCATCCCAAAAAAACATTCTGTATGTCAGCCTTGGTGTCCCGGCTGTTTGTGCTGGATCTGGAGATCCTGTATAGAGCCACATGGAATCTTTACTGTGAGGGTGAGATATTGTACACACAATGTCATTAAGAACGTTATGAAAATGCAATTCATTGTCTACTTTAATACCTGAATCTGATATGTTTCATTCCCTGTCACACCTATTAACGCAAAAGCCATGAATGCCTTTTTGCTAAGCAAAGCATCCCTAACTGCATTCCTTAAACTCTTCCTTCCATCCACAGTCACAGAAAGCCTTGATTGATATAATTCAATGTTAATGAAGTAGAAATTTAGATTTTCATATAAAACCCAAGGGTATATGCTGCAAAAAAATCTGCAGTGAATCAATAATAAAAAAGTATGGGTTCTTTGTAGTAATGCAGTTTTCCCTCCCGTTGCCACGATGAGCTGAACCAACGAAGGAGCCTCAACATGGCAACGGAAACTATCATCATAAAATGGTACAGTAATAGAGATAGCTAGACCAAGAAGGGGCAGGGTCTCCTGGGAAGAGGTCTGCAGAGAGGTCCAGTGACTGGTCATGCGGCTCAGTGTCAGGAATAATGGTTGTATGGTGGAAGGGGGTGCCCAATACCATTCTGGAAGTGATGGTGCTGACGATGGGCAAGGTACTCTGTGTAGCTCATCGTCATCTTCTCACTGCGGTACCTGGCAAAGAGCAGAGAGGCCAATTCAGGAACTGTTACCAGGAAGCTGCAAGTATCACAGAAATGCTGCACTGGTGGTTTGTTTAGTGATAAGAGCTCTGTACTTCTGATGCTGGGAGTAAGACTGACTTCAGCTGCACAAGGGAACTGCCACAACTGTCAGGGTCATTTCCTGGATCATACGGCAAATCACAACATAACTGCTTAGGAAAAATACTTCAAGCAACTAGAACTGTTAAAAATGGTTGCCTACTATGTTGGTTGAAGTAGAGGGAATAGAGAATGTCCTGTATCTTCAGCCAACTCTCTACAAAAACCTAGGAGGAAAAACTGTAAACAAGCACTACAGATTTCTGAGCTGTTTTTAAACAATCAGTATCAACTGTCTGCCAAATTCTGCTTTTAAAATTACCCCAGCTACATTAAATGTAGTTACATTCTTTTTAGACTAGAATCACAGAATATCTCCAGTTGGAAGGGACCCATCAGGATCATCAAGTCCAACTCCCTACTCCTCACGGAACTACCTAAAACTAAACCATATGGCTAAAAGCATTGTTCAGACACCCCTTGGCCTCCAACAGGCTTGATGCCATAACCCTGGACAGCTTGTTCCAGTGCCTGACTACCCTCTCAGTAAAGAATATTTTCCTAATGCCCAGTCTGAACTTCCCCTGAGGCAGTTTCATTCCCTTTCCTTGTGTTCTATTGCTGGCCACCTGAAAGAGATCAGCAGCTCACTTCCACCCCCGCCTCACGAGGAAGCTGTAGACCCCAATGAGGCCTTTCTCAGCCCTCTCCAAACTGAACAGAACAAGTGACCTCAGCTACTCCTCCTGAGTCTTGCCCTTGAGGCTTTCACCATTCTGGTCATTTTCCTCTTGTCACACTCTATAGTTTGATGTCCTCCTTAGAGAGAGGCACCAAACTAATTTTGCAGGCACTGAAGTGAGACTGGCAGGCCTGTAGTAACAAGGATCTTCCTTCTTACAAATGGAACATTTGCCAGCTTCCACTCGACTGGGACCTCTCCTGACTCCCAAGTCAGTTGAAAAATAATGAAGAGTGGTCCTACAAGGACATCGGCCAGCTCAGTGTTACTAAAGGCAGAATCCAGGCCCTGACAACAAATATTCTGAATACATCTGCATCAGTATTGTCTGACAACAAGGGACATGAGGAACCAGTGCCTGCTGGGCCTTGCTGAGAGAGCAGCAGCTCTTCTGGAATCCATGGGGATGGTATGTGGCACTCAGCAAATGGAATTCCCACCCTATGCAACCAGCCAGGGGCTCTCAGGTTGGCTGAGCACGACTGGGGGGGGGCTGCACAGCCCCTGCACAGCTCTGCAGATGGGAGAGAACCCCCAGCTGCTGACCCTCTGCATTCCAGACTCCTCTGACTGCTACGAGTCCCTCAGTGCCACTATTGTTTAGTTCTCTCTTTCAAAACATGGCCAGAACTGCTGGGGGTGAACCTGAAGGGAGTGACAGACTCATTGTGATCAGCCTAAAGCTTTCTTCACACACAGGATGTTTACTTTAATTCAGAAGACTTGAAAAAGAAGTTAAAAGCCTTATTCACTCCAACAGATATTTTTGTGTATGACAATAAATTACTAAAATGGGGTTCTAAAACAGGTTGTCTAATACTAGGAAGCAATTAGTATTTCAATAATACTGTCTCTAATCTGTCAGCAGAACCTGAGATTTTAAGCAAGTAAAATAGGCAGTCAAAAAAACCCTTTTTCTGAACATTAGAAAAATTATTGTTTGTTCATTTCACTTATCAGGCAACTGATTTTGCTTAATTACACTAAACACATGGCTTTTTACGGGATTTTTGGGGGGTGTGGGGGTGAACTTTGGGGGTGTTTTGTTTTGTGCTCCATGCCATTCCACAGTAGTTGAGTTTCTATAAGAATCCAGAATCCCAAACACTCATTGAGACCCAAAGTCTCTATCTCCCTGAAGAAGACAAATGGTCAAAACTTCCCTATAACATAAGATTTTAAAAAATCCTATTTCTCCACGCATGACCGAATAAGTGGAGCTCAGCAGTCATTTTACACTGAAGGCTTATACAAATAAATAGCTTTAGAGCCATTCTGACAGACATTCACTCCTCTACCCATCACCACTTAACTACAATATTATGTGCAGAGTATTATGTGCTGCTAATTCTGAAATACTTTGGCTGCCACACACTAAGGAGCCCTCAAGAACACGTTTTATTAAATTAGCAAAACCAAACTAAACTAGTATGAAATAAAATATTAAATTCTTGTCCCCACTCTTGGGAATACCCTGATACAGTTTCACTAGTAGACTGGCTGTCAAAGCAGTGCATAGCCTGATGTCTCACACCTTAAGATTATAGAAACCTGCACTCCACATGGCATAACCCAAACGTTTGTCTGAGGATCCAGCGGATTAGGGATCTGAGGGCCTCCATGACGTACAGCGGCAGCCCCACCATGCACCATCTGCCCAAATAAATCTGACAAGAGCAAGTAATCCCTGTTAGCTACAGCCCTGAACACCCACTACAGCCAAGGAATACTCTGTGAGAAGCCAGAGCTAAAAACACTGCTGAGAACGTGCAGAGTTATCAACCCCAATATGCAGGTACACTGATGCATCGTGCCCTGGTATTGAGCAGCCAGCTCTTACTCCTTGCTTAGTGCCACTAATCCCTCTGCAAGGCTTCTCCTAAGTCTGTACTGCTCTTGTGGAAACAAAGGAATCATTAATGATATATCCAGGAGAGTTTACTGTTACCATCTGCAGGAGCACTTACCAGGAAGGAGCACCTCCCAGCATTACAACAGGGCTATGTGCGGTATCCCGGTGCATACCTGGTTAGCTTTATTGTTTTCCTGAATTCATTAGTAATCGGAGCTTTGTAGCCTCCTTTCCTCAACAAGGAATCTATGGTTTGAATGTGGTCCCATCCTGTTGAATTTTACAGTAGCACAAATTAGTGAGAAACACAGCAATAGGAACAGATGTTGCAAAAGCACAGTACAGTGTGTGGTGCTGCTGAGAGCGCAAGAGCTCTGCTGGCGCTCGGGATAAACCAAAACATTCCTCCCTACTTCAGAACAGCTGAAGGAAGTACCACACGTAGGATTTCTTTACATTCTCAGTTCACGCTACAAACAACGTGTATTTTTCATCTCTTAGTTGAAATATATTAAAAGCAAACCCACTGTACCCAGGTGTCCAAGACTGGGCATGAGATACTAAACGAAACTTTTCCAAAACATTCAGGTATGATCATGTATCACAGCCACTTAAGACATTATAAATGATTATGACAATATGGAAAACTAAATTTCTGTATAACATTTAAAATAATTATTAGTGAACATGTGCAGAGAACTTGAAATCAGACTTCTTCATAAATATTGCTTAACTTTACAGAGATATGGCTAATTTTAGAAGGACTAGATATTACAGGTGTCTGGATAATGAAAGAAGCAATGGATTAAAAATACAGATTCATTACTGCTCTCAATAAAATCTTCATGCTTTCCAAAACTCCTATTTGTTTAAAAACTCTCATACTTTAAATAGCTGTTAGACATGTTATTTCCTAAAGATGCAATAATTAGTCACATTGTTACATTAAAAAACCGGAAAAAACCACAGTAGGTTTGGGCATATACAAAATACAAATGAATAGTTCTGGAGACTTTAAAGAATCTGACTGCAATTCATGGTCTACTAAAATTATTCAGAAATTTAGACACATTCCCTCCACAATTCCTGAATTTTAAAAAAAGCTTGGAATGCCTCTAGACTTTAAAGCAACTATTTGGAAACAGAATTATCAATTAAAAAGGATCCTCAGTAAAGGTATCAGCTGAACCCTTTGTCAACAAACACACATAAAAATGCAAAAAAAAAAAAAAGCAGCAGCAAAGAAAACTGTCAAAGATTGAGACAGACTGAGACACACTATCAACCTTGGAAATAAAAAACACAGTGAGTGCTCGGAGTCAGCAAAAGATGACTGTTCAACAAAATTGACTCTAATTTTTTAAATTCACCAACTTAAGTCTGTGCCCCTATTAAAAAGGACTTTAACAACATTATTGTGTCCTTTCATACTGAAAATAATTTCCTTCCATTCATTAAAAACCCATGGGAAGTCAGTGTTTGTAAAAGGAATTGAGTACTAGCAGAAAGTACCTAACTGCAAAACAACTTGATCACTGGGAATTCAGGAATAAATCGTGGTTAGGATAATTGCCCAACGCTTAACAGAGCTTCTGCATCCCCCTTATATCCCAGCCTAAGAGCCACACAAAAACTGGCAGCTTTTAATAACTGTTAGCCTGGCTGACAGCACTGTACCACCCCTCCACATTCTATTTTCCTACAGCTATGCTGCATTTGTGACTGTCTTAAAAAACAGCTACGGTTTACTGAATCCCTCTAGGAGACTGACACAGGCATGTAATTGGCATTTATATAAGAGTCTTCTTACAATTAAATATTGCTCCATCATCTGACATCAGTGCAAGGTCAAATATTGCATTTTAGATTTATAGGTATGTTTAAATTCTTCACCAGATCATATGAAATAAAGTGCAACAATGACCTTGCTCCTTCGCAACCTCCGGTAGGTAGGTGGCCGTGCGCTTTGATCCTTTCTCGTTGATGAATTCTATTCTAATGCCATGTACACCCACCTGCAAGAGATTGGCAGCTTCATTAGTACATTACCAGAGAAAAGATCCAACAGCTTTCTGACATGGTGAAACCCAAAACATGAACCTTTCAGTGGTTAACAGCATTTCACACAGAGTTTCAGGAGGTGGCACTGCAGTGGGTGTCATCTTTTTGAGAGGTGTTCACTTACAGCCGCGTAAGCTCAGCAGCAGCACAGGTACACAGGATGTTCCTCTGCTCCCCACCATGGAGCTTCATTCCTGGGCTGGAGGAAATCCAGCTGAGGGGCTAAAGTTGTTCTGTCTCCTCTGACACTGTCACCAATGTTGTTGCTGATAAAATCACCTGGTCACCAGCTATAATTTGCAGGCAAAACAGCTGCCAAATCTAATGAGGCTTCAATTAAGAGCATTAATTTTGTTCAAAGCAACAACTGAATGATCAAAGATTTGTCACACTATGGACTCGAGCCTGGAGCCTTCAAAATTTCTGCTCGCATATGAGGAGGAAACAGAAATATTCCAGAGTACCCAGCCTCAAACTCCTATTTCTGTGCTACTAAGAACTGTAAGGTGACAAAATGCCAGCATGGAAACCAAGATTACTAATACCAAGGAGCTGGATGCAGATAAAAATCAAAATGCCAAAAACATTAGAAAAAAACCAAAGAGGCTGGACACCTTTCCAGGGCATTGTTTAAGGTCCCCTGTTTTCAGGTTACAATAATTCTGTGGAGAGTACCTGCACTGCGATCAGGCCATAAAAGATATTCCATTGCCAGAAGTTTTCAGTTACTTTTGGATTCTGTGCACAAACACAAAGCATTAGTAGATGGACATTTTTATGCCCACATAACCAAGATGATTTTCCCATTTGAAGCCAAAGGTCCCAGCACTGTATGTGAAAACGAAGAGTTGATGCTTAAAAGGGTACCACGTTGTTCGGTATGGCACATCCTTGTGGACACAAAATTAATCGAAAAAAGCTGTAACAGTTTCTCCAGTGACAACTTACTTATTTTACCATAACTGCAGGGCAGTCAAAAAGCAAATAAGGAATATTTACAAAGCTCTACCACTTCGTCAATTAACATATTTGCTTATATTAAGACTTCAATTTTTAGTATTTTCATTCTTTATATATGATATAAGCAGGAGATATGGGAGGAAGAATCACTTGCAGCTGGTCAGGGTCACAACCATTTTTCCCTATGAATCTAACATTGTTCATAAATAGGAAAAATTTAACTTTGTAACTAACAAATTTAATTCACTGCAAATTTTAACATATTATTTCATTACCAAACACTCCTAAACACCAACTTTCATTGCATGGATATATATAATCACTAGAGAGATCAAATCTGTATACTCAGAAGATATAATTATGAACCCAAAGGGCCTGAAAGTAAAATGAAATTGTGTTAGAAGCTGAAAAAAGCCTAGAGAGTTTATCCCCAAACCAGTAAGTTTCTGTTGCTGGTGATTTTATAACTGTCTATATTCAGTTGCCCGACTACTAAGATGAAATATTTCCAGGGTTTGCAGAGCTTTAAATCCTGCAGAATATGAGATTCTAAATGCTACACAAGTGTTTTGCATAATAGTGACCACGTAATATTCATGAGCAACTAACCAGGAGCACTAGTGATGTATTAAGTATGATGCAACATTCAAGTTGCTCCACTGCTCTGGATGTTCCCCATTAACCATTTTAATGGACTTTTATGCCCATGTCTGTAGAAAAAAGGGATGAACAGCAGGGGAAAATTTCATAGCATCCTGTGGAGCATGAATTCCAACTGCATAGCTGAGCCGGACAAACAGCTTTTCATTGTTCAACTTCAGTTAAATCAAAACCAGGCTTGAGTTAAATAAATGGAAGCCACACACAAGCGAAGTAAAAATGATCCACACTAAGAGGGGCATGGGCACAGTGTGGAATTCATTTTGACTTCCTCAAGAGACTGGTGTTCAACTGATGCAAACTTCTGTGAGGTCTCCCAAAACAGCCCACTCCAAGATGGGAGGGTAAGGGCTGGGTCTGTGGAAGGCATAACTGCCCTGCTACCAGGAGCAGCACACACCTTCCTACACAGCCTCGGGCCTGCTTCTCAAACTAAAAATACTGATATACTACAGGCAACATTCTGTACAAGAACAACATCTGTCTGTGCAGTTTAGAAAAACAAACCAATCTTGTGCAGATGGAGCTGGAGTTCAGTCTCGCCTATTACCATTTATTAGGGAAATGACTGCCTACAGGTATCCCCTGGAGCTGAAAAGGGACCACGCAATCGCTGCTTCAGCCTCCCACGTGGATAGGAATCTATTTAAATTGTTGCTATTGGGAGAGGAAAGCAAGACAAGGAGAGAGACTTAGGCAAAAAACAATCTCTGCCAATACAAATATTTCCATGGGGTTTTAGAGCATGAAATACTGTATCCTATATAAGCAGTACTTGTAGATATAAACTTTCTGACCAGTTGTGTAAGTGGCCAGAGGCTCCCTAAAATTAGGTTCTGTGACAATATTAATTAAATTAACAGATCTTTCATTAAATCTAAGGATTTCATTAAACTACATTATTTTACTTCTGAAATGACCTTAACAAGACTTCAGACTTTGTTGTGTATTTAAACACATTAATATTAATTTATACACTTTTAAAAAATGAATTCTTTATTTCCATACACTTTGGGATGTGAGAAAACAGGTACATGCCACATTTATTGTTTTGCCAAGTGCCTATGGCACTTGCCAGATTACTGCCCACAATACCCCTTCTCTATATATATCTAAGAAAAAATGGTTCCAAAACCGTCTCTGACATCAAAGCTGAAGCAACTCTCCTGATGGACTGTTCTGCCCCAAAGCTCCAAACACAGTTCACCAATTTGTTCCTCATGGACTGATTCTCCAACCACACTGAGAGGAAGAAATAACACTATTCTCATTAGACTGTCCATGGGGAATTTGGATAAGCACCTGAACATTAGGCCTTGTTGAGACTTAAGTTTCTGTGCACTCCACTGTATCGTCCAGTAATGGTTCTGTTCGGTTCCATCTACTGCACTGAAATCTTTAAGAGATTTGCATGCAATCATCACTAATTAGTTTAAGATTAATTCATTGTAAAACAGTTGTTCAGAAATACATTAAAGCAGGTAACAAAGAGCCTGTTACAGAGAACCCACATGGAATGCTCCAGAGCTGGAGCAGTGCAACACCCCCTCGGTGTCAGGAACAAGCATCTGCCTGTTCCTTATGTCCACTCACTATCTGTGTTCTCCTACACCCAGACATGCTGCACAGCCCATACCACCACATGCCAGTGGCACTGTGACTCCCTGCTCTGGCTTAGGGACAGCCCTTCTACTAACTTGGGGTTTGTCAGCTCCATCTCTGAAGAGCAGCAACCTAGAAACATTTTCCAACAAAAAAGCTGGCTGGAACTTGCACAGTATTCCTTATGATACTACAGAACAGTAACTTTCCCCTTTATTTACCTGACTAATACTATGGAAATAGTGGTACACAAATGTGTTTGGAAATGGAAACCTTTAGATTAAGTGACTATTGCTACTTTCTTCAAGTTGATCTCACTTCTTATTAGCTGAATTCTACAGCTGTTTAGCCCCACATTAGCAGCAAATATGCTGGCTTCTTTCTGACCATCTTTAGTAGCATCTAAATACTACATTCTGATTTAACAACAGAGGCAAGACTCCTCAGGAGGTTTGTTCTCTACCTCATGGCAAGCATAATCATTCATTTACATACATGGAATCACTCAATATTGTCCAAAGAGAACAAAATATTGAGATTCAGACTATTTTTTCTCTGTTCTACAGAACAGAAGCTGAGAGCCACTGGTGTCGCTGCACTTGCAGGCAGGAAAGAACTTCTGCAACTCTTGAACATACCCACTTTGTCACCACTGAAAAGCCACCTTTCAGTCAAAATTACTGGCTACAACTATTTAAGCTAATATTTAAACCAGTGCACACAGGCTAAAGGCCTTTCCTATCAAGACAGCACACACAATTCTGCAGATTTTACTTTGCTGAAGAACAGCAACTTCAGGGCAAAGACCTCTTTCATGGTATTTTAAGGAAGAGCCACTGCTCAAGTCTAGCCAAAACGTTATTCTAAGTACATAGAATTGCAGACCTTTAGGATCTTTTCATAAAAAAGGAGGAGAGGATCTGAATCAGCAGGTCTGAATTAGTTTATAATGACTGCTATCAATAGCAGATATGTTTAAAAATAAGTGGCCTTTATGACTTGTCTTGTAACTAGTCCTTTGTTGTCTCATCTTTAATAAAAGAGCAGTACTATCACAAAACCTCCCCATATCTGAGCTTTTCATGCTATCCATTTCTCTGAGGTGGAAAGGCTGTGCAACTGTGCAACTCCACCCCAGCAGCAAGTGGTCTCTCATGGGTTTTGTGAAGCAGAAATGGAGATGCAGTTCCCACACTCCCAGAGTTCCTTTCAAAGCCCTACATCTGTTCAGCCACTGAAGTGCACGGCCATTCAAACTCACGGGTATGTAAGGATTCTAAGTTGTATTTTAGGAAGCATCCTTGTGAACATGGCTTTGAAGTGGTCCTTTAAAGATGTGTACTTTCCCCTAAATACTTTTATAAAAGGTGAAAATGGCAGCAATTTGAAAAATCATATGGGAGCTAACTGCAGTGAATTCCCACAGATCTGTTTACTTGATGGAAGTTTCTGCTGCAAAAGGATCTCACGTTGCTTTTTACAGCTGAAATATTCTTTTATTTAGTTTGGGAAGGTAATTCCTTAATGAGAGAAAACATCCATCACTCTGCTTCAGGATAGAGAAGACACTCCTGAGCTGTCTTCAGACAGCTTCACTCCTGACTTCAGATAACCTTGTCTTAAGCCCTCAGAGCAAAGTTGTCTGAATTGGCAATTCTGAAATATTGGGGCCTGTGTCAGCACATTGCTGACCTTGCTCCCACAAGATCATCAGTAGCACACCTACAAAAGCAGGGTCTCCTAACCAGGCTGATGATTTTCAGGATGATCTCAGCATGACAGGAGATGAAACATGCAGAATCTCTCTTTACATCATACTCTAGACATCCTGAAATGTCCTTTTGCCATTAATATTGCATAACTGCTACTCCCTTAAAAGACATATGGGTGACATAAGCTATCTCACTGACAGGCAGACAGTGATGAATCATTCTTTTAAGGACTAACAATTACAAATTTTATAATCTCATATTTAGATGTCACCCCCCTCCTCTGGGCCCCTTTGCATGGAAACCTAGTTTGTGACCATTTCTTGGAATTGTAGGAATTTGCAAAGGTTTTTAAAAACTTATCATTAAAAAACCTTAAATGAGATAGAGAGCAACTAAGCAAATGGGTAACACAAAGACTTTCGTATTTTTGACCCCTGCATTCTTGCCCCTAAGTCAGGGCTTTCCAATAAGAACAACCATGAGAATCCATAAAATCAATCAGAATTTAGCAACACTAGAGCTCTGCATTATGCTTACTTACAGTGTTGTTAAAGTCTCACAAGTTCTACACAAAACATAGAAAGAACATAGGAAGTAAAAGCCTCCTTTTTTTCATACGAGTTATGATTCAGCAGTCTCCCAAGGAACAAAGCTAAAACCAGTCTTTCCAAAGGAAAGTGGATTTTTGAACCCAGATTTTGCTTTTAGTTTTTCCTTAAGGATGAATATTTGGGCCATCTTAGAAGTTTATTTATTGAGACAATGAAACAGCACCTAATAACACTTACAGACTATGGCATGCAAAGAGCTAAATGCTATTTAATTATGTACTTCACATTTTCTGAGTCTATTCATAGTCTGATTTTTATTAAATTATAATAAATGAAATTTAAAACATCACAGTGATGGCTACCAGAAGTCAACCTGGTAGAGGAGAAAAATTCTACCATTTTGATTTCTAGCTTAGTTTAATATTAATAGTCACTAGTTTGATTGCTTGAAAACACTGTTTGAAGTGTCAAATGGCTGAGTGACAAGGCAGACTACTCCATAAAAGCTTCTTGTTGAGAATGCACACAGAGTTTCTGCTAAGATTCATTTTTGGTCTGACATTACCTAAAAAAAAATAAGTATTTCTGATTATGGTGAAAATGCTCATAAACCCTAAAGAAAACCAGGATTCATCTCATTCAGAATTATGTATCAGAAGGTAAGAAGCCCTTGTCATTATGAGGTGAACAGGAAACACATCTTTGTCAATTTTCAGCTACTGTAAAATTCATAATGCTGAGGTTACTGCTGGATACCCTCCTTCTGAGACAGCGGGGCCTCTTACTGTTCTAACAAGTGCAGTTTCTATTCAATATACATTTTTAATGTGTATTTTTAATGTGTAAATACAATAGAAAGCCTCTTTTTCTCCTAAGAAGTTCTAAATATTTAGTCAGGTTTAGTTATTATTAAAAGGAAATACTGTAGCTTTTGTTGTATCTCTGGTATTATTATTTCTGCTATCCTACGACAATTTCAAAATTTTTCTTATGTCCACTCAAAAATAGCTTCAAAGAGGAATGCAACATGATGACTGAGGTGAGGAGTTCATCTTAAGTCAAGTACCTTGTTTTTTGCAAGCGTCCAATGCCAAACAATTATGGGAAAAGAACATTACAGACTAACACTTCCATCAGTATACACTGTCATACACACGTCAGCATTTGCTTCTTAATCTCTTTTATGCTGCTGTTCCAAGAGGATGCATGCAGGTTTCCTAGAACCTGGCAATTAGAATAGATTCAGCTCCATGTGTAAGCAGCATTGAGAGCAATGATTTACGTGGCCTCATTGTATAAAGGCTTTGTGGGGTCTGTGCAGGACACTCACTCTGAAAGCAAAGTTTGGGGCAAGATGAGTGTCTCTACAAGCTAAATAAAGCAGCTTATTCTGGGATTGCAGTTTTGTGCAGTGCTTGTTTCCAGAAGCATACATCAGACTGTTAACCTCCATACTGGAGCACCCCTTTCCAGAGTCAATGGACTGATCTACCACATAGATCCAGCAAACGAGGCCTCAGGACAACTTTGCTCAGACAATACCTTCCTTGATGGAGTCTTAGACATCAAGACAACTGTGCAGACCACTCCGAATGCCTATGTGGGCAAAACTACAACTTCATTCCATTTGCATGGCTCAGACTTCTGAGGTGATGACGGTTTCATCAAAAAGTCTCTTTTGAATCTATGCACATAACTATATGTACAGAGTGCAAAATAGTGACAGCTACACTAATAGATACAAATCATTTAAACAGTGACTTCAGCTATAGATGTTCATAGTATCAAAATCATTTCTGTAAAAGATATCTAACATTCTTACCTCCCAATCCATGTAGTCACACACATCTTCAAAGTTAGTGAGTAGAGACACTGAGCAGAAAAGCCGTGGCAGCTCATCCCTCGTCATTGGGGGGAAACGACTATCTTTAAGGGCACTGTTGGAGACAAAACAGAATTTCAAAGGATTTTTTTTTTTTTTTAAATTTCAAGGATCTAATCTGAAGAGTAGAAAGGAGAAAATAAAAATCTTGATGAAATGATAACCAGTTTGATAACCCAGTCACCAGTGTAACACACTGATCAACATTCCCAATCTTTTCCTTAGAAATTGGTTTTGGTTCTTGGCTGGCCAATCAGATGATGTTCTGAGGGTCATTCCTTCCTGAGCTGGTTTTGCTACTGTGACAATCTTATTAATGAACCAGCAGAAAACTTTTGCAAAAAGTTACAAAAGCAATAGCTCTTCCACTTGCAACATGTAAACCCCTTTCAAAAAAGGATTGAATTTCACAACAGAAAGTGGAGAGGTAAGTTCTATAGCCTGCAGTGATCAAACACTTAATAGAGTAATCAAATTGTAGAACTTAATTTTTCAGTGAAAAAAGAAAAAAAACAAACAAGCAGAACATTCTCTAAAAAAGACTGGTATTCATGCTAACTAGCAAAGGTGAATATAAGAAGGTGAAAACATCCAAGGGCTCTACAGACCTGTAAACCTATGGGACTCAAGGAGGTTCTGCAAAGCAGATGTCATGATTAGTAACAGGGAAGCTTGCAAACAGCTAATCCATGGCTGACGTACCATTCTACAGACAAACACACCTAGCAGGGTAAAATCCACACCGAGGGGAGCTGCCTGTGCACAGGCCAGCACGCCTGGAAACACACAGCAGTTAACAGACAGCAAGCAGTGCCATAAGTAAGAACATTTGTAAAAACCTACTTGCGTAAGTTTGGTTAAGAACCAGTTAAATTGGCAAAGGGAAGGTTAAAGTGAGGATGGCATCTCAATCTTTTATTCTCTTAAGCTTTGAAACATGATGTGAATACAAACATGCTCATCTCCAACAAAAACAGTGATCTGCTAACTGAGCTTTTGGATGAGTAAAGAGAATTTAAGAGACTTACTGAAATACTACCAAGCTCTTCACGTGTCTCATTGTTTCATCTAACAATTAGATGGTTCTTAATCGTTTTACTTGGCCTAGAGCCAGTGGCTGCCATTAGCTGATATAATCACAGCCATGGTGTTAGAATAATGGCTGCAGGCTCTGCACCAGAAATCACCATTTTGTAGAAAGAGTAATAGAACTTCATTAAAGCAGTCCATGTAAGGACACATGAGGAAAAAAAAATCATGTAAAGTATAACTAAAGGAAATCATTATATGTATAACCAGAAACAGTTTCCCATCAAGAACTAATACCATACACTGCAGAGTTAAAAACAGAACCTACATTTTTCTGGGGTGGGGGGAAGGCAGGTTTTTGCAGCAGATATGCTACAATTACAAAACACAACATAGTATTGAAACTCAGAAGTCTTTCTCTACACAGGCCTGTGAAGAACTGGGAACACTAAAGAGATTTAAAGCATAAGGCAAATAATATTTAACTAATGACTTCCACTGAAGATATATCTAAAGTAGGTAATTCTAATGGGATTTTCCAGGCTAGCTTTGAAATTGCTGGAACCAAGCAGAGTTACCATCCTCTGCTCTCTGTTGGTTCAGAGCAACATCAGAAATCACTCCTATAGCCACAGCATACCAGCAACATCCCAAAATACCAACAACCTAATTCAGCTTTCAAATCCCCCCACATGGTGGGGAAAATAAATAAATATACATGTGTTCCTCAGAACACAAGGACAGCTCCAACCAAAAGTCTATCTAGATATAAGTCATAACCAACAGCAGTTAGCAAAATCAATGAATAAAAGAACATGGTCATAGCAAATGTTCAGGGGTACCTTCCTAGAATACTGTCCAGGAATCCAGTTATTTATATCTTAGGTATTTTGAGACAGAGCTGGGATCTGTGTATTTTAGAGGTCTTCTGAATTTTATTTAGTAAGTTCATGTACACACACTTTTAACATTTTACCCCCTTTTATAATTAAAAAATTATGCTTGGAAACTCCAATCCTCTTCAAATCCATTGCTATTACAAGTTTGCTTATATGCAGATGGCTCATTTCCCCAAGGCCTGGTGCATCTCTGTCATACAAACAATATATGTGAACACTGTACTGAGAAACACCCAGACAGACAAGCATTAGTTCATCAACAAACAACCAATTCAGTTATCTTAACAAACAACTGTACGCACAGATATTGCTAATATTACTTTAAATCTATTTCTCATAATTTATGCAACAATCTCACCAAGCAAAACACTTCCCATATTGCAAGAATTTACAACCTTCAGAAGATTTTTTTTTTTCCTTTTCTTTTGCACAGCTTGGTACTAGGAGCTTCTTTGAATTCCACTCCCTCAGGCCGCCAAAATCCACTGTGGATTTCAACGTTTTGAGGCAAAGGTTGTGTGCTGTGGGTGTAAGCCTGATCCCCACAAAGCTAGCAGCAAGTCTCCAGCAAATTCCCACTGACCAAAGATCTGCTGCACTGGCATTGCTAGATGAGAAACCATCTGTAATTTAACATTCATCAAGTTGTGCAGAAACAAACCTCACCGCATGCTCATGTAAGCCATGTCTCACAGAACCATAGAATATCCTAAGCTGGAAGGGACCCATCAGGATCATCAACTCCTGGCCCTGTGCAGGACACCCCAGCTCAGCTACTCCACTTAAATGCTGAGCTAATAATTCGAAACAAGATGAGCGAAGTCATGACAAATTTAAATATTGATAAAAAGCTGAGATATGAAACCTTCAGGTGAACACCATGGGAGCAGGAAGATGCACAAAGGTGTAAAAGCCTCAGGCACACAGAGGCAGCCAAGTGGTTCAGTTCCAGTGAAAGCAGTGCCATGCAGTGACCAGCACACACTGAGCAGCAAGCTCAGCTGGCCTGCTCCATTCTTCAGTAATGACACTGGCACAAATACCTTGTCTTCATGGAACCACCTCACAAGAACTAAAATATTGCTATCAAATGATGGAGTGATTTCAGTTATAACTAACTCCTGCTGAACTGCTAGGTGCTATTCCATCTGTACAGCATGCTGGAAAATTCCTCCTCGACACCTCCAAGACTACAGACACTGGTGCACAGATCCTGTCTCAACACTCCTGCTGCTGGAGGTAAGCGAGATACCTGGCAGAATAAGACCACAGATTTGAGTAACAGCCTCTGACATCACTGTGACTACACAGAGTATTGCTGTTATTTTATTCCTCCTGTCCCTGTCTTCAAGCCCTTTTTGTCTTTCAAAACAGCTTGGCCTCTGTTGTTTCATAAGTAAAACCAAAATTTACCTGGAGAAATTTGTGCTGATAATCAGCAACTGGAAAAAAATGTACTGAAGGGAAATGCCAACAAGAGAGCATTTATTTATACTGATTAGCTACACATGAAATGCCATCTGCTAACAATGAAATACTGTCTACTAACAAAATTTATGAGACAAAAATTGTATCAGGTGCCAGTTTTAGAAGAACTGCCTTAAAACCTTGTAACCTTTTCCTAATGAGTTTGGGCACCACATACTATTTTAAAACTTGTGATTTGTTTTAATGTGCTCTATATTACAGTTAGAGTACCAGTCATCTCAGTCATTCTATTATTACTACCATGGCCCCAACTCTACAGTAAATTCCAGATACCTTAAGAAAACCTAAAAGCACACCAGCTTCGTATCATCTCATCACAGATGAACTGCTTTCATTTTTGCCTTTCTCAATGCCTGGTTAGCAGGAGACATATGGCATTAGAGATGCTTCCCTTCAGGACTCAGCCATTATCCTTAAGTTTAAACTTCATCTCTGTGGGTAGCAAATAAATCACCATCTATGACTGCTCTGACAGTGCCAGTGGAACAAGCGGATGGTGCCCAGTAGTTCCTCAAGGGCAGCTGTCCATGTTGTACAAACCTCAGCTCTCAATGCTTGACAGACTGACATCACTCTCAGAAGTGTCAGCAGATGTCAACATTTAGTCCAAGGATAAAAATCCTTGCATGACTTTTACTTTTGCCGTTCTTGTTCTGGGAAGAAAGAGTATCAGTTTCTACAGGCAGCAGTTTAGCACTTACCATACACCTCACACACTCTACAAATATCTGGATGGAAATTCAGACCTGGGCCTCCCCTGACATGTCACTGCACTTGGCATGTATCTCCTGGTGACCAACTCTCAGTGAGCAGAAAACAAGACAAGGCAATGCTTGCCTTCCTCAAAAGCTCGTCACTGGTCTGAGCTCAGAATAAAAAATCACCGTGTAACTGTGTGTCAACATTCTTAAATGGCACAGGAGACTTAGGTGCCTGTACTTTCACAGCCTTAGAATTTGATTTTACTGTCTTATTCAATGCTGTCTTTTTCTGTCAATTCTTCTTTTAGAAAAAGGAATGAAATCTGCCATGTTAAATACCAAGTTAAAAAATATTAACTCCACAATTTTTATGTTAAACTTAGAATTAAGGAAGGGCAAGTGGAATTAACTAGCAAAAGAAGTTGGAAAAATTAGGGGAATTAAAAAAATACTTTCAAAGAAAATGCCCCCTAATTTTAAAAGCATTTTCTAGGCCGTCTGTTCTTTATTCCTCCATGCCCAGAAATAATTTACATATATTGCTGCTGACTAAATGGAAGTACATGGTACTGAAGAGCTGAAAAGAGGCAGTGCCAAGCAAGGGGAATTCTAGCTGGCCAATAAAAGGGCATTAGTTTTTCCACATAAGACTCTGCTCCATGTTAAAAGTGAAGCAAGCAAAGTCAGAATTGAATCCTGTTCAAGGAAAACTATTTTTAGACACAAAATGCATGCACGCACACACATGGCCTTTCTAGTTAAATATTTATGCAGTCTTGGATGTCCTAAGATCAAGTAATTGCCAGTTAAGAAAAAAACCAGAACAAAGTGTTACTCAACTATCAGTTTTTCTTCAGCTGAGCCATACTATGACAAATTTCAGCTTTTCTTCAAATGAAGTTTATTTGGCTATAGAAAATGTTTATCAGTAATCCCATTTTCCAAGGACCACCCCTCCTTATGTGGGATATAAAAAGCTTGCAAACACTTTAAAGACACTGAGACTATAGAAAGAAAAGGGAATTGTTTGAATTATTTTGAGTTGCTATGACAAACAGCATGATGGTTAGAAAAAAAAATTATATTCCTTATATATTTATGTTCCTTAAGACTACATCTTGTTTTCTATAAAATACCACTAGAGAAGCTCTTAGAATAGCCTGAAATGATAGTACATTCAGGTGAACTAAAATGAAATACATCATTGTGTTCTCCATCCATAATTTCTGTAGGCTATAAAAATGCCTTAAAAAAAAAAAAAAAAGCTTCAGTCTTTAAGAACCTAGGGCTCTTACATGTGATGTAGCAGATGGGTAACAAACAGTAGAACATGAATTGGGGAAATAAGAAGTAGTAGTGGAGTTTCACTTCTCTGTTTAGAAATGCCTCAAAATCCTTGATTGAATTTAAAAGATCCTTTAAAAGAGTTTGATAGCATATAAGCATCAAAAATAGTAAAGAAGGATTTTGATGCAGATGAATGGAAGCATTAAATGAATTAAATTCCTAGTATTTTACTCATTGTTATTTAACAACAAACATTAACAATAAAATTTCTCACTAAAGCTCTTTTTAGGGGACAGTCACATCTACAGACCCACGCTGGACAGAGTTTAGATAAAATTAGATACAGTTTGGTACATTGCTGGAAATGACTTCGAAGGCTTAAACATGACACGGGAGGAGGAGATGCAAAGGAAGCTGTCAAACACTGGGCATGATGTAAGTAATACTCACTTTTATAGGAAGTGTGAATGAGGCAGAGACAGTAAGTGACTCATGCAATTTAGGAGGCTTACACAGTGAGTCAGTGACAGAACTGAGAACAGAATCCAAGATCCCTGACGCCTAAAAATCTACTTTTTGTGACAGCCTCTCTTCCACTGTCTGCTCAGCCTACCCTGTAGAAACACAGCTCCCAGAGAATTAATCAAAACAGAACTGATAAATTTAATCCAATTTAAAAATTAATTTTCCGTTACTTTTTTAGTTCACTCTCTTACAGTCACTTTTCTCTTAACCGGTTTCCAATACCGAACACAGTTAAACCAAACCATAATTTTCTGGCACCTAAATAATTTTTCAAATATCATCAGTAGACATACGAAGAGTAGGCTAAAGGTCTTACTTTACAAACTATTACCCTCTTCTCATAAACAGTACCTTGGAACAACTTCCAGATGGTAGGGAAAGGACTTAAATTCTACCAGCTCTTCATTTAGATCAGTAAGTATAACCCTGAGATTCCGGAACTTTTTCACTGAGCGAACTAAGCTTAGTAGAATTACCTTTGAAGATGTATTTAACAAAGAAATGGCCCTGTGTCAATGAACTCAGCCCAAAGGGCCCACATATTGTTCTTCAATTAATTCAAAACAGCCTGAAACTAATGAGTGGCAAACTCACTGGACTTTAGGGACCAGTGAAGAAATGACAACAGCAAGAGACACTTGGTCCCAGGGTTTCAGAGGAAAAAAAAAAATATATATATATAGAGTATTTATTGTTCCATTGCTGGGTTACTGAGCAGTGAAGTTAGTTCAGATTTTTACTTTTTCATTCAGTAACTTCAATAAAGAACACTTAAGCAGACCACCAGTATTTTCCTAATGAAAATCAGCTCTCATAGCTTGGTTTGGCAGAGACCAGAGAAAACGAACAGCTTCCAAGTCATGACATGCAATTAATTTTTAAGCCAGAAAAGCAGGGCAGAGTGTGCTCTACTTCAAAAAGTGAAATTATTATGAATACAATCCTCCTAGCTGTCAGCATAAGGCATCAGACAGCCCAACACAACCCCCACAGGTCAGCCTTCTACCGACTTTTATTTATGACCAGCAGAATTTTGCTAACTTAAATGAAGATTTCAAGGAGTGATTTACATGCAACAACAAATCACTTGAATGCAAGGAAAAAGAATTTATTTATATTGTCTTTTTTTTGGGTCAGACTGGAAAAATTTCCAGGAAACAAAACAACTGTGAATGACGTGTTTTTCCTGAACCCTCCCTTACATTTGGGAGACAGAAAGGGAAAGAACAACATTTATACTTCCTGCACATTATGTTGCTAAGTGGTAGTCACAGGGTAAAAAAAGAAATACACACTTGTTGTGGGGCAAGGAAACACATCTCTGAAGTTCTAGCTGATTTTATCAGCACAGTGCAGCAGGTAACAGCAACAGCATTCCAGGTGGGACAAATAAAATACTGATCTGGAATTTTGGCTCTTGAATCTAATTATTTATTTTTTACTCCACAAAAGTGAAGTATGCCAGAAAGTCTCTCTTCTCCCAACCTGTCTGAAATCAGACATGTAACTTAATAGGAAGAAGGAATATCCTGCTACTCTATTTTAGACAGTTATTCAAGCTTTGAAAAGAATACCATTCTTCTAAAAGACAAAGCGGAGCACATATATAAATTAAGCACTTAGAAAAGCTCATCAGAAAAGGCAACCTACGTTGGCTACATAAGACAATTAAGACTCTATTTTAGACAGCCAGAGGCTCCTAAAATAAGCTGTCTGTATGTTCTCCTTATTTAACAGCTTCAGTTATATTAAGAATATTTTTATGTGCACACATGTATTGTGGAAAACATACCCACAATTAAAAATTAAACCATACTGGTATTGCTCACAATATTCTGGGCCCTTGTTTTTCTACAAAAAAGTACACGAGTTGTTTAAATCTAAAGACACCTTTACAGAATATTTCTAGGGGTACTTAAAATTTCCAAACAAATCCTTATTTAATTTTTTATTCTAGCTACATGGTACAGATCCACTCCAGAGCACACACAAAGGACTGACATGGTCTGAGATGCTGCTCAGGAATTCTGTAGTCACTCTGAGTATCTGCTAAGACACAGAGCTAATGCGCACCTGCCCAGGGACAATGGGCTGAAATTCCTGGGAGTTTAACTACTGCTGGTTCTTCAGCTGGGTCTGTCAGCCTTGTGTATGTAGCAGATGAAAACTCAAACTCCTCACTGACTCACTGTTACAAAATTTAAGAAAAGAAAGCTCACAAGCATGAAGCTGTAAAAGCCAACACTCCCATAAATTCCGGGCTTTTTAGCAGAAAGAAACAAAGATGTTTTTTCTACTGCTCTGACAATTACCCAGAGAAATATTCTATCACACTGTACCAAATAAATCTAGTTCATCATTATGCCATGATGATATTACACTGTGTGGACATGACGCCTGAAATGAATTTCTCTTTCTTTCTGCCATAAAGTATCAAGGAAACAACAAAGGTTGCATGAAGAGGTTCTTGAAGTTTAGGAGAAATTTGTGTATGTGCTGTCATAGACTTCAAGTGGAAAAGTATGATCACAGAAGTCACAGCTGCTGCAACCTGTTCCCATTAAAAAATTCAGTTAAAACTAAAAAGACCAACAAAGTAATACTGTAGGTTCCTGATTACATTCATAAGAGTCAAGTTTCTGTGACTTTAACTTCCTTACTGTTTCCTGAAACCAGAAATCTTACACTATACTGCTTCTGTGGCTCTAACGGACTTATCGACCTTTCAAAAGGCCAAATAAGGTAAAGACTCAATTTTTCTCACAGTTTTAGTCCTGCAGAGCATGAGGGTATCATTTTGCATTACTATACAATATACCCTATTACACCAGAAAAAAAAATTAAAATCTTAAACTGTGCTAACTTCAAGATGCAGCAGAGCTTCAGTAACACTTCAGAGGTACACCCTGACACAGGTGTGCTAAATCCAAAATCTTCCCATCACACAGTGCAGTGAGAGAGGGAGGCAGCTTGGAGCACAGCACAGCCCAGAGTGAGCAGTTACTGTGCATTTGCCCAGGGGCAGGCAGAGGGCTGTAACTCCTTGTTTCATCTACCCCATACTGTAGAAGCTGAACCAAGGCAGTTTGGGACATCCACTGCCCCACAGCTGCCTGCACTGGGAACTGCTCAGCATGGACCACAAACAACATCTTCTGACTACAAGGGAACATCAGGTCAGCAGCTGTATACAGGACTTTCTTCATAGGGGGCAGCTTCTTTTCTGCCTTTACCTGTATTGTCCCTCACCTGTCCCTGCATCATACATCCCGTTGGGATAAATGACAGTAGAATTCACAAAGGCGTGACAGTTTATGCCATAAACATTCAGAAAGCTGAAAGGTGTCAATTGCCACAGAAATGGCCTTGTTTTGCTACATAAAAACCAAAGCCACAGCACTTAAAACAATCTCCCAGCATAACACAGTGATTGTCACAGTGACTCCAGACGCTTGTTTAAAAACTGAGCGACAAAACTGACCAGGGTTTGGTGTGTATGTTTTTGTTTGGTGAACATATGATAACAGACTAGTCAGAAAATTCTAATTGAGCTCCAACTGGACTAAATTGTAATGTCACTAAAAGGCTTTCCAGCAGATGGCAAAGTTTAGATATTCAACAAAAATGAACTGCTCAATTACACTTAGAACCACACAGCTTGAGCAACGTTAACCACCCAAATCCCTGGGAACATAAAAAGAAATCCCTAGAATTCTCTACATCTCCAGCATGTCTCTCAATATTGACCTAAGATCATTATTTTACCCCAAAACAGATACTGAAGTCAACACAAAAATCTTTAAGGCCACATAATCACTGAATTCAATTCTCATTTAGGCAATTCACAAGATATTGCTCCCACTCTAAAGCCGCATTCAAGTCATAATTTTATAAAAGAACAAATTAATGAGGTATTTTTAATTTATTATGAACTTTAAAAAGACCTCATCTTAAGAACATACATAAAAATGTTTCTAAATGTCACAGCAATGCAGTTATATGTAAATACAGGAAGGTAATTTAAACATTTACATCTTCAATTTCCTGCAGCTTGCAAAAAGAGGGTCTTTTTTAATTGTGCTGCTGAGATTCTACAACAAAAGAGTACTTCACTTTCTCAACACTTCTTTTGTCACCAGAAACACTATATTTTTATGTAAAAATATGATAGTTGAATTTTTATTGCTCAGTTTCAGTACTGTTTGCCACAAACACTGAAACTGTGTTTTTTTCATCAGGACTTTGAAACCACAGTGATGGACAAATTAAATATGCATGATCAGGTTAAATATAAGGAAAGCAACAGGCATGGTAGATTATGCAGTAAATCAATTAAGAAGGACAAATATCATAGAATCACAGAATAGTTCTGGGTTTGAAGGGACCCTAGAGATCATTTCATTCCCTGCTGTGGGCAGGGACACCTTCCACCAGACCAGGTTGGCTCAATCATATTTGCTTACCTGAGGTATTGCAGAAAATAGTTAACAGAAAAAGATTAAGACAAGAAAACATGCTGGAATATGAAGGTATTAGTAAATATAGTCTGAGAAATGAAAGGTGACAGAATTCAGGCTTGAAATTCTTCAACAAACACATAAACTGAGAGTAACCCAAGGTCCACACTGCCTTACAGTCTAGAATATGACCACTCAAAATACAGAACACAGAATAATATCCTGGCTTGTTTCCCAAGATTTGTGTTTCATCAGTATCTCAACTCAACTTGGATTATGTTTAAACCAACTGGTTTTTACCTAAATGCAATCTCTTACCCATCTTGCGAGTGCATCTGCAAAGAGTTGCAGATCTGACTGTTGTCAGTGTAGAGGATGATGTATGAGCTCACAGCATCTTACTAATTCTCAGTGTTTTTATAAATATAGTAAAAGACAGGCACAAGATGAATCCCTTGTGGCACATCACATGTAACAAGACCTCAGGGAAAGAAAAGGTCCTTCCTTATTTCATGAGAGTTTTGGTTTCTATGCACTTGCTCCCGCTATCATGAAACTATTCTAGAATGCAGCCATCAGAACTGCTGCATCAACAGAATTTAATTCCTATTTAAGGCAACAAAAACGGCTTAACATTTTTTCTGTTCCTTTGGTATGTGTGCACATTTTTATTTCATATATGAATCCCATTAACAGGTCAAGCTATGACATTACTTCTACAAATCCCCAATTAAAAAATAGAGTACGTTTTAGATACATAAACACATTCTATATATCTGGAAGCTTTGCTTCCTGCATTTCCTTCCCTTTATCTTCCACACACAAAGAAGTTGTCTCTAAGCCATCTTCTTATTCTCCTTTTAGCAACTCTGCCACTTCTCTCTCGCTCACGAGAGCGGGTCACGATTCCATCCTTTTATTCCTTCCAGATTCCTGTCACAATTCTGTCTGCCTGGGGTGGCACGCTCTGTGCCACCTGCTACCTACTCAGCTTACAGAAGTGCCTGGATGGGGCATTCGCAACTCACTCTTATCTAAGGTCAAGATGCCCAAGCAACAGAACGTTTGCAAGCTCAGATAAACAGTACATTCAGTTCCAAGTCTGCCAGCTGTCACTCTGTATATGTTTTTCACTCTAAACCAGGTTTTGAGTAGCAAATAAAAACAGCTGGAGTGGAATGAAAAGGAAGTTCTGAAATGAAGAAAAGGCAAAAGGTCCAGGTTAGGCTACATCTGTCTGTGACCTCAAAAAACTGTAACTCAAGTATTCAAGGAATGCATTTGAATCAATAGCATTATATACATTTGAAAAGTCTGCTTATGAATTAAATATTTTAAATCACATCTTCTTAGAGAAACTAAAGGCTAAATTCTTCTGCCTTTGAAGGTAGTAGAGTTTTGCCATTCACTGCAGTAATGTCTAAACGAGGAAAGGACTGTTGTGTCCATGTGTCTATTCAGCTTTTAACTACCATGAACATCTCGCATTGCTACATATGTTTAACTGAGGGAATTGTACCAAGAGCAACTGAATCCCAACTACTCAATGTTAAATGAGGATACAGTGTGGAGACATAAAAAATCGTTTAGTCATAATCATACCATTAGAGATACAATTCAACACATCTATCTAAAGTGGTTAATATTTAAATGGAAATAGATGTCATCACCTTTCTAAAAAGCAACTCACGAAATGTTTCACCTCCTGAATGTCAGGAATGCTTTAGTCAAACACAGTCTTGTGAAATCATATGTAACAGCTCTTGGAAATTTACATTTTTGGGGGAAAAAGAAAAGATCATGCATTGTAGACTTCCACAAACCTGAAAAGGGTTTTCTGAGCAACAAACCAGAAAGTCACCCTTTTAGTAATTGGAAAAGCCAAGTACACAAAGAGGGGTGGCTCTGGCAAACGAGGCTGCACACGGTGCAGAGACCTCCACAGACAAAGCACAGCTGCTGCTCTTTGCAATGAGGGATTAGCAGTCTAGGTCAAAGGAAAAAAGCTTCTCTGTAGCTAAGTGAGCAAACTGCAGAATGCATCCTCAGCACAGATGAGAAAGGGCCAGCTAACCAGCTTGCAAATTGTGCAGAAGCTTCTGGGAACAGAAACAAAATCAGCGTCAATTTCTTGACAGAGCATGTAAAATATTTCTGGTGAAAAGCAGTGATGCCCTGCTGTAGAACTGAGGTTTCAATGACCTCTCAATTACTTTAAAATTACATTTCTCCTTTCCCTTGTGTTCACTTATATAACAAGCACTTTTTCTTAATGGGAAAACGAACACATTACTTGTGGGGCTTTAACAACAGCATCTGGAAGTAACTGGCCCAGAGATAGCAGCTCTTTTAACTCTAATTCCCTAACAACCGAAGCTGTTAAATGCATACATATATGCACACAGAACTTTTTTCTTACATACAGACATTTTAATCTCAACTTTTGTACAATTGAGTCATATTATATTTTGGCTTTACATTGACACTTCAGTTAAATGGGATATAAGCCAATATTAGAAGAAAATAATTGCTAACCTTTTATTACATACTAAATTTAGTTTTATTCTGCATCATTCACTTTAGCATCACTAAATAAAAGAAATGAAGAGTTTCCTGAAGTAAGAAACACTGTTTTAATGTATCAGTGTGAATGTATTTCTAACCTGGCTTTTATTTATCAATAAAGCACTGAAAAAGTTATTCACAATGAGGCTGTTATCTAAAGCAGCAAATTATTGCACATTACCAGAACCTTGACACCTATTTCAGTTTGTGGTATTATAGAAGTCATCAAAATTATTTGAACTAGAAGTACCAGAAAGTTGTACTGGTCAAAAAAACCCAGGAGCTTTTCTTCTTTTCCCCTGTCAAATCAAAACCAAGGGAATTTTAATGAACTGGAAAATGCAATAGAAAAAAAAAGTCACCTTTCCTTGCTGGTAAAGAGTTTGCAATACCTGATTTCATATATAAATTTACACAACTGTTAGTAATTGCCATTATCACAAAGGGCCCTTTCAAAGTGGCAACTTCTGACAGATGGGAAGTTCCCAGGAGCTGTGCCCAGGCTCAGCAGAGCACTTCTTAACATCTGCACCAGTTCCCCAAGTTCTTGTGGGAGTTATTTATATACTGTACTTCTCCAACCTGAGAGACTGCTTGCGTGACAACTGACCCTTTAATGCAAGTAATCTGCACTAAGAAATAAAGATTATACCATTGCACTGGAACAGCAAACCTAAATTTAAGTATGTGAGCTGACACTTTGTAGCCTACGTATTATATTTAAGACACAGGCACATGTCACCATTCCCCCACAGAGAATATCCTTGCTTGAAGAACTGAGTGTTAGCAGTCCTACGGAAATTTGTACTGATGGCCAAAAAAAGCTTTTCTCCACCATGGTCAAAAGCTATTCTCTACATGTAAATTACAACTATATTAAGAAAAGTTTTAATGAAAAATTTTGAAAATTCACATAAAAGTAGGAATCTTTGAGATTAGAAATATTTTTGGTTCTACAACAAATATTTCTAAGTAATGGTTTATTTACATACTTTTGTAGCAGTAGATGCTTTGTGAACTGCATCAATACACAGTTATTTACAGAGCTAAAAAAAATAATCTAAGTACATTCAGTTTATTTCTAAAATAAAGCCTATCAAAAATATACACTTGTTTATAGAGTGTATATAGCACTCCATACATTTTCCTAAGGAGTACAGTTGAAAATGGCAGAATCTGGAAAGTGCATCTGCAAGTCAAAGGAAAGAGACAAACCTGGAGTGCTTCTTTCCCTAATATTATATTTTTAAATGAATGTTAGAAAAGAAAAACCTGGTTATTTTCAGGTAAAGTATATATCTTCCCGTAAAACGCAGCAGATGAACTGGAGTAAAACTCCAGTTATCTGGCAATGATGAAGTTCAAGACAGTCCTTCAAGACTTTCCTGTGTGTTTTTTCTCCCTCCCCACTCTGAGGTCACTTGCTCACAAATACACATGATATGAGTTGAAACAGTGCAGAGTGATTGGGCCTTTAAGACTTTAGGACTACCTCAGAAGTGGTGCTTAACTTTAGAGGTCTTCAGACATTCTTCAGCATTTTATATGGCCGCCTGTGTTCCAGCAGTGGATAGGCTATTTCTTCTTCTTCCAAGAGTTTTTATACCATCTTAACTGCACAGCTCTCGTAAAGGACATAACTTCTCTCTTCCTAGTGTCAACAGGAACAAATTTTAGAAACAGGTATCTGTCAGTACTATTTAAAAATACCAGAAAACTCTGCCACAGTTTACAAGAGCATTTTAACTCATTACTCTGATCTATGGAAAATGGTAAAAAACAATTTCAAAAGCTTCAACACCTTTGTGTTAAAGTGAACAGGGATAACAAGGGCTTTTGGAGCCCAGTTCCCCACACCCAGTTTCTGCTATTTCTTCTTTATAGTCTTAAAAGGAAGCATCAGAAAACACCTAAATGGAGGAGGTGCTGACAGACTGAAAACTTTAATTAAGACTCCTTTCCCACAGTGCCTCCCACGCAAAGCTGCAGAGTTTAAAGATTTTAACAGCTTATAAGCATGAGACAATTCTTTTTCCTGTGACCTTGCCTAATCTCTGCTAACTGGTATTAAAACATCAGATTTCAGTAAAAATCCTTGAGCCAAAGTATACTTCTACTAGGCAAGGTATCTAATATCCCACAGCTGCACCTCAGTTCCCAGTCGTACTTACGATGTCTCATATTTAGCACGTATAAGCACTGGTCAGTCTGTGCAGTGGGATGTTTTACTGCCCTCACAAGAAAGTTGTGGAAAACATCCCTTACTCTATATTAAAAATGAACACCTACTGCTAAGCTGAGAACTGCCAGAGAAAAAAACTCACCCAGAAGCAGGTAACTTCTATGCCAACTTTTTCCATTCTGTCCTGTTTCCAAGTGGACAAATCCTTTCTTTACAACGGAAGTGCTCTGAGACACACTTCACCTACACCTCTGCCTGCTGTGAGCACAGTCCTGTCTTGTGTTCTGTAGCACTGGCCCATAACTCAGCACATCTTCGTAACACTTCAGAAATCAGTATGTCACCAAGAGTCTCAAAAGAAAGCAAATACCATTATAATAATGTTTTGGTGATGTTCCCCTTAAGACTATTACACAAGAAGATTAAAAAGTTGAGTAAAACCCATGGAAGTACCAAGTATCTGTACTAGTAAAGGAAAAGCACGTTACGGCAATATAGAGCTTTGCTAGGAAAGCCAGGGTGGCCAATTCCTCTGCCTCCACCCTCCCTTCCAAACACTTCTATCAAGTAATATTCAAAGACAAATAAAAATCTGAGTTAGAACCAAACTAGTGTTTCAACTCAACTAGAACTCTGTCTTTGAACTTACAGGGTGTGTATCATTTTGTTCACATAATAGGAGACTGTGTGGGAAGAACATGAAATGCAAGAACATCATGGGAAGGACTAGAGTCACAAATGACATGGCTCCTCCCTGAAACCCATCTGGAAAGTCTGAGTAACTGCTGGGTATCACCATTTAGTCACATTCAATCAAATATCAGCAACATCTGATTTATTCCAAATAGCACAAGTTACATCAACTAACGAAAATTATCTTGCTTGAGCATGTCTTTTTCTAAGCACATATTTTATAAGAAGTACATTTTTGAAATTCCCAATTTTTAATGCATTTTTTAAAATAAGATGAAGAAATAAGTATTTCAAATCTGGCCAGTTTCTTTAGCTATACCAAATTCTACTGCTGAGACATTAAACTTAAGACAGTCTCAGTAAAACCCCCACTAAACTTCATGGAACCACTTTATACAGATACAGCAATTTGGCAATAATTTTTAATAATAAAATTTATTTTTCCTTGATTTTCAGGTACCTTTCATGAACAGTCAACTCACAGAGTAAGTTTACTCTACAAAACACAGCAAGGCATTCTCCTGTGCCAAAGCATTCATATTCTATAATTCAGTTTTCCCAGCAAAATAGTAAAATGGTAATCAATATTTCATAACCCTGGATCTATTGAAAAAGCTTTGGGAGAGCATCATTATGCTCTCCTCCTTTCATAAAGATAATAATCTAAGGACTGTCCTTCCATTTGTGGCGTTTTCCTTTGCTTTCTTTAAAGAAGTGTTGCTAAGGAAACAAGACTCTCATCTACCATTAGGTCCAAGGGTCTAGCAAGGTTTTTCTCAGAAATAACAGACCAACAATTACAAAACCGGTATTTTTTTTGTTTTGTTTTGTTTGTTTTTAAATAAAGAAAAAAATTAAGGCAGAATTATTACATTCCCAACACACACAATATGCAAAAACATATATTCCCTAGGGTATGCTCCTCTCTTCTAAACAGTATTTTCCTTTCATAACAAAATAAGGAGAAGCATTTAACCAATCATTAAAGCAAAAATTTGGGGTTTTTTTTCACTTAAAGAGCCAGTATGGTATTTAGCTTTGCCCTTTGAGAAAAAGCAGCAGACAGTTTTGTTAAACAAGAGTTCCCTGAAATAATGACCTGGCACTGTGCGCACAAAATCATTACAGACCTATTTACTGAACTGACTCACACAGAGTAACTAAGCCTGGCTCAATAAATTCAAATTTATATACTTCATTTAGACTTTCTGGTATTGTGGGTTTCCACCACAAACCATTTTACTAATAAACATATATTCCACCAGAAGAGATCTTAGGATTTACCCAAAATAAAGTGCTTGTTATCTGTACAGTCAGTGTCTACAAGCAGAGTCAAAGCAATTAGCTTTTATTGGCTTAGATAAAATTTAAAATATGAACAGCTCCAAGTCTTAGTAAAGTCTCATCTATATACAGATGATGTGGCAGGCAAAGCCATGAGCCAGTAAAAAATGTCTACATGTTAAAATAATTTTGCCTCAGTTTCAGTAGAAGTAATCAGTAAATACTTAAAGATCACAGTGCTAATACCTTAATTTTGTATTTTAATAGAAGCATTTTTGAAAACAAAAAGGGGTTCTAAGATACAGTATTATTAATACCTCTGGAGGTCAACACCATCATAAATATATACATATCTATATACATCTTCTAATTTGTAAAGTGAAGTTGAACGCTGAACTGCCTTAATATACTTCAGCCCAGTTCTGACTCAGAACACATATGTGCTGTATATTATATGCCATATATGACTATATATGTGTATATCATAATACATGTGTTCAGTACCTATGTATTTCCAAATATCTTTCAAACACAGCTTTGGCTCAGACACCTCTTTCTTTTGCTAAGGAGTTTTAGTGATATGAAACTGCTAGAAAATGATGAAAATAAACCCCTCTCTCTGCTGCTGCCTGGCAGGCGAGCAGGACCTGCCTTATACTGGGCACTGGGTGATGCCCACGTCATGGCAACCAATCCACGGGGGCCCAAGTTAGCAGAACAGCAGCCCTGAAACTTCTTCAGCATCCTTGAACTCTCCTTAGGCCAGGGAGCTCCCACCCTGGAAGGAAAAGTACCCAGTACACCCTCTTAAGTGTCAGTTTGGCACTCCACATCCTACCTCCCCAGGAATGTAGGATGCTCTGAAATCACTCCTACAGAACCTTGTAACTCAGTGAGGGAAAATGATGGTGTAACACAGTTGTTTACTCTGGAGATGTTTAGCCTGGAGAAGAAGAGGCTCAGGGGAGACCCTTCTGTGCTCTACCTGCAAGGAGGCTGTAAGCCAGGTGTGGTCAGCCTCTTCTCCCAAACAGCAAGCCATAGGACAAGAGAAAACGGCCTCAAATTGTACCGGGGGCTATTTGGAAATATTTCTTCACCAAAAGTGTTGTCAAGCATTGAAACAGGCTGCCCAGGCAAGTGGTGAAGTCCCCAGCCCTAGAGGGATTTAGAAGCCATGTAGATGTGGCACTTGGAGACAGGGTTGAGTGGTAGGCTTGGCGGTGCTGAGTTAATGGTTGGACTTGATGACCTTAAAGGTCTTTTTTGATGTAAACAATTCTATGATTCAATATGAAAGATGAGTATCTGAGAAGTCCCAGCTGCCTGCAGTTTTACTGGTTCAACAAGCTTTGACAGCATGTGGGGCATCTTTATTCTTAAAACTTAGTGGATTTAAAAAATTTTACCTTGCATGAGTGCAATTTGCTGTTAAGTGGAGATAGGAGTTACACATTCCAGAGGGTTATTACCACTGGCTTCCCACATGCTCTGTGGTACACAGCTGTTGCCTGTCCACTCAACTGGACACAGAACCATGTTACCACCTATGGCCCTAAGCACCTCTTCTCACTTGGAGATCTGTGCCCTCTACCTCAATAAGGCAACCCTGAGAACTAGGAGACAACCTGAAGAACTCAGAGGTGACCAGCAGACACCCACTTTTCACAGACACGTACAAATGGAAAGGAAGCTTCCTGACATTAAAAACAGTATTAAACACAGAAGAACAGCATAACCCTGGTGAGTTCAGGCTGTCACGAACCTACACTGCTCTCTGTGGAATTTAATTTTGAGCGTGATAACGTAAGCTTCCTCTCACAATTAATTATCAGGTGTTTTTCCACTGGTCGCCACCAGACAGTGCATTAGTAGAATTTAAAAAAACTGACTTTCAGCAGTGGTCTACTATAAATCAAAGCCAAAAGTAAGACAGCCTGCAAAGTATTATCAGTGAGCAACACAGAAACAACAATATGCTCTGAAATATTACATGAAATATTATTTGCACAAATTAATTCAACCTATGGCTTCTGTCAATAGTGAAGGTCACAAAAACAGTCAAAAACATGTAATTCCCCCAGCTCTGCAGTTCAAAAAATTGCAGTCAGATAGATGAGCATGCTTTGCCCTGGATCAATGGTAATGGCTATCTACACCCATAGCAACACTGCCTGGTGAAAAAGGTTTTGGGAAGTTAGCACTGACCTGTGGGACTGATTACAGGGTTAGAGTAGTAAACTCAACTGAACATATAAAGAAAGTTGTCCTGTCTGCACAAATACTTGTCACTAGTCTTTAGCAAATAAGGCCAGCATCAATCTTAATGTGATCAGTCATCAAATATTTTTAAATTTTACCCCTTAAATTAGCTTGCCATACTGCCGTCTTACAGTTGTATGGTAAACTTTGGAACAGGAGGAAAGAGTTAGTGTTTTTCACAGAGAGAGCAGGCAATATTGCAGCAACAAGGACTAAGACTCTTGAAATTGCTGATGAAGACAGAGCAGTACTTGATGCCAGCAGTAGCGAAATCCTCATATGGAACGTACACCCAAATTCAGTTATGAGAAAGTTGGGGTTTAGGTTTCATTTCCTTCCATCCTGTGCTTCTCATACCAAGCTTCTCTTTGTTTCCTTTTCTTGATCAACCACATCTAGGCTGAGTGTCTGACAGGAGTCCTATTTCCCTCAGGTGGAGTGGTAAGTAGAACACACAACAAAAAGACTGATCACATCATATAGTCAGTAGAGTAGCCTATGCTAGTTAAAGGAAGGTGGGTTACATATTATTTTAAAATTTAAACCCAGTTTTCAGCCATTAGGTTAATATACTTAAGCCTTGGAGTCCTCCAATTTTTCTTCACTACTTTCTTCTGCGACAGCAGACTCTGCCATGTAACATCTCTCTTTACCTGCCTGTTCTCTATCACCCTCCCCAGACGCATATTCTAGCCTTGATGGGCTAAACCAACACAGAGTTAAAAATTTATGCACCTACACTTTTACATAGGTATAAAATATTACTTCAAATTCTATGAAACAGGTTAACAAACAAAACTAAAATATCAAATGAAACCATTTTTTTCAGTATCTCAAGTGTACGAAAGCAGGAGTTCAAAACTTCAGTGCCAAAACCTAAGTCTTACTGCTGTACAGAATACATGAAAAAGTAATTTATCAACCTGTTATGAAATTCTGTGGTAACCTGCTTCCAAGTTCAGAGCATTTTCTTGAAGGAGCTGTAAAACATAAGGTGTTTTTCATAATCTGGATTGGTTTATTTTTATGGATTCAGGTGGGATATACAATTAACACATTCAGTCTAAAGAACTATTGTGCCCATGGTAAAATTTCTTCATTCTAAAATGCAATATTCAACACTGTAGAACATTTGGACATGGTTTACCTCCTAATAAAATGAAATAGAAATCACCAAGTCTGAATCTCTCTCTTCATAAAGTTCAGCAGAAGATTTTAATAATACACATTCTTTCCCCTGTGTTTCACTGATATAACTGCAGAGAAAAGTGAATTTAACATGTAGATTTTTATTAGGAGTGCAGTAATAGCTTTTTAAACTATGGGTATTCTCATCCCTCCTCACAACTTAGGCAGATGCATCCAATTAATGATGAATCATTCCACACAAATTTCCTGTTTAGAACATCCTGGCAATATCAGCATGACAACCTACAGAGCTCAAAATGGTCACAGATCACCACCATTTTGTTTACAAACCTGGAAGCGTAGGGTGGGAGTGTCCCAAGAAACAAACTGTTCACTCCAGATTCCCAGATGAACTATCATTATGGTACTTCAAAGGAACTACACGACTGTATGAGGATAGAGAGGTGTATGCTACACATTGGATACAATATACAGCTAGAGAGCACCACTAGAAATGAAGAAATTTATTGTGATTCTAAAGACTAGTCAGCATATTTGCAATAAAATTATGTGTGAAGGGAACTGTGGATATTTTGATTGCTGAGCACCAGGGCATTTAAAAACAGCTGTTCTTTTTGTACCATTTTACTGACTGAAAGCTGGGCCACAATTCCACAGAAGGTGGAAAGAAAACCTTTCCAGAAGGTGCCAAAAAGGATAAGAATGAACTAGACAAACAACCTGGTTCAGTTTATCCATGTTGTATCTTCAAAATAACTGAAGAAAAGTGCCTCCCAGTGTCAAAGGAAAATAAAATCAGCAGAATATCTGACTGTATCCTCAACTGAAAGTTTTGCTCAAGTTCCACTTTCGGCAGTAGAGCCTATTCTCATTCTGCCTACTTTGTTGATAAATTTCTGCTTTCCCTGAAGAAGTTTTTCCCTTTCAGGAATTGTCACATCTTCTGCAGAAGCCTATTGCCCACACAGTGCTGAAGCAAGCTATAATGCCCCAGTTTCTGATCCCTCCTAGGGAGGCCTCTTGAGCTCCAAGCTCGCAAAGCCCATGGACATTTCAAAGGTGCTCCTTCTGTTCCTCAAATGCTCTCCTCTGGAAGGCCCATAGTTGAAAAGACTGACCCCAAGAAGGAAACTGATCACTGGTAACCCTCTTTTTCATTTTTTATATAATGACTGATAGAAGGGAACACCTTTTTTGTGCTTTCTGATATGAACTTTACATTTGAGCGGTCATATTTGAAGTTTGGTTGTTATTTAAAAAAAAGACCAAAAACCAACCTGGAAACATTTTAGGTACCAAAAACAAAAAAAAGATTTACTATAAAAGGTAACAAAATCCAATATGCCACTAAATACTATAGTTTATTTTAAAACAACTTATGTGCTTTTGAAGATTCTTTTAAAAAATAGGTTGGTATATAGTTTCATTTTTCTCATCTTGAAAATTACTGAACCATCTATCCTCTGAATAGCCTAGTATAAACTTCCACAGCATGTGGCCATCCTGTAAATACTGCACTGAAATTATTTCCGTTCCCTTTAATTTTCATCACTTTTCATGTATTTTGACTTCAGCTTTCAGAGTCAGAATGCAGTGACAGGAATCTTATAACCAGTTTTAAAGGTTAAGAGGACAGCCCTGTCTAACTTGTGAGAATGGAAAAATCTACAAGGAACAAAAATTATTTTCTTGAGCTATCACCTTATTCCTAGCCTTAGGGGGAAATTTTCTGTACAAGCTCACTGTTCTTAATCAGGCACTGTAAAGCATACACCTAAATGAAACACTCCCCAGTGCAGGGGGCAAGTCATTTTCCATTCAGTCTGGCTCACTAATGGTTAAGATTTTAAGCCTTTTAACCCTCAACAAAGAAATTGTTTTGAATTTTATTAAAAGCTTCTTCTCATCGACCATTTTGAATGCTGAGGTTTTAAAGGACACAAGCAGAAACATTCCAGAGTGCATAATAAATAAACTGAACACAATAATGGTAACTAGGTCTTTCAGAAGTCTGTAAGGACTCCAGGAGATAGGCAGCTGATCTTCTTCAAACTGAGCAGAGAAGCATGAAATGAACTTCAGGTTGCAACTAACTAGGGAGACAGGTAAGAAAGAACATGTCTCATTCTAATATTACTTAATGCCATGATGGACAAGGCATTTTAACAGCAAAGAGGAAGATCCTGTAATGGACAAAAGCCTCAAATCTAAAGTGATCTGGAAGCACTAATTATTTTAAGTGATGACAATTTTAGAGGTCTACACATGCCAGAATGCAGCTTCTATTTTAAAGCACAATAAAGTCTATTGTAACTGAGAGGAACAAAATTCCATTGATTCTTTAGAGAATAAACTTAAGAAAACTCTTAGAAAAGTAGAAAGCTTGCTACTAGCTCTAGTGATAAACTTATTAGTTTTCACTCTATGCAAAGGAAATGGAACAATATTAAGGTGAATGAATTTAGGTGTAGATCAAAACATGAAGGATTATGCTGCCAGGGAGTGAAGGATTATCATCACTTACCTCCCTCATCCAGAAGCTTCCCACTCAGGGGCTGGGATGTATCTGAAGAGTAACATGTAATGGAAATTTGTAGCATTAAATTAACTGCAGCTGATTGGAAGCACCTGATGGAGAAGAGGTGAGAATACCTGCTGTTTTAGAAGCGTGAATAGGATCATCCCCAAATCTGATTTTCTGGTCTTCTGCCCTGACATTAACTACTAAGGTTAAAATTTGTCTGAACACTGGAAAAATACTGTAATAATCAGTTACAATAAGCTACTGGAGAGTAGTTTCCAGACCAATAAAAAGAGAATAGGCTCAACTTATGGTTTTTAACTGAAAACATGGCCTCGTGACACCAGTAAGTCAAATATCCAGGCAATACACTTAGCATCAAAAGGAGACACAGGTTTTCACTGACCCATACAGTGACACAGCCAAAAAACCCAAAACAAACCAAAGCACACCTATCATCTCCTCAACGGACTACTTAAATATGTGAGTCAAGGCTACAGAAAACAAATTCTTACCTAGTAAGTGTGTACTCCCTGAGTCCTGAATGCAGGTTCATGGCGGAAAAAGTACCTATGCATCCACGCAATCGTTTATCTCGACCGATCTTCCACGTTACAAACAGTGGGCTGTGTTAGGGAGGAAAAGAGAGACATGATCACAGGAGCAATTTTGACAGTGTGAAATCTCAGTAACAGTGCCCTTCCATTTCAGGCAACAGGGAGCCAAATCTCTAAAATAACTGTATCTGAACAGGCCAAAGCAGTTAGAAATGTCCTTCGCAATTCTTTTGACTGTTCTAGAAACATTGTTCATTTGATATAATAGAAAATAAAATTACTGGAATAGTTTAGGGGCAGAATGAAACTGCTTGGTAACAGATCCGATATGCTCAGTGTACCTTACTGTTAACCCATTAACCTTCTTCTGTGAATGGGAAAAACTTTACCTTAGAGATCTGTACATAAGGAACCCTTTCTGGAAGGCAAAAATACCTGTCACACCAGCCATCCCTCCTTCTGAACATGAATATTTTGGTCCTTAACACTGCTGGCCAGAAACAGGAATCCATGGAAGACAACAAAATTTAGGAATGCTCTCTAAACTTAAAGAACTACCAGAGGAAAGGATATTTTCTCCATGAAGTTAGCATTTAAAAATATCAAAAGCAACCAGAAGTGGAGCAAAATCTCTAATATGATCACATGAGCATGACAGTTACAAAGAAATACTAATAACCAAACAATCCATACACTAAATTAAAAAGAAAGAGGCAAACCATACATCTCTTGGGGACCAAACCTTTCCTTGCAGTTCTAGAGCATTGCATCAATCAATACACGAGCAACAGAAAACCACACTAAATTGAATTTCTCAAGGGAGTGCATGTAGCTCCTGGATACCAACCCTAACAAAGATTTCTAATACTGAGATGAACAGGGATGGTTTGAGAAGAAAAGCATGTAAAATCTACTCTTTTTCTAGAAAGGTGATGAACCAAAGTGTATTACATAGAGAAGAGTGCATTTAATTACACAAGCAGATCAGTCATTGCACAGCTGCACAGTGTAACAGAGATGGGTTTAACTGTACAGGGGTACATACATAGGAATGGGTGCAGTTTGGGACTCTCAAGGAACAGCCCATATTCCTTTTCTCCTTCCACACCATTAGTTTTGCCTGGTGTGGCACAAGATACTCGTCCTGTGATAGCAGTGAAGGATATGCCTCAGTCTGCAGCACTAACACAGCAGCATTCAGTCCTCTCCTAACTTGCTAAAACCTGTTATCACCTGCTGGTACAGCCACTTCCTCCTTACTTGATTGATCGGGACAAGTTCCCTTCTTTCAATGATGATGAATAAAAGAGGAAGCTGAAGTCATAGTTTTCTTTTGAATTTCCTTTTCTTTTTTACTGCCACCCCCTCTCCCCTTTTCAAAGTTGTTTAATAAATACTGAAAAGCATAAAGCCAGAAGGGCCCATTACCAAACACTTAAAACATGGGCTATTGCACTATTTTCCATTCAGATCAACAAGAGGCATTTTACTACATTTGCAAGAAAGGTATCCCAGTCATCCTTAATGGTACCAACAAAACTATTAGATCACAATGGCTGAAACCACTCTCTCCCCTTAAACAGAAATAAGCATGAGTAAGACTTAAAATGGACTTTAGCACTATTCTCTTGACCTTGGATTCTCTTGGATTATGAGATTTATTACCTGTAATACACTTAGGTGAGGGCCGTAATTCAGGGAAACATATACACATTTACGTTCCTGTCAAAACTGAATTCCTTCTAAAATGCATCATTACTGCTACTTTAAAAGGACAAGAGAAGACCAGAGAACTTCACTGAATGTCAAATAGTACTGAAACATTTGCATACAGTTTGAAGGTCCTTATCAATGAGTACCAAGAGAAAATGTCAAAGTTATATACATATATTTTTGTGCTAGTGGTAAGTAGGAGTATAAACATACTGTTCACACTGAGTTCAGTAAATGAACCACCACTGGTAGACATTATTACCATACAACACAAAGTCTGACTAAAGATGTTTTTCCAACCTTTCAACTTCTGTATTTCTCCCCAGGTGCCACTAAAGGTATGAGGATGTCTACACAGGAAATCTAAGCCTACTGAACAGAATTATTCAATTTCCATCACAGGTGTCTTCAAAGCGTAATATGGACCACAGGTTCAGAACAGTCAGTGACCCAAGAGGATTCTAACTCTTAAGATTCAAGAAATATGGCTGAAAGAGACCTTCAGGGCTCCTGCAATTATAAGGAATAATTATATAATTCTGTTCATAAATGATCCACATTCTACTGTTAGAAATAGAAATAAAGGAGACAAAAACCCCCAAAATGAAAAATTTGAAGGTTGCCTCAAAACCCTGCTGAAGTTCAGAACATCTGGAAACACTGTGATTTCCTGCCAAAATGTTTTCCCAGCCAGCTTGCACCTAGCTATTCTTGTGCCAGCATTGTCCTTTAGTTTAAATAGTTCTTTCCTTTCCTGGTTATTATTCCCCCAAGTATTTATAGAAATAACTCTCATGCCTCTCCAGACTTCACTTTGCTGAGTTGAGTGGGTTATGCTCATTCAGTTTCCTCTCAAAGGGGACCTTTCAATTCTGACCATCACATCTCTTCTCTACACTTTTTTCCAGTTTAAATTTGCCTTCTTGAACATCCATGTTTGGAACCGCAGACAGAATTACAGAGGAGGGTCTTGCACCTGAATTGATGCTTCCATCTCTGAACTAGCTGCTCAACACTGACTGCTACATTTTAGCACTAACTCTTACAGCCCAATATGAAGTCCAAGTCTTCAGAAAGCATTTCTACTCTTACACTAAACAAAGACCACAGCAAACATGCTCATAGAAGCTAGACAAGCTATGGAGAGAAAAGAATATTTTTCTTACTAGGGATGTTATTTTGCTTTTTATTGGCATCCTTGTTTTCAGATGCCAGCCTATGTTCCTCAAGCCTGCAATTATTTTCTTGTGTTTTAAAGCCAATAACCCACAAATAGACTTGCTATCTGATATAACTGCAAATCTAAAGTACCAACTCCACAGATATTGATGTCAAAAGCAGCTAAGTAAATTGGTTCATTTTCAACTTGAAAAAAACCCAGCTTTTTCATCTGTTACCTGTTTTTCTTAAAATAAAAACAAGGGGTTTTTTGAGCAACACATTGTTAGACCTAAAAGTCTTCAGTAAAAACCAGGAAAGATGGCAGATGCTTGGAGTCGTTGTTATCCAATGATGTACAGCAAGGATATGCATGGCATACTGGAGATCGGTCTTCTTTCTGCCTAAGGAAGTTTGAAGCCACATATCCCACAAGAACCAAAGAGTATGCTGGGTGGAGTGCTCTCACCTTTTTGTCTGGTTCCCTCTTGATGCAGTCAGAAAGCTGCAGATGTGATTGTTGTTTGTTAGTTTTAAAAAAAACATTCACAAAACCAGACACTGCACTTCCCTGGGAGGTGCTCTAATAATCAGCTTCAAGCAGTTCTCTTACTCAGTTTAGGATGAAGCATAAAAGCAGAACAGCTCCAAGCTCGTGAGTGAGCTGGCTTGAACCAACAGACTCGGAAACTTATTTGTTCAGCTTCTCTTTGTGGTGCCAGGAACCTCTAACATATGCTGCTGACAATGTTAGCAGGAGTGCTGCAGAGCACCCCCAAGTATCAGTAGCTGAAAGATGGTGGAAGATGTTTCAAACCATACAGGAACAGAAGAAGAGACCAAATCCACACCCTCTGAAGCCCTGTACACGTGACAATCATTCTTCTTTCATGAAAGTCTACATTTTGATTTCTTTTGTTTGAGAGCCAGACACTGAAAAAGTATTTCTATCCAAAACTACTTACAGGTGCCACAGCAAATTCACAAGCAACCTGAAGACTATAAACTCGCCATCTAAACATTGCTTAACTTACTATTTATTGAAAAGTCTTGCCCAGCTCTAATCTAAACAGCAGGAACTGTTTCAGTTATTTGCTATAGAGGTTGTCAGGCACTACCCCATGAAATCCAGCTGATCATGTCTATTGTTTTTCCTTTCAGTTGCAAACAGTAAGAGTTTAAACTGATATTGTTTCCTTATATATAACTGCACTCATCAAAGGGGCATACCTACACAATCTGTCTCCTTGTCAGATTCTGAAATACATGCATGTATCCAACACCCTGAACACCGACTTTAAAAGCAAGCCAGAAAATGTGTGGCTGAAGCCCAGTTGCTTGGGTCACCCGATCAGTGCTGCCCATGTCACACTCCAGCTACTATTACACCCTTTTCATTAATGAAAAAACTAGGACAGTGCTGTACTTGAGCATTAATCTGTTACAACTCCTCGAAAACTGGAACAATTCACATGCAGGCCACAATTTATAAACCTGTCTAAACATTGAAAGCAAGTATCAGAATAGTCTCTGATACATCACACTTAAAAAGCGTGCTTAGGGCATTGGTAATTTTTCACAACCAAAATCGCCTAAATCAATAACTGACCTGTTGCTATATGTTACCGAAAATATTTAGACTGAAAGCAGAAGTCTGCAAGCTATTTTAGCAATCAGTCAGCTATCACAGTTAAGAGTCATCATGCCAATAACTTACACTGACATCATGCAGAATGCACTGTTAAAAATACCTTCTTTCAATATAAAGCAGCACTGGATACAAGCTGCCTCTTATTTACCAAAAAAGTGAAGGGATTCTTTAAGTTCGGGTGTGGGAGAGAAAGCAAGAACTATGAATAAACTGGTCTTGTCCTGATACCACCAGTATGAAAAGTTGCTCTTCCTTGTTATGGATATGGAGAAAAATAAAGGGGGGGAAGGTGAGAAGAACAGTGGAAAGAAAGGGTAACAGATGAAGAATACTTCTCTACTTTTATTAAAGATGAGTGAGAAATGTTTTTGTTTCATTTGAAGACTTTCAAGTAATGAAAAACTTAGAGGACTTTGAAAAGGATTAAACTTGATGAACTGGAAGGTAAAATGATATTTAGACAGACACTTTAATTATAGTTATTTAACCACTACCTTTTATAACCAGAGAAGATAAGAAAGCCTCTACAGCCCTCATGTTATCTGACACCCAGAGCTGCAGGATCTGACACTTTGAAAAGCTGCACGCTCACCCCTTTGAAAGACCAGAGTGCTTCCCCTTTGGCTCTGAGGATCTCCGAGCTCTCACATGCCCAGGAAGCACTCAGAACACACAAAGTGGCACTTCCAGCATTTTCCTCTTTATTTCACACAGGTGAATGAGCTATTGCTCCCCAGTTCAAGAAAGTTTAAGATTTATATTTTTTAACATAAAATTACCCTGTCTTATTTGTGATCATGCTGCACCTTCTAGTAACACTAAACGTTCATATAACACTGTTTCCAACTAGAAGCATCTGGAAGAAAAGGAATTCAAGTTCGTCACTGAACAGTCTGCTGCGACTCCTCCCAGGTGCAGTGCCAGCCCTGTCCAGAAGCACAGAGAGCAGCCTCCCTTCTACAACTGATGCACTCAACTCCTGCACTCTCCAGGCTGGGGTATTTCCAGCTGTCACAATTCCATGGGCTGAGTCTCATTACTCGATATAAGAGAATACAGCTCAGGAGTGAAGGAAGCAGCATACCCCCCTCAACAGCCTTATGAAGGGCACCTGCACAGACCTCTGAGGCACAGGACGAGGGCAGGTATGCTGGAAGTACCTGGCTTGTGATGAAAGGGGAAACTCAGTGGATGAAATTACGGAGCCGGTCAACGACCACAAAAAAAGTCTGGTGTCTTTCTCAAACAGTCATCATGCAAACACACAATGCGGGTCAAGGACATTTTAGGTCACCAGATATATTCCAGATAAAGTCTGGTAAGACACAAGAAAGTCAAGACAGGAGTTCATGAGTTTCCAAAGGAGAATAAGGGAGAACAGCAATAGCCCTCCATCCACATTTACAAAGACAGAATTTGGTAAATGTAGACAATTAATACATAAAGCTTTCTGGAAGCCAAAAGAAGCAACAAAAGGAAGAAGTCAGTAGCTTCTCACAGGAGCTCCAAGCTCCTTCCTCAAAGGAAAATGGCACAAGTGCATGAAGACTGACAATTACAGCAATACAGCCACTTGGAAAAACTGGAGAAGACAGAAAAACAGCAAAGCACAAGAAGAGGCACAACAGAGACGATCAATTTGCAACATATGAATATAAACAAGTATAAAGGAATAACCCCCACTCTTCTCATAAAATCATTTATGAGAAGAAAAAGAAAGACAAGGAAATTGTTTGCCAGCTACTTAACTCAGAGACTTCGGGGAACATCTGGCAACAGAAGATGCTAAGAAACCCACATTGTAAGATGTTCAATTAAAGAAAGTCCTAACAGTAAGAATCATTAAGTGTTGGGATTGACTGCCTTGGAGGATTTACAGCTGCCATCACCAGTGTATCCTCAAAGGCCTCCAAAAACAGGCCACTGTCAGGAATGCAGTAAATATATTTGATTCCATCCTTTAACAAGAGAAAAGAGAAAAATGGCCTCCTGATATTCACTGCAGGCTCCTTTTCTGATTTTGTATGATGCAAGATAAGGTAACAAAGGGACAATTCACACATGAAACTGTATAACACTGTGGGAGAGAACTGTCATTACAAACCCCCATGGTCAAAACACAAAAAAAATCTGAAAAACCCACACTCATATTATACTTCTGTATGTTTCCTTCTAACATAGTAGTATTACGGAATTGAGGAGAGAAAGAAAGATACAAGATATGTAATATTAACCACATTTTAAGGATCAGAAAACATTATTTATTGCTTCAAGGAACAGAAAACTGAGTGGCTTCCTTGAGGTTCAAGGTGCTCTTCAACATTTTCTGAATACAGAATAGAAACCAGTTTCTTCATCTCAAGCTCACAGTAAATTCTAAAGCAAAAATTTAGAGAAGCCCATACATAATATTTTTCCTGTTCTGAAAGCCAATATAAAGAGTCTTTCGGGCTAGTTGCAAACAAAAAGTTGGTTTTTTCACTACAGTGCCACTTAACACATATTTTAACATTAGCTGTTAATAGCACAATTTACTTGACTAGTTTTACACAATCAAAAAAGGAATTAGCTACCAAGTAAAGTCTGAAATCTGTTCCCCAGCCTGTGTCCAGTCACATATACACAAGAAACCTCAACTTTCTAGGATAGTGATACCATCGAGCAAAATCCATAAAGACTGGAGCATGTCAAGCATAGATTTCCCCAAACAGAAGGAAATTTATTCCATAACTTTCTTCTTCCACGTGGGAAACATGCTGAGCTTCTTAAAAACAGTCAGTACTGCACTACTCCTGCAACACATTTAGTCAATGAAGAAGGTTCATTACTACCAACGTATGGTGATCCAAAGACAATCACAACCTACTGGCTTCAGAAGCCAGAAGAAAAGAGCTGCAATTTTTGAATTTAAAATACTATACAATTACTGAAAATGTTACTAATTACTTCTGAGGGTATAGCATATTCTTTCAGTGATTCTCAGGACTAAATGAGCAACTCTTCCAACTACTGTATTTCAGAAATCAACATTAGAGATTGATTTCTCTAGGCATATAAACCACTCAGTATATTCAGTGATTTTCCCAAAATGATCATGTGCCCTGAGCTGCTAGGTGTGAATTTGTGAGCAAGTTCTGCTTATCTAAGCAGCTGATCTTAAGGAAGGTCAGAAAGCAGCTACTATTTTAAGAATATCTAGTTTAAACAAGAGCATAATCAGGGTTAAAAATGACCTGGCAGGTCGTTTTCTAAAGTGAACCTACAACACCTTAATTAAGGTTGCGTTCAAAATTTATTTTAAAAAACGACATGAATTCACAAACAGCCAGACTATGTGTCTGCTCCTTCAGCTGCAGCATCAGAACTGCTATTCTTGTACACTCTATTGCACGAGCTCAGGCAATATGGGCAGCATTCCGGGAAAGAGAAGGTACAAGTAACAGTTTGTAAGGGGACGACAAGAAATTTTCGGTATGTTCAGACTGGATGCTTAGTCAGACATGACCAACAAAACATCAAAACAAATGACAAAAGTCACTATTTTGCACCTTCTCCCTTTAATTCTCACAAGAAAATCCCTCAAGTTCATGAAACAAATTGAGTTTCTATGACATATGTTCCTAAGTTTGCTGTTCACTTTGCTAAAATAAATATTTACATGTAACAAAACCCAGAATGCCTCAGAAATCACAGACGTTTACTATGCATAGCTTATTAAGCATTGCTAAAAAAAGTTTGAATGTCTACAGTTCCTCAGACTGCACTTTCAAGAAACAACTTTCAAAATCATAACATTCTCCATAGCGATATTTCTCAGGGCAGTACAGGTGACAAGTCAGAGCACTTAAGCCTGCAGCCCTACAGGTCACAATGCACCTGGAAATTCCCCAGGATGGCACCTTCCTTACAGGTGAACTAATTACTCACTTCATTGCTCAGTTACTGATGAATCTTTAGGCCTATATATCTTGTTTTAAGGTGAGACACTTGAACTGTCCTCTGAAATGGAATGTTTCTTCCCCAAATTCCCAACATTATAACTTCAACTGGGTATAAATTGAGTTTGTACAAGGGACTGATGTGTCACACAGCTGAGTATGCTCACACTAACCAAGAGGACATACCAGTTCATCATCTCAGACTGCTTCAAATTACAGCACTTAATGTTCCAACTGCAGCTCTTGTCTACCACAAACTCCAAGACCATCAAGCTGTTTTATACCTCAGACAGCAGGTATCAGTTTTATACATCTGGATAGGTACTAAATCATTAACTGAAGTCATCTAGAATTGACTATCTTTAGAGCATCAAAGCCTACGGCTGTACTTCAGTCACTAAAGCCATTTGTATCTCCTAGATAGTAAGTTAAATTAAGTATCCAACAGAGATCCTCTGCAGTTAGGCCAGACGGGGTATAGACATGGCTGTGTTATTTAATTGAGAAGGATTTTTTTAAATTAAAAAAAAATAAATAAATCAAGCCTTAAAAATATTTCTAACCCATACAGCTGTGAAGAAAGCTTTCCAAGTATGACCCAAGCATTAGCCAATGCAGTATCACAAGGTTATTCCAGCACCTTGGCTGTTGATCTTAGCAACAGTAAGGCTAGTACAGTCTTTATGTTTACTATTTCTTGTCAGAATCATCCATGCAACAGGGAAACCATTAGTCACTTCAAATTGAAAATACTCTTTGCAATGATGAAGAACAGTGGCACGAAGCCGGCACCCACACAAAACAGGGAGGGGAGGACATGATTAGGGTGTAGATAGGAGGAATCAAAAAGCAAGGAAGAATAAAATGGAAAATTCACTGCTCCTCAAAAGACTACAGAAGTGAAGGAACTGTGGGGAAAGAGAAGAGTTTTTCACCTTCCTCCGAAGGTCGAGTAGAACATGTCTCTAAGTTTTAAATAATAAAAGCTAACAATGTAGAATAGAACTATCACAATGGGACAAGGGGTTACAGCCTCTTTACAACACAGCACTTGCGATGCCAAGGCTCCTCACCAGGGTATTATCGCAGTACTTTCTGTGATCATGCACACCATGATCCCTTGCTCTTTCATATTTACCTCTGACTAGGCCGTTTACCCTTCTATCTTGCAAACTTCAGCTAATCCTATCCAAGTCCTGACCAGCAGGGTAAACACACAAACCTGCTCCTCAAAACCAACCAACCATCTCTATTTCAACACCAAAAAATTAAAAGACAATAATTCATCAGCTTTGCTTTTTAAAAAGGCTTATTGTTCCATACATACTCTTTTCATTAAAGATGCCTACAAGTCTCTCAGCACAGGTCTGGAGCAATGCAGCTTGAAGACAGACATCCCTTGACTAGTTCCAGGAGAGCATGTTTATCTGAGCAGTGCACTGCCATATGTGTGAGCGCAGATAGGACGGCTCTGCACTCGGCCTAGATAATTCTGGCTCTCATCAAGCACTAGATCAGGAATTGCTGAAGTGTACACTGTTCTGTAACAAAGCCATAAACATGTAACACTCCTCTGATGAGCATTATCACCTTCACACAATCTGAGATGTGACAAGGTATTACAGAATAAGCATGCACTCCTGCCTCCATCACACTCTGAACTTTCAAAATTCAATCTTCTGCTCATTGCGCCCATTTCTGTATTTCGTGTGTTTTTAGGCTTTCTTTCCCTTCTCCCACTCCTTCCAGCTCCTCTTCCATTTCTGTCCTCCCTCCACCTTTTTCATACTTAAATCTCCCTTTGTAACCAGTTTTTAAAAAGGAGGGCGAGAAATGTAATACTCAAGTTATTGCATTCCACTTGACCATTACAAATCAGGGAGAAAGTCCTCAACCCTCACTAAATAAGTCTCTATTTGTTTCATAAATTCTGGAGCCTTCATTTTGATTAAAACTTTTGGAGCATTCAGCATGTTCCCAAAAAAACTCAACAAAAAGTTATGAGAAAGTGTGTTTTGAATTTTGAAATGCAGACTTTAAGGTTCTTTGGAACTTCTCTTATCAAAGTAATACTTAATCTTTCAAGACAGTTCACATGCTTATTAAACACATCCAGGGAAAGGACTGTAACTCCAGATAAAATTCTGCTCTAATGTCAAAAGCACCCAAGAACAAGTGTCACCATATTCTAGGTTATTATGGCACCATAATTTGCAATATTTAATAAAATTATGTAACAATATATATACATTATAGAACTCTTCACATTTATGCTCTGACCTACTTAAGCAATTCTTTTTCCCCAATTGCACAATTATGAACCAGAGCAGAAAAATCAGACTTTATGAAGTTAATACATCAATTCAGTGTCATTATGAATTATTAACATTATTACTTCAGAATCTGCAGTCACCTGACTATGATTTTCTATGGGACATATTTAAACATTCTGAAGAAATATACTTTTGTTTCCTTGATACCTTTACTATTAGTCATCCATTATACTTCTTTTAATCAAATCAAACTAACTTCAGATTATACATTGAAACTACTGATTTGTTAACAAAAACTATTCACAAAGCAAAGCTGGTATTTCCTCCCTGGCTATTTCTACCTTTCTCATTCCCCAGAAGACATCACACTATTTTATGTTCCCTTGGGTAGCTGTTGACAGAAGCACCAGGAAAATACTGCATCTGAGCCAATAAATAATTTGCATCAAGAAACTCTGGCTACATTTGAAGTGTTTCAAGGTAGAAAGGTTGAAGCCAAAATCACCTCCCCGCCCAAGTTTCAAAGAAAGTGAGCAACTTCAAACCATACACAGCTCTCATATCTCAAAATGAACTCAAAGCACATGTACACATTAACAAACTAAACAAGTCTTCAAATTAACAAGGACTGGAACTACTTATCCTCCCAAAGCAACACTGCAGAGAGTCCTCTCCAGAAGGAGCAAGTAGAGATAGTCAGGTCAAACAAAAACATTTTAAAAGGGGCAAAATAGTCAGCCTAGCAACATAACTGGACACTTTGCAAGTCAAAGTTGAAGCAATTTCAGGACCACCAAAGATCTCAAATATCTCTAGGTACAGACTGGAATTGAGACAAAATATTTCCATTGAAAGTATTCTCCTTTCAACTGTAATTTTTTTGCAATTAATGCTTTGAAAGGATTCAGCAGAAACCTTTCCTAAAATTCCATGAACGTATCCAAACCCACATGTTTTAAGAACACCACATGCAACACGTTTTAGAAAGCTGCGTAAAATCCCCAGAGCTTCTACCCCATAAAAGACCAGAAGACAGTGCTAAAGAAATCAGGTAAGAATAGCTCCAGCTCCTGTAATTTTATTTCCTTGGAAGTCACTAGCAGGAATGCAGCAAACATTAGTTTTGAGGCACTGGTATAATGTTTCCCCTTTTATCACTAGCAGAATGACTCAGGCATAAAATTAGTTTCGAAATTTGATAGAGAAAAAGCATTCTCCAAGCACTAGAAGTCTGGAAGCTATGTGCCACAGCATTATTTCCATTCTTTTAAGAGAGAAAACAATTCCATGCTCACAAGTAGTTGCTGCATATTTATTACAAACCAGGAGCCAGAGAACACTGTTTTGCATAGATTTCAGACAGCACCTTAACAAACTACTCCTACCTTTACAGTCTACACAAACTACCTTAAAAGAGAGTCAGTTCTCATTTCTAGTGAAGATACTGAATTTTTCACTCTGAATAGACTTGTCAGTTTTGCCCAAATTGCCAGTGACCACTGGATTTTCATAAACTGTTTTTTTTGTTCGGGTGAAACATTACCTGAAGCATTTACACAAGCCATCAGTGAACAGCGGGAGTTGCAGTTAATAAAAGGTCACACAAAATTTTATTAGAGCTATAACTGGGATTCTCCTGCTATAGACAAATCATAACTTAGGTTTTAATGAATTTCAGCTAACTGTGAGACATGCTGTTCTTCCAAAATATTAGATCAGCGAGTAGAAGCAGGCAATGCAATGTATGCAATTTGTTCTGGAAAATAACTTTCTTAATTAAGTTCAGACACTTCATACATACAAGACACTAGACACAGTCAAAAAGGCAGCATTTTAAAGATCCAAATGGATTTCTCTTAGTTGCCAAATGCACAATGCATGCTGAGACAGAAGCACCTAAGGGCACAACATAAACAGATGAACAAACAATTTATGCCAATAACTTAGAATTTGCCAGTCCTGTGAGAAATTAACACACAGGAGTTTTCTGCTTAAGTGGAACATGGTTCAAAGGATTGAGAAATATTTAAAGAAACCTAAGGAAAAAATTGAAACTACACAGGATGCTTTATAGCAATAATATGTTACAAAACTTATATGCCAAGGTATCAGCTGACAGGAGAGACTGCAGTTCAGCCAAACATTCAAAATTATTCCTTTAAAATCATTGCTCCTTTTCATTTTAAATTACCTGTTTTAAAAGTCCACTAGATAACAGTAGCTTGCAAGAGACTTGAAACACTAGAAACCATACAACAAGAAGACACATTAGCATTTACTTTCAGATTTTTAGAATTTATTTTAAAAACGTTTAACTTTGAAAATTTAGTAAACATTAAATTATTTTGGAAGTGGTTTCAAGAAGCTCATGATAATGCGAGAGAAGCCAAAAAACAAGCCTCAGAAGAATCTGAATTTGCCATCTAATTCAGACTTCACTAACTCAACAGCTGGAATAAATTAATTACTATTAAATCAATGCATTCTAGATTGTACTATTTGTATAGAACTTAACCATGTAATTTAACCAATGAGATGACAGTTTAAAGATAGTCTAAATACAGTGCTGGAATTAGAGCCAAAGGGAATTTATATTTTTGATAAAGACGTAATAAAAGACAGCACTTTTAGGATGGACAAAGATGATTCAAAATCACAGAGCTCTCACTGGTTTGAAGGTAATGTCTATGGAGACGGGATGTTTTTAAGGACGACAGACATCTCTCTGTCAGCATAGCTATAGAACACAGGATATCATGCCTTCAGATGAACTAGATGATCTGTCAGTGTCTTCCCACCCCTTAAATCACTACTGACTGCATCGAGGGTTGAGTAACAGTGAAGTCCAGAGCTGTTGCTTAAATAAATACAGACTCGCCCTACCCTCCCATCCCCAGATAGCCTTCTTTCTTGTTCTGCAATGAACATGTGTGATAGAGGAACTGATCTGGTTAAAAATATCTCTCTCCTTTTTGCCAGTTTAACCTAGACCAAGTTTGTTTCTCTGCTCCGTTTCACACTGCAGGGGCATACACAGGGATTTCAGCTCAAAAAGAAGAGAGGCAAAAGGGGCAGTGAAAAAGGGCAAGGATGATGACTGCTTACATCTGCATCTCACAAGAAGAAACACATGCATTACAGCTTAAACAATAGGGAATAGCAGTAAGATTATTAAAGAGAGGTAATTACTTTCATGAGGGCAGACTACTGCTGGAAAAAGCAGAGGAGCTTTCAGACACGTTGCTTTAGCAGATTATGCAAAGCACAAGGCAGAACAAAACTGGTCATGAGGTAAACATAACCATGCTAACCTTGAACAAGAACACACTCAGCACTTAGGCAACAGAGAAATGTGTTAGCAACAGACCAGATGACTGGTCACTGATCCCTTTGGAAGAGGAATACACTGCAGTTAGTGACACAGTGATGCAGTAACATGCAGAGCCAGTACTGAGGCCACAATTTTCAGAAGGCAGCAGACATGGCTTAGTTACTTTCACACAATAAAGGTAACAGGGCATCATTTTCTAAGCAAGTATACTGGTTACTACATGCTATCACCAGCCATACAATTAGACAACCCATAAACACACAAACACCAGCTCTAGCAGAGGAAATTACTGGAGGATACAGAAACATGTTTACAGGATTTCCCTGTTGTTACCATCTTCCAGTAGCATCTTCCACTGGCCATCCCTGGGAGATAACTTAGCAGATCCTCACTGGGGACATCAGTTCTTCCACTCTCTCTTACCAAACAAGTTCACACAAGTGCAGAGACGCTGTCTGCAATTTCGCTTCCCAAAACCACATTTTTTCCTATTTGAAGACTGACAATTTTAGGGTTATGCCTTCATTATGAGGGAACAAATCTAAAAAGCTTAAAAAAGCCCATTACCTGATATGAACCTCTCTGCAGTTTTGTAACAGATGTCACTGAATGTAACAGCAATGTCACTGAAAAAGGCTCTTGTGTTGCCTACTTGTTTTCTCTTCCATGCATCATCATGCCTTTTGCCATCTCTAGCATTCATGTGGACCTAGGATGTGTCAGAGCTAATCTCTGGAACAATCAACCCTCTGCTTCCTGTTGAGGTAGGAATCCTCCTTGGAGTAGACAGACTTAGCACTAGAAAGAAGCAGGTGTGGTTATCAGATGACTTTACTCGACACACAGCTTGCTGTATTTGTGACATCTGACAATCAGCTGGCCCAGTACACGGCAGATGGAAAGGCAGCAACTCCACAGGGCTTCTACACTGAACATTGACTACTTGGTGATCCAGCAAAAAAAAAAAAACAGAACAAAAAAACCCCAAAACCCCCCAATCAAACAAGACAGTAATCCACCGAATCCATACTAGTAACAAGCAGTGTATGGAATCACAGGATAGATTCTCTGGAAAGGAAACTCAGGTTGATGGACAGAAGAATTACACTCAGGATTTCCATGGTTTTACTTTCTCAAGTGCCGCCAGATCCACATGTGAGGCTGAGAAAGGAAATCAGTGATACAGACAGCAAGGATTTAGGCACGATGGGAACAGGAAGAACTTGTTAGGCACGCGCATTAGTCATGCCAGAGTCACCCAGACTGGCATGCTAATATGAGTTTTGGAACTTAAAAACACTTCCACACTACTGCTAGAAATTTCATAGGTAACACATGGGAAGCCCAAATACTTGGCCTCACCCGACACCCTCAAAGTAACAAGGATCTCCAAGATCTGGCAGAAGGAGGACAAACCAAAACAGGATAATACTGAGAGCCTACCATCTTACTCAGCAATTCCAATGGGAAAGACAAACAACAGGCAGGTGGGGAATGGCACTGTCTGTGAAGGTTATATAAACATTTAATGGCAAAGTGTTACAGGAGAAGAGAAGCCCAATGAACTTCTTATGGTAGAAGTCACACAATCAAGCAATAAAGATGCATGATCAACTACACTACCAGTTCAGAAAGATTACAGAGTTTCAATTTTAAGCAAGGTAATAACAACGGGCATCGGAAATCTCCTGAAGTAAATGAACCCTGTGACTCATCAGAATGGCATGTCGAGGTTTTTTTTCCCTCCAAATAACAACTTCTACCTTGAAAATTAGTGCTAGGACCTACATGAAAGGTCCAATTTTTTGGCTTAGTTTTGAGTGGTACACAGGACCTAGTTAAAGGATAGGAAAGCTGCTCTGTAACTGTGCCTGCAATGCAATTATATTTCAATATCGCAGTTGAATACAGTGAGACAAAAAACCATTGGCACATGGATAATTAATGTTAAGGGAACAGTGTAAAAAAAAAAAAGTAACTAGTAATCCTCTCAAACTTGTTTCCCCTAAAAAACAACACAATCAAGCAAACAAACCCCAGAACAAACAACCCTAAAAAGAGGGGGAAAAAATTACAAAAAGTAGCAGACAAAAGCAGACAAAGTTCTGTATTAGGAGACCAGGTAAAAACTTCTCAAAGTTGGAAGCAAAACAAAAACAGTCAAAGGAATACATCAGTCCCTGCAATAAAAGCCTACATACTGCATGGTTAAATGGGGAAGTTAGGAAGCAAATCTGAGAGGTCAGCTTTTGAAAACAGAAATCTTGCCTAACGAGAACAGAAGAGATTAGAAAATACATGGTAGGTCAAAAGTAAACAGGAAATAGAACTTTAAATGTTTGGGTAGCACCTTGCAGTTATTTAACTACATCAAAAGCAGGAAACCAACTAGAAAAACCAGTGGGATCTCTTGCAAATAAAAATGAGAAAGGGACAGAGAGCTGACAAGACCAGTGTAGAGGAGCTCAGTGGAACACTGTTCCCAGTATTTACCAGTGGAGCAACTGGGGAGACATCCACACCTATCTTTACAGTATATAGGTCAGAGGGATGAGGTCAATTTTAATTAAGTACAGGGGAAGCATTTGGCTGAACAGACAAGTCAGACATAGTTCACTGGGGCCAGCACAGGCCTTCACAGGACAGTTCTGAACCTGACACTGAGGAACTGCTGGGCAACAGGTTGCCATTGTAACTCCAGAGCACCCTCAAGACTCTAAAGGGACTGACACTACAGAAAAGCAAATGCAATTTCCATCCCTGCAAAGTAGCAGCAGATCAGATCACTGAGCACAGACAACCAGTCTGCTGGAAAGAGTACACATAGCTTCTCTGAGAGAAAATCCTACTAAGACCACAACACTTCCCCCCCCCATGATGATGCCAACTTATCTGTCCCTCTGAATGTGGGGACCGAACTGTTGGATCCATTGAGTATTTGGGCTGGACTCCAGATAGTCTTGTGGAAGCAATCCATCAGGACTATTTTGAAAAAAAACAAAGAAAAAACCCCCAACTTGTAAATGTAATCTTCAGCTACTCAAAAGGAGCTCAAGACTTTCTGTGAGAGCCTGCACATGGTTCTGCTACATACTGCAGGCTCCTTCACCATCATAAAATCACGATGCAGACATTTGCTGTACATTGCAATGTTTGCAACTACGTGCTTAAAAGCACCATGATGTACTCAGATGGACTCAACAAGGGGAAAAAAATCCCATAACCCTGTTTAGCCTTATAGTCCAGCCTGCAAGCTTTGTTCTGGTGACTGGGGAATTAGATGTAGGGCAAACAATTGGCAATGCTGTTAACAGCAGAATCATGAAAGGAAATCTGCTATGTGATTGCTTTTTCTTCCACAGCCTCTGGATGTACTTGCACGCACCAATCTACCTGCTCAAGGTGCCAAAAGCTGGAAAAAGTCATTGAGGTGAGTCCACCAAAAAAACCTCAAAAAACAAACCAAAAAAAACCCCAAAAAACCAACCAACCAACCCCCAAAACAAACAACCAAATAAGAAAAAAAAAAAACCAAAAAAATCCCAAATCAGGTTGAAACACAAATATTTCCCTGCACTGTCACCTTCAACACTGCTGGGGACAACAGTAGGCTTACAATCTCAACCAGGAGAGCAGTTACATTCTCAGAGCAGAAGACAAACCCAGGTAAAAACAACTTGAGCTACAGTTCTTGTCAGTCTAAAATTAATACTGGCTTGTTGCAAGGGTCCCATCTCTCCCCATGGGAAGACCCTATCCCTTAAGCCAGCTCTGGCATTTAGCACGCTACAAGACTCAGCAAAAAAAGTCTTAAAACTCAGCAAAAAAATAACCTAACAAAAAAGCTGCAGAGTATCTGCTGCTGACTTATCAAGCAGAAACAGCACAGCCAGCATACACTAATCAATGCAAGTAGTTCAAGGGATGGTGTGGGGCACATGTATGAGGATGTTTTGTTTGCCCTGGACATGGAATCTTATCCAAAGGCTGCATTTAACTCGCATTACTTCCCCAAACCAGCAAACTGTAGTCAGAGCATTAATTACACCTGCAGTAGTCTTGGTATGTGAGTGAAGTCAGATTCAGAAACTGCACTCCAGTTCTATAATGTCATTCATGTGGCTCGCAGGACACAAATACACTGCATGAGATAGTCAGTTATTCAACACTAACAAGGCTAAAGGAAAACAAAATTCTGAAAGACCTGGAATTAATCTCAAAGACACTAAAATGTTCCCACAACAAAGCTTAAACATTTCTTTCTAAAATTAAATATTCTCTCAAACATCGCATGAGACGCAAACAGTCTCTCATAACTATGTACAGAACACCTTCAGTGAGATACCTTCAAATGTCAAAACAGAATTTCAAAAATCATCCCATCAGACTGAAAACTCTGGAAGATAACCAGAGTGCATTTTAATTTTGATGCATTAAAATCTGTGGGTTCATGTTTTGTTTTTGTTCACTAGATATTTTGTGAAAGCAAAAAGCTAATGACCAATCAACCTTGAAAATGACACATTTCTGAAGCTAACACAAAACTACAACTACACTGCACACCAGCAAAGTATATATATAGCCTTTCAAAAGTAGTACCAGGAGTTCTCTGAAAACACTGTATCCTACAATTATGCTGCAAAAATATGTATGGTATTTAATTTAATATAGTATAAATTTGCTAGTTTTGTTAAAGACAGTTATTTGGTATACTACCAAAAAGCCCCAAACCAACTTACCACCTATGAGCAGATCCCACACAGTCATGGTTCAATCATTCTAGGAATTAGCTAAAATAAAACAGCTGCAGACCAAATCATTGACCTAAAGAGGAATATCATTTTGTTGCTATTAAATCTGTACATTGACTAATCAATGAAGTTTCTAAAGGTCAAACCACTGAAGATTTATCTTTATTCAAAAAAAACTAAAGACTCAACCAAGCTACTGCCTATTTATTTTTAAAATCAACACAGGTAAACAGATGGCTTTTAAAGGACTATGAAAAAGGCTATACATCCCTTGAAAACAACAGTTGCTCCTTTTTGGATTTCTCACTGCAATGCTTCAAGGTGCCAAATCTCCTATTTTCACCTCTTCCAAGGCAGAATAATTTCACTTTTGTGGCATCTTGCTCCCTGACCTGACTTCAGGCTGCAACCTCTATTTACCAGATCTGACAGCCAGAGGTTGGCACCAATTTTTCTTTTCAGTAACCTGGGAAAGGTGGGTCTACACCATGATCAGCAAGTTTTACTGAAAACTAAAGCATGGGTTTACACAGTTGACTTTGCTCAGATTCAGCCACTGGCACAGCATCCACCTCATGAACAGCACTCAGCTCTGTGCCAGACTGCACACGACGTGGTGGCACGTTCCACCTCATGGTGTGAGGTCAGACTTCCTCTGACCATCATTTCCAGTTTTAGCCCCATAGAGGCTGCCACTCCCTAACAACGGCATCCAAGCCTAACACAGGTAGCAGTGGCCATACTTCAGCTGATGGGGGAAACCTAAACTGAGATGAGGAGGAACAGCAGGATAACCATATAAAAACACCAATAACCATGTTACCAGCTCTAGAAGCAATGATCACCTACTATATCACTTTATAGGTTTGTTGTTTTGGTTTAAAAAAAAAAAATAAAGCCACATAAACAACCCACCAAAATGCAGCTTTGCTTTAAAAGTCCTTCACATACCACAATTTCAAAATTATCAACTTGAAGTCTTCTGACATTTCAATGTAAACATGGGAGCCTCAACTTTCCCTGACAGCTCAGGGTGAGCCTGTCTGTTCGCTTCCCTCTTACTCCCTTTCATAGAAACTGTGCTCCTACACTGCTCCATTTCTTTGCTGTCATGAGATCCTGTGCAAATAAAAATCCATTTTATTAGGTGGCTGAAGTCAAGCAGGAAAGTCTCCAGTATCACTACTCCAAAAAAAATTACTGCTTAACATACACTTTGTTTGCCATTTGAATCCTTTCCTTGAATTTTATTTTGGCAACCATTCTTATTAAAAGATACTGTGTTCAGAAAACCAATACCCCATTCCCTGTTTAACATGAACAATTGCTGAGTTATGGTTCAGTTCCAATCCAGTGAAAAATTATTTATACACATAACATTCTCCAAGTTCATTACCTCCAGAGATCTGTTATTGACCAATGTTGCTTCTATTCATTGTTACCTTAAGAAAGTCATAAATCTTAATCAAATCAAAAGCAGGGTGGAAAGAAAGGTAGAAGTTTCTCTGCCAAAGCAAAACAATTTATTAGAGACCAATCCCCACTAAGTAAGTTAGTTATTCTGCGAGACCCAACCAGATCAGAAAGTACCAAATTGGGCATCTCTGAACTCACAGTGAAACAAGTAATCTGCTCAAAAATAAGTTCTTTCCATCCAAAACTGCCTACAGACAGTTCATCTAACAGCCCTTAGAGATAATAAACTTCATCTATCACCGCTATTCTCTAGAAACAATCTTCCTTACACAAGAAAGGATCAGTGCCACAGTTTAAAAGTTATCCCCATATTCAGATACAGAATTCATTGGTGACAGCACTTAACTTCACGTCAGGAGTACCAGTGGATCATTACTAACTACCATGGCTGCACATGAGGACATGAACAATATGGCACTGATTGCCAGAGTCAAATAAAAAAAACAAAAGAGCAGTTTTCAGGCAAGAAATAAACAGACAATAAGATGATATGGAGAAGACAAGCTCTGCCACATATCTTGATAACCTGAGACTTTCAATGGCAAAATTACTGCCTTCATTCTTGAAAACTTCATCACCAGAAGATTTCTTGATCTAGAACATACTACCAAAGCAAAACAACCAAAGACCAGGATTATTGCCTTCTACTAGTCCCCTTCCATTGGGGGACCATGAGAACATAAAACGCCACACTGATGCCTAAAGCCCAAGTCTACTCCAAGGAACTCAGAGGGACCTTTTAAACTATCAAATCTAGTAAGCTTACTACCAAAGGCAATGTGTCATATATATATATATATATCTTATCAAAGTAATCAAGATCTATCTACACTATTTGGATTGCTTGCCTCCACTAATCCTATTAGTGGTTACAATAATGCTATGTTGCTCCAGAAAGCAGAAACCTTACACTCTAAATCTAAAATTTATTCACAGTCTTTTTAATATCTTTTTGTTCTTCTAACAGTACTGCCATCTGGTTTAAAGAGTTACTTTGTCTTTCTCTTCCTATACACACATACATATGCACATACAAAGAGAGACAGACAGAACAGTATGTACACACACATACACACCTCCCCTCAATCAAATTTTGTACCTTTTAGTTATTGTTCTGATCCTCTAAAGCAGCCCAGCTTTTCTCATCTTCCTCTGCAAGCTGATGTCACAGTTCCAAGCACTCTGGCTGCCCTGCTCTGCAAACACAAAAATGTCTTTCTCCCAAGAGCAGCAGAACCATAAACTTTTACAAGTAAGCTCTCAGCCACTCTCTTTTACAACTGTATTTAATATTTTTCTATTCTTACTTATAATTACTCTTTAAAATAGCCACTTGCCCTTTATATATCTACAGCATAATGAAACCTAAGCAATAACTGACAGCCAGCTAGTAACACCAGAAAACCATTAAGGAGAGAAACTCCTAACTTACAGAATCAGTTTTTATGTACTCCTAAAGTACATCACATTGTTCTAAAAAATACTGATTTTCATTCCATTTCTAACAGTATAGCCCCTGAAGTATTTCAATCATTCCTGCAGAACATTCTCATCTTCCTTCCAACTTCACCTCAATAAAACTTCACTAGAATCTACTCATTGCTAGTGGGGTGGGTGAGGTGTTGGGGAGAATTACTGGTAAAAGACAGTACTTCTGGTTCCAGGTATCCCAAACTACAAGTTCCTGAAGACTAGAAGAATATTTAGGGAAGTATCATTATACGATCACTTCTTGTAGTTCCTTGCCACCCTGCCTTTTCTTTCTGCTCATCTCCATTTTCAACACGCAGTAAATCAAGAGATCTTGTCTCTCCACACAACCATAACTCACTGGCTTTAGCAGGGCATGGAATGGGTAACCATACCCTCTTCACAGTTTCAAAATGTTGATAAAAGAATGATGTTCACACAACTTGAACAGAAACACAAGATACAGTATGATTTTTGGAAGGTCTTGTCTTCAAATTATATTAGCAGACTTAAAACTGCCTGAACTATTCTCAGGGAAAGGATTCACTGAACAGTAGCCAAAAACATGAAGGAGGATACTGTGACTATGAGAACTCCAAATGAAAAAACTATTCTAAAAAAAATCATTGCAAATTCTGTGACTTAATTGAGAAGCAACAATAGCCTTTAAAGGAGTCAAGCTAACATGATTACAACTGTGATTCATTTCAGATATAGTGGATTACAGTTTAGAAAAAAGGAAGAAAAAGGAAAAAAAGAGAAGTGTATTCCTCCAAGTTGCCAATTTAGGCAAAAGTATCCTGAGCCGAGTCTGGAGAGCTTCTTGGCAGGGTAATCCAGCCAAGGGAAAGACCAATTGCAATAATAGCCCATTTCTCTCTATACTAACTTGACAAAGAAAAGCAGGCTGAGGTGCCTTATTTTTTACATTAGGTGCACAAGGTAGAGTAACTGAAGATTTCATCCAGGTTTGTCCACCATAATCACATGGCCAGGAACAAAACACAACCCTTCCAAACCCCACTGCAGTGATTGATCCTTAAGTCCCACTTGCCTCCTGTAATAACCTGCATACAGAGAAGTTGGACAGAACCTGCAAAGCCCCAGAAACACTCAGAGGTCCAACAGCCATTCAGTGTTCTTATGTAAGATTGTCTCTTTCTTCGACTAATCCAATCACTTAAAAACAAGTAGCAGCCTTATCTGTGGAACTGAACTGATGCCTTTTCCTGGTCTTAAAATCAAGAGGCATACATGGTTAGAAGGGGAAAAGGGATTTTACCTTGGTATTTATTTTTAAGGATCCTTAGGTGTACACGTCCAGGTCATGTGCATCGAGATGTACCCCACCGAGTCTTTCCCTGTGTCTCTGTGTCTCTCTTCCTCCTCCCCCCCCCAACATTGGGTATAACATTATAGGTTTTACTAATTAGCATATCTATCAAAGATTCCCCAATGAGAGGCTCAAGTGAGCCCCCCTCCCCAAGGAACCTTCCCCTGGATGGTTCTATCTTGGTTTACAGAATATGTTCTGGAGAGGACCTTGGGGTCTGGGGCACACTAATCCCTAATTACAAAGCTTCTAAAATGTTTAGTCTCTTAGCTTGACAAACAAGTCCAAGAATGTAGGCAAAAAGCACTAGGAATACAGAAGTTGTAAAAGGTATAACAGGGGTATAAAAGAAAAGGCAAAAATCTTCATGGCATCAGAACCATTGAACATTACTGATCTCTCTGCAATGGCCTCTTCCAAGAAATTTCTGGCATCTCCAAACCCCTAAAATTTAGTGCCAAGATGTCAGAGACCATTCTGAACTGGCCTAGTTTTCTCCTCCAGAGCAATTTCCATTAAACATTCTACATAAAATGACAACCAAGGAAGTGTATTATGCTTATGTTGCCTAACTCTTGAATGTGTATCTGTGATCCATACATTCATATGACCACTGGTCAGAGAAAGAGTAAGTATTTCACACTGTAGCAGCAGAGTGCAGAGTGCTTGCCATGTTCCTCTATCTCCAACTACCCTAGTTTAACTATTTCAGCTCAGGACAAGCAAGAATCTGCTGCTGCTGAGCATCTCAACACATTTAAAAAGGAAGAAAACATACTTAAATTAGCAGGTTGGCATAGGGTAGTAGGTAGTCTTTGAGTAGGTTATTCCAACACATTTATATTGCATATATGAAGAAACTTAACACCTTGAAATCCTCCAAGAAGAAAAAAGGGAAGGAAAAAAAAGCAGCTGGTACCAAACAACCTGAAATACAGATTTCATATTCTCCCAGAAACAGGTACTGCTGGGAGCTACTTTTTGCAGTGGCTTAGATTTTCTACCTTCAAAGCTCAAGCTGTCCAAGCACAGAAAACTGCCATAGTTCATCCTTGAGGTGAAAAGAGACTACAGTGGTTAGATGTACACAGGAGTATTTGTTTCACTTGCAGCTTTTTCCTGTGAATTAAGAAAAAGGTAATTTGTGTTCCATTTACTTATAACACTTCATTTTTAATGCTTGGGTTTATCCAGTGTTCCTTCCAAGTGAATAGCCCCAATCTTTATACATTCTCTCAACTTTTAGTTCCAGTGTTTTAGAGGAATTCAGGTACTATAGTGGGAAATATCCCATGTGAGATTTCTGCCGCCTGCCTCTTCTCTACCTGTTTATTTTTCAATTTCAGTTGAACTGAATCAGAGCCAGAATCCTGCTCCTATTTCCTAAGGAAAAGTGAGTCTCATTACTACAACTTCATATTCTATCAGCATCTTAATAGGGATTAGTTTTAATACTACATTACCATTTGGTTCTTCAGAGTTTGGATAACTGCTTGTACAACACTGTACGAAAAGAACTTGCCTTCTATTGCTTGGCTTGCAGTTTTTCATTTGGGCCAGTGGCTTACTGGAGTTTTGTTCCCCTCATGTTTAAGAGATGCTTCAATTGCAATTACTCACCTCCCCTCAGGCACTGCAGCACTCTTTGAAGAGGGCTTCTTTCCTCAATACACCTTTTCTGTGGGTTTTTCAACCACCCGCTCAGCCTCCAGCACTCTCTCTGCAGAAACACTACTTAAGAGAAGGTTGGTGCAGTACTTTCCTTGCCTACTTAATGTGGCAGTCAAATAAAGTACTGAGGACTACAAAAATACGCTTTTTCTTCCTCATAAAGGTCCTGACGAGGCACCTCTGTCTAGCACATCATCTTTCCCAAAAGTCAATCTTTCAGCAAGTTTATTTATACAGAAAAGAACAGTCTTGCAAACTTGCCATTCGCTGGCAGCTGAACTTACCCTTGTGCTCAGTTACTGAGTAAGGAAAACGGTGTGGCACCCGATCCTTATATTCTTAGAGTCACCTGGAAAAAGGGGCTGAAAGTAACCAGATCTACTTAGCTGGCCCACACTGCTGTCCACCACTGGAGAATCACACACTTTTTTCCACCTAAATACACCTAAAACTCATGAATTCTTGAGTTGCACGCATACAATTCTTATCTCTGTACAAAGCGCCACATGTAAAACAAGGAAAGTCTTTTAACTTTCCAAAAAGATAAAGCAGAAGCAATACTGATGCTAAAGATAAAAACTTGTGACAGGGATCCTTCTCTTCCTTTCTCTTCTGTCTCAAACATGGCCTCCAAGTACCACTCAGTAAATCAAGCAGCCTCACAGATGCTGGAACCCATCCTGCAGCAATAAAGCCTGGAGAGGATACATCTTTGCTGGCAGAGGGACAAGAGATAAATTACAGGCTTATGTCTATGGCACATACACTACAATCACTGCAGCCCTAGGTCCAACCATGCCAAAGGTGTCACAGATTTCAACCTAATGGAAAGAAAAGCATAAAGTGAGATTTTGTATACCTTTAAGGATTGTGAGAACTCCATCTTTATAACACCAGAGTGCTCTGGGAAGACATACAGATCTCTATATGGCTGCTGTCCCAGTGACCTTGCCACAACTCTGCGGAGCTGTTCTGTGTTCCATAAGATGTCATTCTCATAAAATTAGCACTTTAATAACCCTGGCTGCAAGTACTCCGTGTGGCAAAGCAATATCCATGTACTCACAACAAGCACTGCCTTCCAGGAAGCTATCAAAGCCCAGTCAGATTACAAAAACTTCAGGCATATCCTGCAAGGCATGGACACAGACATGCAGTCTGTTAGGGGACACCAGTTGTAAAGGGATGACACAAATGCAAAAAAAAAAAAAAATCTCAGCAAATATGTTTCTGACTAATGGAACAGGAAGATATCCCACTTCAGAAATTAAGCTCTTTACATTGATTCCTTTAGCCAACACCCCAGTCATGAAAATGAAGGGCTTTCAGAAGGTCATACAAGTAGTCCAGGAAAGATGCTGACTTGTTTATAGTGCAGAACTAATAAACAGCCCAGCTTTTGGTCAGTCAACATACACCACAGTAGTATCAAACAGTGACGAAGTGCAGCACTAGGAGCAGCTCAACAGCCGTATTCCATTTGAGAGCTACTGCACTCCCAACATGCTTTGTTAGCAAGGACATGTTTTTGTGAATTTGTCAATTAACCACAGTAGAGCTGGCCCATCTTGTTATTAAAATGCAAACTTTGCAATGCTAAGCTGAGTACCAATCTTAATAACCCACTCCTTAGGAGCACAAACATCATAAAAAAGTCAAGCATTTTCATAATGCTTTGCTAATGAGGGTCAGGGCCTGATTGGACTTGTTTTGGCCTCCAGCCTAGCAACAGTTTCTGTATTGGCCAAACTCTGGTGAGTCTACTATTATTTTTAAATATTTGCATATTTCCTGCCTTCCATGGAGACTCTTGCCACAAACCACCACTATATGGCTCAAACAACTAACACTTCTACTTCTGAAGACAATAATTTGATGCTACAGAAAACCTGCACGTAACTGTAAACAGCTACTTAATGCAAAAGCAGCTCTGCATACTGAGTTTGCTCCATTAATTATGGCATGAGTTTTGGGAGAACCAAAAACTAAGGACTAAATATATATATATTTCATTCATTGACTGGTCACAGTCTAGATCTGTAAACTACGCAAAATGAGCTAGCCCAGGGTTCCAAATTTTTATTTTCTGGTTATCTCAACTGTCAGCAAGCAAAAAGTGCCAACACTAAATTTCTCTTGTTTTAGTATTCAATGCTAGATAACATTACAAATATATTTAACTCACAACTGAAGAGAAGGCAGAACTGCCTACTCTTTCAGCAACTCCAAATAAAATACTTGCATTCTTAAATCATTAACTTCTCAACAATTTCTAGCAAAAAAATATTAAAGTTAGATGTACATGTGAAGTAAACCAAATCTAGACACAAAATATATTTTTCTGAAAGTCAGAGAGCTTAAATGTCAAAAACAATATTAAAATTTGAATTTCCATTAAAATCTTTAGCAGAAAGATAAAGCACAAGGTAGAATAAAGAAAATATGATAAACAATATGAATGTAACTAAACCAAAGGAGGCAATAAAAATGAATGACCAGACTGATGGCACAAGGAGAGGTGGTTGCTGACTCCTCATCCTACAAGGAGTAGGAGAACAATTAACTTCTGCAGAACTGGTACTGCAGTGAATCAGAGCACATTATAACTTTGTGGTGACTGCTTTTACCTAAAGAAACAAAACCAGGGTCTATCCTTGAGACTGTCAGTGATTTGATTTCCTGTACTAATAGAAACTACCTTATCTGCACATAAGAACAGCTCACTAAAATGAACTTACAAAGGAAAAAGCCCTCAAATTACAGTTAACCTAATTTGGAGTTTATCATAGCATTATTTTCTCAATTCACCAATCATATCAGAAGATGAACCTACTGGCAAAGGCAACTTCTTTCTGAAACCATGCAACTTTATCCCTTCTGCCCCTCTGCTGCACCAAGACGCATTCAGCAGATCTGCTTTCAAATATGCTGGGAATTCCCTGCTGAGCACTGCCAATGCCAGCCAAAATACACATTCTCTACTGCACTGTATTTTCAAAGCATCTACCACAGAATGCCACTCTGAAAGAACCACCACTTCATATTCCAAGGTTTAACATTCAACAGTAAAGACCCTGTTAATTTAGAAGAAAATATACTGAAGCTTATACAAATCCACATGACATACCCACGAAAGCCAGAATGAAGTCAGACACACAGATGTGAAACGATGCTTCCCGGTCTGTGTTTCCTTGTTGATCTTTGGCCATGACCAAGCAATCATTATAGCTATTGTGTAATGTTGGAGTGTAAGAATAAATACAAATTATTGCTGAGTCTGCCACACAACAGTGTAAATCTCCACTGCCATACAGCCAAATCCTGCAGAGAAACAATGAAATTTCGTATTTCTGGCATCAAGAACAGTAATGACAATAGTTACAGCTCACCTCTGTGTAGGGATTGCAGAGAAAGAACACTGCTGTGTTTTTTAAGACAATATGAAATCCTAAGCTTCCAGACAAAGTTTCAAAGAAAAGCTTGTAAAGAAACATATACCAAAGCAAGCAAGGAGTTAAGTGCAAGGTTCCAACATTACAGTAAGTTGTAGAGACTAAAGCAGGAAGTCAGACTGCAGCCAAGAAACAAGAAATTGAGAAAAGCATGAAATCCTATCAAATGCAAGCCATAACATTTTTATTCACGCGTATATGTAAGCATATGTACGCATCTACAGACAAGCTTCATCTTTCTTCAGTGCCTTAGTAAAAAGCAGACAGTTAACACTGTGGGAAAAAAAATCAGCTTTGGGGCTGTACAGGAAGATTTTAAGCTATTTCAATCTAAATCACCAGCAATTCTCCACCACTATTACCAACACGTTACCAAGACACAGTAACTAAGGAAAAAACTCGGATATCCAGTAACCCTAGAACCATTGCTTTACTACAAGGTTAAGTTACACTCACATTGAGCAGAATCACAACTTACTTTGAGTGTGAAAACTAATGGGCACAAGACTAGCTAACTCTGTATTTTTAAACTGTATTGAATTGAAATGTTTCCAAACTTCACTAACAAAATATTAAGGTAGGGTAGTACTGCTACCCCATACCCTTTCAGATTATGTAAATTAACAGACCTTAGACCTGAAAACACAACAAAATACAAAAGTTGGAAACATCAACACAATAGCAGATCTGCATCTCTGTCCTGTAGCCAAACGAACAGTTGCTGCAAAATCGATGTCATCGATGAAGAAAGGAACAGATAAATTTCTGAGCTAAGTCTTTAGGTCAAAACTGGCTATCACCTGGATAATATCTTAATCCAGAGGTCTTCAATCACAGAAGATGGTCAAGCCACACAGATTATTCCTGTGGCAACAAATGTGGTAGCCAGCAACACTTCAACATACGCACAGGGCTCTCAGCTTTCCTAAAGCGTAAGAACAACCACAGGTACAGAGGTCAACTAAAGACACCACCTAATGCCTCTGCACAGTCCCCTGACAGATGAGGAAGATATGAGCCAGTCTTCATACAGGCATTTGAATGCAAGACACTCATGGTAAATATTTTTCCAAAGAGCTGCTCAGACAGGTGAGAAGAAGAGCACAGGCCCCATCACTCATTCCAGCTGCAAACTGTTATTCTTGGTCACCAAGTACCAGATGACAGGAGCAGAACAAATGATTCCCCTTACAAACTGTATCAAGTACAGGTGGTGATCACTAAAATAATCCTGCTCACTAGCAGGAAACCGTCAAAAAGGGAGTACAAAAAACAATTGGCAAAAGAGTTAACCTGCTGGACTGCCAGACAATGTCTTCTCCACAAAGACATTGCTATTAAAATTAAGTAGGCAAGATGAAGAGCTTGAAGCAGATACTGTGCAGAACAACTCAGAAAGGTGATTTTTGTGTGTCAAGGGAAATTATTACAGTGAGCAGAGACATGAGATTCTTTAAAAAAAAAGTCCTCATTCCCCACAGCACAGCTTCAACTGAACTCCTCTTCACACATTTACCCTCCCCCTCTTGTAACAACCTTCTTGCACTTCCACTCACTTTCCTACTAGAAGGAAAACAGCAGTGAGCAGTGTGAACCTTGAGCTCCTTCACACTGGTAGACACTTCCTTTCCACTTCCACAATGGAAAGCAGGACATGGTATTGCTTCCATTAATCATGATGGCCCATCTTGCATATTGCACAAGACCAAACCAGAAGGGCAATAAAGGGATAGGAGTTATTCATCAGAAAGACAAGAAACACAGGAAAAAAGGCTACTCAGTTTTCATTCTCCTAAAATGAGTGGACTAAAATGCTTTTACAACCCTTCTTGCATCCCCTTAAAATTAACTTCTACGGACACTTCTAGAAAACCTGCTTTTAAACAAGTCCAGTGTTCTCTAACCTTACGCATCAAACTGAGTTTCAAAAACAGTGTCTAAATGACACTTTGTCTAAGAGACAATTTTGTCTGGGTCAGCAACTTTCAAATTTTGTATCCGTGTTCACAAAGCCAGGATAATTTCTACATCCCTTCTGCACCTGCAGTTGGAGAGCCACCACACTGGTAGAAGCAAGGCACATGCCCTGCAGGACATATCCTGTGAAGAAGGGAAAGGGTGGCTTAGAGAGCAACTCAAAGTGAAAAGAAATTACAGATATGAGAAAGTTCTTCAAATAAGAGTGACAGAATAAAATGTCAGCAGATCAATGGAGCCTGTAAGAGGAGAGGAAGTCCATGGCCGGAATGACTTGCTCAGCCTATTCTTGACAAAATACTGCTGGAGAGATTCAGTGTCTTCCAGCTATCTTCTTTTGACTCCATGAGTCACCGCCCTCCCCAACCCAACAACTCCCTAGCCATATCCTCGACACCCTGTTCTCCATGCTTTAGGAACTCCAGAGATAGGAAAATGCCAACTATTTCATCTATGTATGGGCTGTCCCGGAGTTCAAAACCCGCTCCCTTTCAAAACAAGCTTTTCCACTCATTCCTACTGCCTCAAATTTGCTGCCCTGACGCTGTCCTCATCTTGACATCAGAAAGTCAGAAAAATCCAGGTGTCACAAGCAGGTTTTATTCTAAAGACAACATGCCAGAACTCCTTGTCCAAGTGATTCAGCCACCTGCTTTTCTTTGATCATGCCCAGTTTCATTGTTCAAAGACCTGCAAGGATATGAGTCATGTTTGGGTGAGGATACCTGCTCACAGGTCTTTCATCCTCCCTGTAATTAACATAATTTTCAAAAATCATTCTATACTTACATACAAACCCTTATTTTAGGCTACTACTCTAAGACCAGACGTTTCAGTCTATGGACAAAACCTCCAAATGAATTCGAGGCAGAAAGCTGCAATACACATTCACTGAAAAACACCAGTTCTCATTCAGGTTGTTTTTTTGCCATACAGGATGAAGCCCAGCTTCAAAGTCAACTTCCTATCTTTGTGAGTTACCCAGTTATCAATAAGACTGCCTGCAAATCTTGTGAATGCTAGAAATCATGCTGCCTCTGAACACCTAGCAGAAGCAATTTATTCACCGACCTAGAATTTTACATGTAATACTGAACAACTTTTTCAAAGTTGCATCCCCAACTGCACAAACATAATCAGCTCACAAGGCTGCTGAAAGCAGCAGTTCTGCCATCTGTCTGCTTATTCCCACCTCACACTTGTACAGGTACAAATGTTTGTGAAGCCATGCAATGATCCAGAGAGAATCAAACTCTGAAACCAATCAGGGAAAAATATAAAATTATCACTAGATCATTTCCTGATCTGTACAACCATGCATGCTGGCACAAGCATGGGAATAAACAGAAATTACATTACTAATTTTAATGGCAATGCCATTTTTAGAAGTCCAGAAGTTGGTGCAGCAACTTTTCAGCAGGTCTATCAACTAAATCTGAAGAACACATATGAATATCAGAAAAATTGAAATAATTTTACTTAATTTTCTATTGTGTTCTTGTTAAAGTAAGAAGTGGGAGAAAAAAGCGAAGTGATCTACTGCTTACTAAGAGGAATCAAAGTGCTTGCTGGAAAACATTTCAGTGTTGAGATCTTTACCCCTGCCTCCCTTTCCTCCACTAATAAAACAGACACAGTAGCACTAACCTGTTCAACAGAACATTCTGCAACACAAATAAAAAAACATTAATACCAAGGTAATATTGTTACAGAGAGACACAGACAGAATTCAACTCTTACAGCAATGAAAGAGTGAAACAGAACAAAGCTGATGTTACAACCTACAGTGGTCTGGGATGGAGAACAGACACAGGACAATGCACAGCAAAATGGCTACTCAGAGCAGCAGTTTCTAAACAGTTGGTATCTACAAAAGGACAGACATGGATTTGCAAAAGACCTGGGTAAAGAAACTCACAGTGGAGTCTCCCTGCCCTCCTTTCATTATTGGTACTCTGATGAAATCACATAGGAGTTATGAAGAGCATATAGGGAAGACTTGCTGGGGTGGCAGGTTAAGTAGGAATCCACAGAGCTGGGTTGTCATGACAGCAGCTGAAAGTATGCAAGAGTTGTATAGATCCTGGGTGTTAGAACAGCAAGGACTACAAATAAGATCATTAATACATTACATTTTTAAACACCAAAAAGCATACACTACATCTCATTAATGAAACACAGACTGCATGATAACCGTTTGCATTGGTGAGGGTGCACGAGGGCCCAGGACATACACGAAAAACTTGTAATTCATTAAGTACTGATAAAGCACAGGTTTTCACAGACTTGATACTCATGCTATACATTAGAGGAAAGAAGTGACATGCACTCTGGTGGACCAATGCACTCGAGTCTCAGCTGGAGCTTGGAAACACCACATGAGCTCCATTCCATTTAAAAGCAAAGTAAAACAGCGGAAACTCAATTTCAACAACCTCTTACGTTAACTTTGCAATCAAACGGACTTGGATCATGCAGCAACTCAGTAACTCATCCCAGCTGAGAGGAAGTAACTTCCTGTCAGAGAGAAGTTACTCCCTGAAGTGTCTGAGCTCTATCTGCAGCAGCACACCCGGCTTCCCGGAACAGGCAGGCTACAGGTGCTGACATGCTGGGCAACACTGTCCTGGCGGGTCACTTCTGAAGGCAGTGGGGCACAGGATTCAAGACAAACACTGAACAACACTGGCCAGGGATGGAAACGAAACAGGCCCTTGGTGGACACTCTTGCTTGGGAAGCTTGGGAGGCAGAGGGAGGATGGGAGTAACAGGTGTTTATGTGATCTGTTCAAAACTCTGGGAATTTGATGTGGTGGATTACTCGGGGACTCGGGATGTCTAACACTGGGTGATCTTCAGGGGTCATTACAAAGCAAGGACTCTGCACGATCTGAGACCAAAGTAGCGTTACAAGTGCCTGGCACAGAGAATGTACAGGTACACCAGTGTTTACAAATCCAGGACTCGCACAACAGGGCTCTTACACTGGGTACTCACCATCCAGCACTGGTGAAGGAGAGGCCCGCGCTCATGCAGATCACATGGACAGCGAGAGGCTGCCTAGTGAAGGGGTCCCAGTAAGGACTACCGCTGAAATGAGCGGGAAGCGGGCTACGCGGGCGCTGCTGAACACAACCCAGGAGCGGGGAGAGGACACTGCCCAGGGGGCGCAGCAGCCGAAGGTGGCCCAGAACCCGGGGCGCGAAGCCCGGCACAAAGGCGGCCGCTCGGAGCAGGGCGCTGCCAGAGGTGTCAGGGACCACGGGGAGATGCCACCAGCGAGCCCCGTGCGCGACGGGCCAAGAGGGGCCAGGGAGGGGTCAAGGAGCCGGCGGGCAGCGAGGCGCTCCCCGGGCCGAGCCCGGCGCGGGAGGGCAGCGCGGCTCCCAGGGAGCGGGGGCGCCCGCGGGCCGGGCCCCGGGACAGGCGCGGGGCCAGGCGAGGACAGCGGCCGGGCGGCGGCAGCCGGGAAGGTGCCGGGCGGGAGGCGGGAGCCGCGGGGAGGGAGGGAGGGCGCCCGGCCGCGGGGAACCGGGCGGGACGGGCGCGCACGAGGCGCCCACGCGGGCGGTCGCGGCGATACTCACTATGGGTCGTTGGTGAAGCGGGGGCTCCGCGGGGGCTGGTATCCGTACAGGTGACAGTAGAGCACATCGAAGCAGAAGCAGCACATCTCGGCCGACACCACCATCTTCCTGCAGCCGGGCCCGCCGGAGCCAGCGCCGGGGGAGGCGAGCAGCGAAGAGGCCGGCGGGGAGAGGCCGGCGGGGCCCCCGCCGCAGCTGAGCGGCAGCGGCGGGGATAGGGCGCAGCCGGCGGCGCCCCCCGCCAGAACCCCGAGGCCGTTCATGCGGGGGCCCCCCGACGGGGGCAGCGCCCCCGGCTCGCCCCCCGCCGCCGCCGCCCCGCCGCAGTGGGAGCCGCCGCCGCCACTGCCCGGGCCGGCCGAGCCCGAGGGAGGGGAGCTGGAGAGTTTCTGCTTCTTCACCCCGCAGCAACCCGCCGCCATCTTGGAGCCGTCTCCCCCCACGCAGCGCTTCCGACCCATGGCGGGGGGGCCGGCCGGCCGGCCGGGGGACGTGCGGCGGCCCGCTCCGCCTCCTGCCGCGCCCGCTCCGCCTGCACGGGGAGGGGGCGGGAGAGGGGAGGATGAATGAGGAGCAGGAGGAAGAGGAGGATGGGGGGAAGAAGAGACAGAGAGAGCTGTGTTAGAGCGACCCGGTGAGCGGCCCAGGGGGGCAAGGTCGGGGGTGAGGGGGCAGCGCGGCCCGCAGGTGTGGCGGCCTTTCCCCTCCCCTCCACACGCCGAGCCGCCCCTCTCGCCTTCCCCCCGCGCTTTATCTCCTCCTTCTGCCAGGGAAGTGGAGCAACTCCACCTCGCGTGCTAAAAAAAAAAAAAAAAAGGAAATAAATAAAATAAACCCACAAACCCGAGCTTTGCAGGCGCCGCACGGCAGGAGCAAAGCCCTTGAGATGGTTAAAAACACCCCGCTAAATAATTCAAGTGACCTGAAATGCCTTTCTCTGGGGAAGAGAAGGGGAGGGCTGTGTTGGAGCCGCCAGGCTGGGAGCCTGCAGAGAGTGCTTGGATGCAGCTATTAAGCATGCAATCGTGATGGCTAAAAGCCACGGGCTTTATATGTATGTATGTATATATATATATTTTTTAAATTATAGCTTTGGCAATTACTTTACAACCAGTAAGTAGCAGCTCAGAGCGTAGGCCCGCAGCTGCAGAGCCAGCAGCCATGACCCGGTGAGACCACGGCCCCGGGTGCCGGCAGCCCGGGGGGAACCTGTAGGGAAGGGAAGTCCAGAGGAAAAAGGATGTGAGTGCCTGCTGTCCTCCAGGCATCAAAAATTAAGCTTATCAAGGAGGGGAAATGTGTTTTATATTACTATTTTACGTTAGCCTCACATATAGATATATCTGAATATATGGAGAGACTTGCAAACAGCCATGAAGTACTTCAGAATCTGTGTGTATGTATATTTAGAAAATAACACCTCACCCGTCAGTGTTATGCAGCCATCTCTGGCATGGGATGTAACAGCTGCTTAACATAGAATAGCAACACTACAGTATCAGGGAAGACAAGGGGGTGAGGGCTGCCACATGGAGTTAAAATAATATCACAAGTTTAGAGGGATAGTCGTTACACAAGCTGAAATTCTGTATACAGAAATATTTCAGTCTCAAACTACTTAGAGACTCAGTTTTACATTTCTTGATGGAAATGGTTTCTCCAACATCCTCATGATACTAATTTTGGCTGCATCTTAAATTATGTATTTGAACAGAAAATCCCCAATTATTAGATCTGTAATACTAATGGGTTAAAAGGCTCTTTGAGGGCTTCTGTCCAAATACTGGCCTAAACTCCTCTTGCTTTGACTGTGAATCATAACCTGAAGTGAAACAGCTGCACGGAATAATAGCAAATAGAAAGGAGAATTAGATGGTGTGAAGCAGTCTCTTCCATTTGTAAATGTAATGTTTACATTTGGAGCAGTAGAATACTTGAGAAGGGAACTGGGTTCCCTTCTCAAACAACTTTCAAGTTTCTTTCAAAACAAAGGCAACGTTTTCCACTTAGGGGTTCATTTGTTTAAAATCAGTTAGCAGTGACACCTTCTGTTGCTTTTGGGAAAATAGTTTCTCCAGGTATTGAATTCTGGCTTTTTCTCATTTTTTTAACATCCTATGTTATTTAACACCAATATTTATAAAAATACTCAGTAATTGCAAAAGCTTATGATACAGACAAATATTAATTGTTCACTCCACTGGGACAGATATTTGGAAGGTTCATTGTAAGGCTCAGAGCTAGGACTGATATCCTTATGCAATATCAAGACTAGTGACAGTGCATAGTGATAACTTTTTGATTAAATATGGTATTGAAATGGTCCCTGATTGAAAGGATAAACCAAGTATATTACTTAATCACGAAAAACACTTTACTTTTTCCACTTCTGCTGATGTTCTTTGCTGTATTTGCCTATAGTTGTGCTCCTATTTTACCTCAGTGCATGTAATGCATACCGAATCGGTATGTAAAGACAACAACAAATATATGAATACAACTGTGGAAACTAGTGGAATCAGGAAGACAGAATAGTATTATCAAATATCTTGAAGTGGAGAGAACTGCAGGCTCACAAAATGTTCTTCATAATTCAATGGAAAATTTCCATTTATATTTGAAGGAGCATTTATTCTTTGGACAATATGGTTTTGGTTGACTGTAATACATGTTTCATTGGTCCTTTGTTTCAGTTAAGTATCAAGGACCTCTACATTTCTTACTACAAGAAACCTTGAATGTGTTCAGTTCCTTAAAGTACTTCTATACTCTGCTAACTTTAGAAGATTCTCTCCTGTTGGTTGATGACTGTGCTGTGCCTCATATGCAGTCAAATGTCCCAAGTGAACTCTGGATGAAAAACAAACTCTTTAGCAGTACCAGTGGAATCAGAATGGTCTTGCAATTAGGTCACTTCAATTTTAGAGTGATGTAGCTCTCCTTTATGACTTCAGCTGTTTAGCACTATTGCTCTCCTCATGTTCTAAAGCCCCAATGGTTTCAGAATAGCCACTTGTTACAAGTAACAGATTAAAATTAATGTTTTAATTAAAAGTCACAATTCATTATTCTTGAAAAGAGCTGTTAAAGAAATTATTCTGAGAAAAACAGAATTATTTTCAGAAAGATATTTCTCAGTGATCTGAGTCTGCTCTGAAGGATTGCCCTTCTTAAACAAAATAATCAGAATGCTTAGTGTCTGGGGGAAATGATATCGTAACAGACATGGTCTAATTCCTTTTGAATCTGAGGTAAAATTTGCACTGACTGTAGTAGAAGTTGGATTGTTCTCAACTGGGCCAAAAGATCATTTATGTTTCCCAGTATCCTACAATCTAATTAGAAGACAAATCAATCAGAACAAGGAAACGAGCCAAAATTTGGCTCCATCAGTAGGCAGGAGAGATCTAATCCTTGCCTTATTACTATCAATTCTTTTAATAGGAACTGTGACAGGTGAGGGATTTAAAAGGGTACTTAAAATAGCACATTTAGGCTGTGGTTCCATGTGCATTTCTGCAGGAGTAGTAATTTTGGTTTAAGCAGCTTTACCTCAGCTAATTGTTCTCTTTCCTGCCCCACCCATACTGTTGTGTTCATGCAGCTGTTTGTGCAGATGTGAGGCAGAAGATCAAGTTTAAAAACACTCTTTCCCCTCAATTATTTTTCAGCCAAATCAGTTCTCCAGTCTGGTTTATCAGAGGGCTGCACAAAAATCTGTGTTGGCCTCTTGGAGTGGCTACACAAAATTGAGAATTAATGGCCTTGGGCAGCTTAAACAGTGCTGGCAAAAAATTAGAAGATGCAGCCTAAAGCAACATTTCACATATTTATGTGGAAACTGTCAGAAATCACAGAAACGTTTGAATTTTAGGTGAAGAAAACCAGTCGAGGAAAGAGCCTTGAACGGGAAGGAAATTAGTTTGTGCTTGAGACTGTAGAACAGGCAGAGTCAGGCAATGAAGGAAAGGGAAACAGAAGGTCCTCTTTTCAAAATACATAATATTCCACTTTCTGAGAACTGAAGGAAACATTACACTACAAATAATTCTGTAAAAAAAACACCAAACAAAACCCTTCACAATTTGAACAATGTAAACAGCTAGCATGTCTATGGAGTTGTTAGTTACTATTCTAGAGAAAAGTCCATCTTTCATCTTCCAAAATTCAAAGTTTAAATTCTATCTTTGTATCTTCCCATCATAATGAGCTTTTTTGGATGTGCCTGCCATAAAACTGGAAGATTTACATGCTGAAAATTCCTTTGGTCTGAGTTTCCACCCATTGTAGAGCCAGTCTAGGCAATTCTTTCCTTGTCCTGCAGCTTACAAGGCATTAAGGCTGTAGCTGGAAAGAAAGTGGGTTTGCTTGTATTACTTTCTCACATTATTCCCAAACTGGTCTATCACTCTTGAGGCTCATGTGAGTTTTCCTCAGTATATTCTGCTTAGACGGAATAGTTACTGTGCTTCACTTACACTCTGTGTCTCAGCTGTCCCCAGGAGAAATTAGATGCCAGATCTAGGTCAGAAAGTATGCACAAAAATCTAGTAAAGTTAATGAAAGTTAACTTTCACATGTCTGAGAACAGCAATTGTTCCTACCAGTTAGAGGCCATATCCTGCTATTGTTCCATATATCAAACCCCTATTGAAGTCTCTTCTAAAAAATCTTGTACAAAAAATCATCTCCGGATGTGATACCAGCCAGCAGACAAAAGGTCCCCACATGTTATTTTACTGGAATCCTGGCCCTGTTTCATATTTTGGGCTATGTTATATTTTTACCATACTGTGAATCCAGTCTGTATTATTTTAAAATGAACTTTTTTTACAGGAATTTTTCACTCTAATGTGAATTTAGAGTCTGGTCCTGTTAAACCATCTGTGCATGGAGCTTGCACTGCAAAACTGGGCATTTGTTTGTTAAAAAAAACCACAACAAAACAAACAAACACCCCACTAAATAAACCCTCAAAAACAAACAAGTAAAGCAAAAAATCACCATGCATTCTAAAATGTTATTTTTCAAAGTAAATAATCTAGGACTGAACAGTTTCTGAAGTAGAGATAAAAACATTGTGTGTCAATGGAATCAGAAAAAATATTTAATTTAAAATCTAAGGTTCAAAGCAATTTGTATTTATTATTTATAATAAATAAATGGATGGTGAGACTAGTAGTAGCTTTTTAATGATATTCTTTTCAACTAATTCTGTGAGCTGCAATGTTCCTCAAATATTATGTTAATGCCATATCCTATCCTTTTTGAATGTATTTTTCCATTGTACAGTGATAAAAGGAGATGTAGCTTATGTAGCTGTATTCTCAATATAAATTCACCGTGGCTTCATTGAGGTCAGTGGAGCTACAGTGATTTATGCTAGCTGATACATTAATAATAAGCCTTAGGATATATTTTTTGACATTGCTGTTTGTAGTTGGTCTCCTTCACCAAAAAAAAAGTTTGCTGCTACTGTGGAGAACCATTTGCATTAATAGCATTTCCCACTTCTGAAGAGTCAGAGCTTTAGGAGCTGTAAGTTAATTAGAACAATATAGGTGTCTGTTTATCCAGTGCAGCCATACGGACACCACTAATGAGCCCCAGCAACAGTCAGATAGGACACAACAATTGAGGTGTATTAGGAAAAAAATGTAATCATTAATTTTCAAGTGTATGAGTGAATTAGAAAGATAGAATGCATGGTAATGTTTTGCTAAGGATTAAAATTTGATCAGGACACCACAATTACAAGCCTGCTTATTCCTAATAGTTGCGCTAAACCTTTAGCCATCCCAAGGGGCCAGCACTTGATTTTGTATCTCATCTAAAAATACCAAAATGAAACTTCCATATAAATTTAGTTAATGCAAGGAGCAGTAATTTCAGAAAAGAGGTGAATGTTAATAATACTAATTGATTATTAATGATGTTAGTTGATGAGGATGACAGAAATGCTCCATGTAAGTAAGACAACAGGCATAAATTTTGATCTTCCTTTTGAGACTGTGTTGAGCTTCCTTTTTCAGATGTTATTTAATTTTCTTGTGAAATGATTTGATTTCTTCTGGCTGCTGCTTTTTCTATCTTTTTGCACATGTTATCTAGCTTTTGGTGTGAAGGAATTTCACCTTCATTCTTATAATGTCCAGTTCTTAGCTCAGGTTCATGCTCCCTTGCTCTGGTATTTTACACTGCTAAGATAGCATTGAAGCTGTCATCTCTCTGTTCCTTTCAGAGAAATGAGATATACTGTTCTTTTCCCAAGAGACTGAAGAACTTTCTTCTTTAATCTTTGTGAGCAGTGAAAACTCAGTGAATCCTTCTGCTGTCCTTTACTATGCTCAGTTCTATAAAAGAATCTGTGAATCTTAAGATGGCCAAGGATTACTTCTACTGTTCCAGGTGGAAACATCTCGTCACTTGATATTGGATGGGTTTAGTTTCTCCTAATGTAATATTTTGGCTATTGTTTTGAAAGAGTGTTCATTAGCTGCAGTAGACTATTGCAGCTTCTAAAAATATGCAAGCAGGGCACTCAAGTATTTTTCCATCTTCAGTGTTGTAATACATTGCTATTTATCAACTGTGGTTTTTTCCTTTCTCCCTAGAAGTATCAGCATTCTTTATACTCACTCAATGCCTAAATTACTTAACTTTATATCTTCAAGGGCTTCTGATGTGTACATGGCACCCTGAATGATATGTTGATCCTCCTTTTTGTGACTGGTTTGGTAAAATCACCACTTGGGTCACTTTGTTGCACTTACTTCTTTTTCTGTGCGAAGTAAAAACTGAAAAATGCCAGTGTTTTGCCATAATGGTACTGGTTCTTCAGCACTATCAACTGATAAAATCACTAAATACATTGTCTTAAAAGAGACTTGATATAAATAGAATATTAGTTAATAGCAGGTGTTACCCTCTGTGGCAAAAAGCCAGCAGGGTTCCAGAAAAACCCTTGTCATTGCAATTGTTCCATTCCTCACTGGCACTTTGTGAGGGCAGCCCCAGTGTGGCTGATGCTCAGCTTCACCCTCACCCCTATCTGCTTTCCTATATTCAGTCCTGCAAATTCTTCTTTTCTTTCTTGTGGGTAGGAAAAGCCAAACAACTCATGAGCACCAAATCCTAACTCCTTCTTGTATCTTTATGGCTTTAGAGGGGACTAGCAATCCTGAACCCCAACTCCTGCAAGTTTCTGAATAAAATTGAATCTGTTGGAACAGGTAGAATTCGGTGCCTCACTTATCCATAGTTACATATTCATTAGTTTTATTGCCTCCTTTCTGTAGAATTCATGTTCTCCAACATATTTTCTCATGTACTTTCTATTGCAAAAGCCAGTTCTCCTTTCAGATGTGTATAAATCAAATTACTCCAGTGAGGTGAATAGAATTTCATTGTTACAGAATGATGAGTTCAAACCCAGGCCTTTTAAACAAACTGTAGGTCTCCTTGTAAATCTATGAATGATTTGTCAGTTTCTAGGTCTCCTGAGCTATCATCTGTTTTCAAGGAAAGTGATATTTTTATAGATCAACATCCATCCCCACAAAACTTTATGTCTTCCCATTTTTCTTATCTCCCACATTTGTATTCTCACTCTAGGGAAGGGCCTTCAGGCTGCCTGCTGGTGGTGATAATTTCTGTCATAGTTGTTCAATGTATAAAATAAACACATTGCATTAATTTTGAATAAAAAGCAGCTGGTAAACATGCAAGCTTCAAAAGTGTTCCCTCTCTTGTGCCCTCTTCCTTTCATTCACTAATTCTGATATTCCTTTTTCCACCTTATCCATATAACTCAGTCTGCCATTACAGCAAGTAAAAGTAGACGTTTTGTTTTTAACGTGATCATTATTTTAATAAAGTAAAACATATTTTAGAAGATTGAAATAAATAGTATTTCTTCAACTATGGAAGAAGTCATAGCATTCAGGAAGCACTGTTGCTTATTATGTTTTCCTGCTAATCCTTATAAAAGGTGAAGTTACAGTTTTTAACATCTAGAAATATCTGTGATCATCAAGACTTGTGTCTGAGCTTTGATTTGCATGTTTGTTTTTCTCAGTGGTTTCTTCATGGTTAATCTAATAATCTACTGACTGCCAGAGATTGCACAAGAATAACATTTTTTTATTTAACTACAATACATATGATTTGAGGAAATTATTATTTCCATTCTTAATATTAAAAACATATCCTTGTTACTTCAAATGAAAAGAAAAAAGAACATCTCTCCTTGTGTATTTTAAAGTAAATCTATAAGTATATTGATCTAGAGGCTCCAATTATAGGATTTATTGCCATCTCCCTTTAAACTGCATCTCAATAATAATTCATTTGTTTTGATTTGCATTTCTAAAGAGCATTTCAAGATTAGAAGTATCCCTGTGACACAGTTGTGGAGAATCCTAGCACAACATGTCAGATCTAAGGCACTGAAATATTTCAGGGCTACCTGTTCATGTACTAGGTTCTTCCAGCTAACCCTCATTTTAGGTTAGGGATATAGAAGAAATTTGAAAATAATTTTATTAAAAATCCTTTGTGTTTAACTCTTTAAAAAATCACATAAGAGTTTGAATTCTCTGTTTTTCTATTGCCTACTCTGTGTTTGTTTTCACAGGTCAAAGTCCTGCTGTCCAGTGTCATCACATTCAGATTCTGCCATGACCTGTAAGTCTCTCACCTCTAAATTTCTATTGCAATAGAACAGCTGCCTGAAAACTGTTGTGGAATACTGAAATATGTCTTTCATTGAACCATCATTAAACTATGTATGTTGGATATGGCTTGTCTTGTTATGTTAAATCCATGTAGTTCAAGCATGTATGCTTATAGCATATCTCCTTTTTAAAATACTAGTTTATGATAATCTCATTAATTGCATTTTAAATGGGAGACTCACGGCTTATCAAATCTTCTTCTGTTTCTAGAGGTACCCTTACTCTAAAACTAGTAGTCTTTCTAGCTAAATCAGAACTAAAAGTTCTCAAAGAAAAATATTAAATTTGCCCTTTGATGAACAATTACCAAGCATTACATGTTCAGAGTAAAAAATGGATAACATTTTATTTTATGAGTCCACTAACTAATAGTGAATTAGAATAAAACTCCCATGGGAACACATTTGACATTCACATGAATAACAGATGAGTTCATTATGATCCCCTGCTTATAAAAGGAATGGCAAATGAATTCATAATTATTAAGCATTTAAAAATAACATTCCCCCAAAAGATAAAATTTTGCATTAAATACCCGGCTGTGGTTCAGCTGCAGGGCTTTAAAGAACCTGAAATGAAGTGGTACTACAAATGATTTGGTCATTTGCCACATTGTTTAACTACTTGGGAGCCAAAGTAAAGAAGATTTGTGTGCTAGTCAATGCCTTTGAATTAATTCTGAAATTTTGAGATTAATCTTGCTTCCAAAGCAGAGAATAGAGATTAGATACATGGTGCATGAAAGGATTATGCTGCGTCTATGTATAAAGAGGAGGGTTGCAGCACATATGGCTACTGACATGTACTCATGTTATAAGTGCCTGTGGGCATCTCATTTGAAATACATATTAGAGTTGAATTTTGTAGGGTTTTTTTTGTTGATAGATGTGTGGTTTTATATATGACAAATACCATTCAGGACAGTTATTTTGCTAGAAGTGACATTCTCAAGTACTTGCCAAGCTGTCACATTAGCATACAGCTCACAGCCAGGCAGGAGACAGCTCTTCCATGAATCGAACCTCTGCCCTGTGATGACACTAATAGCACAGGGTCCCAAAGGTTGCCTTGTCTTCCAGGCAGAGAGGGAAATAAGAGATGCTGAGAACAAAGTCAAGAGAACAGCATAGAGGACTTGCAGAGAAGGAGAAGGGGCATAAGTAAAATCCTTTTCTTTGCTCTACCTGCACCAAGGACATAAACAGAAAAGGGATGAGAAGCAGACCCAGTTAAGACTGTTAACTGTTAACTGTCTTAACCAGTTAAGACCCAGTTCTAAGTGCTGTCACTACTAAAGGGATGCAAAAGTCTTGTGTCCCCAAAACTTACATAGATCTAAATAGCATTGATGGAGTGAAGAAGATCATTATCTTCTGTATAAATACTGACCCCATGTTTATCCAAGGAGTAGAGAAATAATGCCATATGTGATATATTATCGTTATTATAATGCCATGTTCCTTTTCCCAGTATAGAGCTAAGGAGATGTGCGAAAGACCTTGTGTACATGTAGATTTTGAAGTAACATTGCTCCCACATTTTTCCGAGCTCCCTTCTCCTCAGCAGCAGCCAAGGCTCTAACACAGTTGTGTTGCCCTTGACTGTGTCATCATGCTGATCAGGAGAGGAAAAAAAGCCACATCAAATGTGCTCATATTTTGTTTCACTCAGAGGTCTGAAGCTGCAGTCTGCCATCAGGTGGACTCCATGAGAGACCTAGGCTGTGGGCTTGAGAAAAAGTGCTGTAAAACCAAAAAGTGCAGAGCAGGGAGGAAGTAGAGAGGGAAGGGTCTCAGGATTGTGGAGGGTGAGGGACATACTGCACAGTCATGAAAATGGTCATGAAGACTAGAAATATATTAACCAAAACAGAATTCTGTAACATAATCATACACTTTTCTAGGCCAATTGTTACTACTAGGGAAAAATTAATCAAAATATCAGAAAAGCCATTTGTACTGTACAAAGCTCGTGGACAATTGTGGGCAATTATTTGAGAAACTGTTAAATAACGATAAAATGGTGTCTTTCTGCTTTGGAACAAGAATCACCAGATGAGCTTTAGAAATTGCATAGCTGCCAGTGGAAGAATATGATTTATGCATTGCTGAGTTACATTGCTCTTAATTTTAAAAGTCTTGGAGCTGTCTGATTTAACTTCTGATTTGATCTGTGTGGGTAGAGTTTGGATGTATATCGAGACAATAGGGCTGAGCTGATGCTTCAGAGGTAGGTGAGAAATACCGAACCTAAATCCAATAGAGAAAAACTAAATGTGTATCAGAGAAACTAATTGTGCATCAGGGAAACTAACTCCTTCCTGAGCCCTGTGAAATGCTGGGTGAAGCATGTGGTTTGATTACAATTATTGCCTAATGCAGACCTTCAATTCTTATGGGCCCCATGAGGACAATGCAGGAAACCTGTTCTGTGATGTATGAAGTAAGGGGTATGAACTCTTGTATTCATGCATTCACATCATACATGATTCTACATTTCAACAATTGGGAGATAATTGAGGAGATAACAATAGCCATGTCTGCTAATTATGCTACATACAACTTTTTTTCCTTGAAAGATAAATCCAGGTTTGGAGATTCATTTGACAGTTTTTTGTTTGGTGGGTTTGTTCTGGCTTTTTTCCAAGCTAATACATTATGAATCTATTACTTATAAAACTTTTAAAGTTTCTATTTTAAAACATTTAACATCCGTCAGAAAGATAGTTATTTGTTTATACAGCCTTTAATATTATAATGTATCTATGGTTGTCAATATTTGACGTAATCATTATTATAAACAAGGGCACAATAAGAGAACCGCTGTGCTAGTTCTCCAGATGATGACAAGGGAATATGTCTGTACTTTTTAGTTACAAAAATCAGATAGCACTATCTTACTGTAACCCCTTCAAAGTTAAGACATCAGAAGACAGTTTGCTTTCAAAATGTTGGATAAATCACTCAAGTCAATGTCACATCATGACTGTTCCAACTATATGCTCCCTCACGAGGCCACTGCTGGTCATCAGCCAACATCAGTGTGCAAAAAATTGGCATGAAATACCTTATCAGGTAGGTTTCTGTTCATTACCAACACGTTAGATTGCAAGTAAGTTATTCCAATGTTTGCTTGTAATTTGCTAGGTGAAACAGAATGGCCTGTTGCACCACCCTTCTGTTGAAAAAGGGAATTCACAAAGTTTATAGAAAGCTGTAAATTAGACGCTTCTTTCAACATCAGAGAACTGTGGTCACTAGGAGTCCTTTTGGAAAATTAGGAAAGGAAAAACTGGTAAAAAGGATTGGTACTTGGAATGAGTGAGTCCTGACTAAGAGAATCAGAGGCACAGCCATTGCTGAGAAGAAAGGGCAAATCCATACAAGGTTATTTTTTAAAAGAAACAGGTACAGTTGTGAGGAGGAGTGAATAATTTATAAAGATTCAAGTCTAGGCTTCAGAATGTACTTACAATAAGACAAGTCTCAATCTGAATGACTTCAATTTGTGGTATGGTATCTTGCAGCAGATAGCAAAACATGCTTGTTCTAAATTTTATGAAACAATAATTATAATAAGTAAATGCAATTGGCAGTGATTGAAATACTAATAATACACTGCATTTCAAACATTTGTTTGAAGTGACCTCAGCCTATTACTCTACTGCAAGAGACAAACCTCTTTTAAATTGCATTTTTCTACTGCTGAAATGTTCCAATAGTATGGTACCCAAATTAGGAATAATTGTTAATAATTTATTCACCAGAAGGTTTGCTATTATCAGCTTTGTTTATGTCAGATGGAGATTAAAAAATAGTTCTCTTTCTTGCAAACTGCTGTGCAAATTTCATCTGCCTTATTAGATGTCATTATCTCATAGGAATGATATGAGATTCATCTCATAACAGAAAAAAAGATAACCAAATATAATATAGGACTTATATGAGTTTTAGGGTTGTAGTTGACAGAACCTTATTTATATGTATTATATCTGTAATATCCTATAAGCTTTCTGTTCTACTTGCAAGTAATGTTGCTGTAAACATTCATGCCAAGAAAGGATAAAGCTTGTGTGTGTAATATTTAGCAGAAAATATGTGAAGAATTTTAAAATTTATTTTAAATTTTGCATTACTCTGTGCAGTGCTTTTTGCTGCTCTGATTCAAAATGTTGAAAACTCAGAGACAGGTTTATTAGGAAAATAGATATATCCACTGCATCTCTACACTGTATTAAATAATGTAAAATTACTTCTTAGCTCTTGTGAAGATATGCTGTTTGACATTTTAAAGAGATTGAAGGATGTGAATAGCTCTAAACTATTCCTTTTAGCTACTATTTTGATAATTATCTTTTTCTTTATAACATATTCGCTGGTTCTCAGTTTTACATGTTTCAAAGGATGGGGGGGTGTCTCTTAAAACGTGGTATTTCTACTTAGAAAAATTAAAAGAAGAAAAAAGATAAAAAGCTGTACATCATAAAGTTCAAGCTACTTGCTGGCCTCTGGATGGAACTCCTTGCTTGTCCAAAGCATTGTCCTTTTTCAGTGCTAGGAAATGTACAATACACTACTTGTAGCCAACAGAAAAGATACAGAGAATCCAATTAGTTTCTTTCCCTCTGTAATCTAGGAGTTACATTCACTAGATGATTAAAATTCAGCTAGATACATCATTACATTTATTAACATACAAATTCATTTACATTTCTTATTTATGACCTTGCACATCACTGCTTGTTCACCAGTGGTACAGGAAAATGTAGTTTTATGTTAGTTTATCACTAATTTGTTCTTGCTTGCAAGTACTGGAAATGTGGCACAATGTTTTAGTTTCAAACACTGCAAGAGAATTTTAAAATCCAAGTAATTTCTTTATTATAGCAGGCTGCCTGGAAACATTTACTCTAATTTTTTTTATTCTAAAAACTAGAGTTTATTTATTCAAGCTTTTTACTGATTTTCCTTCCCTACACGTGAAAATTAAATGCAGAGATTTAATGGTTTAGGTCATGTGCTTTCAGGCAACTGCATACATGCATCTACATGTATGAGGCATGTATGAGTAAATATAATGCCTTTTTCAGAGAAAAAAATCTTGAGGAAATAGACATTTCTCTTCCAGAGGTAATTTCACAGTTTTGGCACTTTGCTTTGTTTTCTTCATGATATTCTGCAGGGATACTTGGTTGGGTTCTGTGCAAGGATTTCTGAAATCAATGGGAAGGTCATGCACTTTGGACTGAGGTCTCAGGCATGGCAGAATATATTCACACCTGTGTCAGAGCCAGACCAAAAAAAAGGAAGGAAAAGGATCCCAGGTGTCCATGGTTTGAATAACCTCATCTCAGCACAGATTAGAGATGTTTAGAGGCAGTATGTGACTGAAGGATAGGGCATGGGATCCATCATAACCATCCCATTTTTCCCTCTTCAGTATGTTGGGACATGAGTGGAGTGGTAGATTCAGGAGCCAAATCCAACACTCTCCAGAATTCCTGTGGCAATCTGCCACTGCCCAAGTGCTGAGGGGTCCATGTGGTGCCTACCTGAGCAGAGAGCAGGCTCTGGGAGCTGGGCTGGGGAAACTCTTCCCATAGAGCCGTGCCAAGGGCTCGCAAGGGCAGAGCTCCGCCTGCTGCTAAGCTGCCTTTATGTTCAAACACTATCAGAGTCTGGTACAGACCAGTGCTGCATGGCTGTGCCTATGCAGGCTTTGCTGCATAACTTCTAGTTGACTGGAGAGATAAAAATAATCCCTGACATAAATCAACTTCATTCTGCCTCAGGACATAGTTTAAATACCTTCTCCTGGGTGTTCTTCTCTTTCTATAAAAGCGGCAAGTTCACTTTCCAACCTTCACACTCTAATTCTAGAAAACATTTTACACGGGACTGCCACAGTGAAGGTAGAGCTATTGCTGCATGAAGATACAAGGAATATTGGCTAGGGACACAGTGGTGGGAAATGGAAAGGTATTTTAGAAAGGCTCTTGAGTATTTCCTTTCCCAAGATTGTAGGGCCAAATGTTGCTTGAATTTATGAATAGAGGTGGACAAAAATTTTGAATGATTTTTAAATTCTTAGAATTACAGAGGTTTGAAAGGACTGGGACCATTCTTGAGATTAGCTTAAACTAAAATAGTTTCAACTGAAATAATAGGAAAAATATGAAACATTTTCTTAGTTTTTAAAGGAAGTATCTTAACATGCTGAAAATGAAATTTTTCACCTTTTGAAACTGGAATACCATTTTCCACTTCCAAGTTAATATAAATTAAAAAGTAAAATACGTGTTTTTTTTAAAAAAGTCACAAAACATTTTATTTTTAATTAGATGTAATATTTCAGATTTACCCCAAATTGAAATTACTGGTTTTATTAAAAAAAAAAAAAAAAAAAAAAAAAAAAGTATTGTGTGCATTCTGTATGAACTGAGGTTTGTGCTTCCCAATTTCTGACATTTTCGTTTTGTTATTAAACTGGAGGAAACTTCACTTGCTCAGTTCTCTTTATGAAATCTTCACAAGGCACTGTCCTGGGAGTTTTCAGGTGACCTGTGTGTTCTCAGGTGACTGTTAGTGTGTAAGGGTGTAGCTCCTCCCTGTACAGTACCAGTGCTAGACCTTGAGCCTTGCAGCATGCTCTGCCTGTGCTGTACTCCGATTCTTTGGGACAAAAATATAATGGGTAGGGATTTGTGATTTCAGCAGCCTGTTCATGAAAAGCAGGTTCTCTTCATTCTAATGGGATTGTGGGATACCTGCATGAGGTATCATTAACTCAGCATATGCTGAGTAAAAGAGACCTTATTGGTCACAGATCTTTCCCTTCTACTTTGTGTTCCTATTCTTTCACATTCCTTGTTCTCTTGTCAGCCATCAGTTCATTTCAAATAGATATGGTGTTCAAATTTTTCATCTTTACAGAGCAGGTGATGAGAACTCCAGATGCCCTATCAAACTCTCATTTTCTCAGGCTGATCTGGGCAATTCAAAGGCAGAATCTTCTGATCTGTGGCTCTTCTCCCATTGACCCTATATGCCTGACAGGTGAATGATTAGGGATTTCAGAAGATGTTCGGCTCAGTCATCACTGTCACTCTAACAGTGTCAATCTTTGGAAGCTCAGAAAGCTGCTACAGTCTCCAAGGAAGGCTCATCAGACCTTTCCTAGGAGAAGTAAAGCAGGTGATGAAATCAAGTGCTACATGTCTCCATTCACAACATCACTTGAGCATGTATATGAGTATAGACTGGGAGTAGGATTCCTATCGCTCATAGGTAGTTGTTTGGATGTTGTTCGGTCTTTGTTTTGTTTTTAATGTCTTTTAAAGAAAAGTTATTATGGTTGTTCTGGTAGCTAAAATCTTCAGCATGGAGGTGACATTATGGAAAGTGAAAAACTTTTACTGGGAGAGAACTTCTGTAGTCAAAACAGCTAATAAGAATTTGCAATCTGAAGAAACAAAAGTGAGCAAAAAAAGAGAGGAAAGGAAGTGCTGTCAGTGCAGTTTTACAGATGGGGAAGGGAACAAGCCTTGATTCAGAAAAGTATGGAGGCAGATCCTGATTTTTGTGTTACCAAATGTGTACATTTCAACATACTCTGTTTGATCCTGGCAATGCTTTATGCCTACGCATTTCTAATTTTAACTGTTCTGAATTTTTTTACTATCAAAGAGAGGGGCTTTTACAGTTTCGTTTCAAACTCATTTTTAAAATACACTGGAGCATCCCTATTCTCAGCACAGATTTTCAGTATATTTTCAGATTTTCAGCAGTTTTTGTATAGGTATGTGGGTTCCCCCGCACTCCATTTTACTGCAACTGCAGACATCCAGCAGAGAGAGAAGCAGGAAAGGACAGATTTACATACATTGACTGGCTGTGCTGACTTTTCAATACAAAATAACAGGGTTGTTGTACTGCATCAAAGTAAGAGTCTTAGCCTGGAAGGGATATTTCATTGACATTGAACTGAAAACACAGGCACAGTGTAATGGATCCTAAAATTGTCTGGACTGTCTCTGGATGCCTGTGTTGTTCAGTATCTGTATAAAAATCCTTGTGCACAGCATAAGCAGACTAATGAGGTGAGACCTTTTCTTAGTAGTATAATCTTTGGGATGAGTTCTAGCAGTCCAGCAGGAAATCAGAAAAATGGTACATTCAAGCTATTTGTCTTTGTCCAGGGCTCAGGTAATAGTTTGAATTGAGTGATACAGCACGTGAAGGTTTAGTCCTCACATATGCCTTGACACACTCTAGTGGCAAAAGCTCGCAGTGCCATTCATTTCTTTCCTTTTTGATGTGAAGCATTAGTTACCCTGGGTGAAAATTTAGTTGATCAATATTGAAAGTAACCTGGCAGCTCAGAAACTGCCATTCAAGACCTCTGCTTTTATAAAGCTTGTATTTATTTTTCATATTTTAATATATAAAGTACTGAATGAGGAATTTTGCTTGTTTGACATTTGTACAGAGTTTTGAGCAATACACCCTGACCTGAGTCATTGACGCATGGCCATGGTAATTATGCAATATATGGTAGTCAATAAACAGCACCTATCCACAAGTCCTCAACACTTATCCTTTAATCCTAAAGGATACAGATCTTGGCCAACCTCATCTTTTAACCAACCATCACTAAATAGTAAATCAATAACCACATTAAAAAATGTATTTATAGATAAGCTTTAAAATCAGTGGTTTTTCTGATTGAACTTATCATAAATGATTCACTGTTTTGTCTTCTGAGAAGACATAATGGACCACTTGGCTGCCTCAGTTCTCTCTTCATTTTTCCTTCAGGGCTACACTGTGGCAAAATCCCTCTGGTAATACAGTAAAGAATCTAAATATATATTTTATCATCACAGTCCAACCTATGGTGAAGTGTTTTCTCCAGAATCAAGAATTTTCTGTGGCAATACTTTTGGTCTGACTGTGGGCTAGTACTGATCCTCTGGCCTCATTGCTGATACCATTTGAGCTGCAGATGGACAGAGTATCTCTCTGTGTTTTACTGCAATTTACACACTAACATGACTCAAGTATTTCACTTAGAACAACTCAAAATTTCCCTGCCTCAGGATGATTTGCTGTTTTGAAACTCTCAAATGGCTGTGTCACAATGAAAACAAAAATCTCATTTTCCACGAAACAAAAACGTAGAAGCATCTCTTTCTGGTGTAATGTTTGAATTTATTATTGTTGCTTAAAAATACAAGAAGACTACATGTATCTAAGGCTCTGCTTGTTAATTATATCTCATTATTCTCTATTTTAATGATTCCTTCTATTCTTTCCTCCTTGAGTGTTGCTTTCTGGTTATCTGGACATAAAAGAGCCACACAGATATTTTAGACTGGCTCTTGCTGCTATGCCTCTGAAGTTTTTAAATTTTTTCTTAATAAATTTTTACTTTATATGGGAAAGTTACTCCAATAAGAATAAATCTAAATGCACTGTCTAGATGAACACCCTTACATGAAAATATGCCTTTACCCAGCTCTCTGGAGGTTCTTGCTTTGGATTTAAAAGTGAGTACTTTTTAGGCTAGTGCAACTCAATCATAAATACTGGAAAGATGCTGACTAAAAATTAGAGCTGGAGTGAACTAGTAAACCTCTCATTGAAATCAACGGGAATGCTGCCAATTTACACCGGGAATGAATTAGACCTTGGGTTTTTTGCATCCTTGTCTGACCTGTTGTCCTAAAATAGCATTGTCAGACTAGATCTATCATAAATTTGTAGTTATGTCATAATAATTATGTCATTTTTAGTGATTAGATCAGCTTTAGAGGTTTTTTATTCCTTGTCCTGTTGCCAGGTTCCATGAGGACACAAGCTATGAATTAGGCTGGAGCTCTGAGTTCTTTTTTCTTGTGGAATGGACAAGGTGCTTCCAAGACCAGGAACCTGTTGTGCATTCTAACATAACTACATGTAGCCTTATTTGGGAAATACATTATTTTTTCTCACTATTCTGTAGTGATATAATTAGCAATGGGATGGCATTTACCATTCTCTGGTAGCTGTGCTATCACGAGATCCATGCTCCTGGTTAGCACAGCTGAAAGGGACTAACTTTGGGAGTAACCCACTGCTTGCTTAGTACAGCAACACTGGTCAGCGCATGTCTTGTGTATCCCAGCATTATAAGTATTCCTTTATATTAAGGTCCATTCTTGATCTAGACCTTAATCCAAGCAAAGAATTAACCAAGTCATAAGAAAAAATAAGACAGCAATGGGTGAGTGAGCATCCAAGAACACCACCTTGAAAGATTCAGTTGCTTGTATCTAATCAGGCATCAGTTGTTTGCTGGATGTCTGGGCTTTGTAAAGCTGCAGCACCCACTAAAGCAATAATCAGTGGTGAACTATTCAACTTTCGATAATTAATGTGCTTGCTTTGTTCATCTTTGCATTTTAAACTAATGTCAGATGACTCTGTAATTTATTTTTGCATCTTTAGGCTTCTGTTACAAATAAATGAACATTTGAGTACTGCATGTCAATACCTTAAAAGTCCCCTTAGGGGCTGCCTTGATGGAGGGGTTTTTTGTCTCCTTAAGACGTAAAGGGTTAGACTTGCAGCAGAGAAGTTATATTCTAGAGAAAATTTGATTAGTTTCAATGGACAACAGGAAAAAAATGAACTAAGCATATAACTAACTTGATTAGCTTTGGGCAAGTCATCTCAGCCACATGGAGGATTTATATCCTCTGGTGTAGTCAAATGAATATGACTCTCTTGTGCTCAGAGCCAGTTTAGATTCCAAAATAATACAGCTCTTTCACTGCCAGTGTAATAATGGACATTGGTTGACAGATTCTTCCATCCATTATGCCCAGACCATACTTTGCAGTGCAGATTTTACTAACTATGTGATCTGTTAATCTTTGCATGGTGCAAAATTAAGCTTCCTTCTTTCTTTCCTCTCCCCTGGACAGTAAAGAGATTTTTTAAAAACATCAGATAAAGGTATTTTGGTCTGTGAGGTGACAGGCTGTCTTACGTGGCTATGGTTCCATTCTTTTAGTTCAAGGTACTAATCCTAGGAAGTTTTAATTTGGAAGTGTTAAATAGTTCTTCTTTCTGTTTATTTAAACACTTCAGTTGCCTTTATGAAAAAGGCAAGTTTATGTTAAAATTCAGGAAATATATTATAAAAATGCAGAAGGGAAGCCAGTGTATTTCAATTTAAAAATTCTGTGAACTGACTCATTTATTTGCCCCATGACTCTGCAAAGTCACTAGATAGACAAATGCATTATGCAGATAGAGAACTGGAGACAGAGGTTATGTGATGCCCAAGGCCATGCAATGAGTCAAAGCTGAGCCAGGGCAAAGTTCCCATATTAGTGTGCCTATTAATAACACCAGCACAGACAAACTACATGAAAGAACTAAATTTGGGGGCCATGTGATGTCAGCATGCTCTGCAAGACTGAGATATTGTTTGTTTCCATCTAACTCTAAAATGGTGAAATTATTAGACATATATACGAATGGATCAATATCTTATCTGAAGGCTTTCTCATACTTAGGGATAGGGATAGTAATCTCTTTCCTCCCTCCTGACTGAGACCTTTTGTTTTTTCTTTGCCAAACATAAAAGTGATTTGTTTACCTTCAAATTTTGTGTACTGACAGGTTAATACTGGGTCTGGCATCAAAAAAGACAGTCATAGCATAAAAGATTTAGGGATAAATGTGAACCAGTGCTAATGAGAGCAAAATTTTACTTGCATTTGCTATCCTTGTTAAAAGTAGTATTTGCATTTAGTAGACCATTCCTGCATTGATATATTATATTCTTTGAGTTTGTGTATTTTATCTAGCTTCAGATAAAGTTAGTGACTTCAATTACTGAAAGGACGTGGCAGAGGAAAAGATATTGCATAATGAGAAATTGGAGTTGGGAGCTGCTGTATATCATTAGTATCTGTCAGTGACTTGCCTTAGTGACTTGGGCTTGGACTTTCAAGTATAACTATAACTTTTAGGTGCCTTTGCTAGTGGTTCTATTTCTTATGATTGCTAGCTTGATCACTAGGTGTAGCAAAACAAAAGTCAATCAAGAATCAGCAAGATTATAGAAATATCCATGAGAACTGACTAAAGAAGGGTTGACATATTTGATGGGGACAGTTAAGGAATCCATTGCAGCTATATTTAATTGGAGCCAATATCTAGAAATGCCAAAGATGGTATCAGGAATTATATTTAACTTGCAGCCTACAAAGCATTATCATGGAAATTCATGAAACATTAATGACAATGGTCAGGTCAATTTGGTTTTTGAGCAATAGAGGAAAAGCTTAACATGGAAGTAACTTTTTGGTTCTTGTTTACACTTAAAATACATTCAAAATACCCTAATCTATGCAGCCTCATAACAGATTTCCAAGATTCTTCAGAATATCAACAAGAACCAAGATTGCTTCATTCATTCTTCTTTAACTCAAAGTGCTAGTTTTATTTGTGTATCTGAAAGAGGCTGATGTTACTGTATTTGTTATCTTAGTCTTTGTACATAGTGATGTCAAAAGGAGCAACATTTCTAAAGTAAGTTATAGCACCTATCCATTCATCACACCCAGAGACTGATTTGTATCTCACTTAAATTAACATGTATGATGGTGACCTAGAAACAGTCCTGGAGCAATAAGAATGTTGCAGCAACTTGCAAAAACAGGCAGTGCTTTTGGCATTTGATCATTCTTCATAATAAAAACCCGATAATTAGGTTTCTTGCTCCCATCTCACTGCTTCAGTGTATTCTCCTAATTCTAATTGCTATATTTGATTTATATCTGTTTGTTCTTGGGCCAACATTGTCATACATCTTAAATAATTAATTTCCATGATGATATCTTTACCAATAGCCTTCATACTCCTGCCTCATTGTTACGATATACATTGCTCTTTCTGCATTGTGAGTGACAAAGGCTAGATAGTATTTCAAATAGGCACTCACCCATACTTATAGGATGCCATCAGTGCTGTACTGTCTCTATTGTCTCTATCTTTAGTGGTGTATTGTAATATGTTACACTATTACCTCGATGATCTTAGAGGTCTCTTCCAACCTGGTGATTCTGTGATTCTATGTTTTTGTCTTTTTCTCAGCTCTTTTACACTCGGAATGTTGGATGGAAGCAGCTGCACTTCTGTTTGTCTACCTGTCTCTTTGCACACTCCTCCAGTATGTCTGTTATCTCTCCATTCCTCTGGTATTTCCACTCAGCTGTCCAGGCCCTGTAGCCCCTCTCTGATCCTTCCCAGGTAGCCCTTACTACTTCCCGGTGCTTCTCTAACTGTTATCAGAGGCTGAGGTCGAGGTTGAAATGAGATCCAGAAATGGGCCAAGGCCTACTCCTGCTGTGGGATGATGTGGGAATAAGTGGAGGTGGGAGGATCCAAGAGAAACAGGCTGCAGAGCATTTTCATCCTGCTGTTGCCATCTGGGAGAGGGCTGGGGAGTACTGGTGCTGCCAGGGCTCAGCAGCTTCAGGGAAGACAATGCCCAGCTGCTCGGACTCGCCAAGTGCGTGCCTCCTGCCTCCTCACACACAAGTCTGCAGCCTGTCACCTCGGCCCCCTTGTTTGCTTACTCCTGCCTCCAATGAGACCTTAATTTCCTACTACATTTTCTCTCATTTCTGCAACTCTGTGATATTCCTCCTCTAAACTGATGCTGCCTCCCAACATACACCAGCACACCGCTAAATTTGTCAGTTTTTTGTTGCAGAGCCCTGCTCTGTATGCGTATTAAAATTCAGACACAGTCCTTGAAGAATTTTTACTATTCACTTTTTGTTGATGATTCCTCTTTCAACACAGTCCCTCAACTGGATTTAATAGAATTAATCTGGTGCAAAGTGACAGCCAGGAAAAATAAAACTGTCCCTTCAATTTTAATGAAGGGCTCAGCCATCTGATCGGGTTGTTGCAGTGTAGTAAGTTACTGCATGTCAATGGAGCCATTGAAACTATGGGTGCTTTTAGCCTAGCCAGTTGCAGAGTAGTACAGGACCAATTAACCTTTTTTAAACTGATTTTTAAGCTAAAATTGTAAACTTAAAAAAACCCAAGTAAGCCAAATGGAATATAACTGGCCAGTTACCATGGCTATGTTCATGTATAGTATCTTATTGCAGCTTTCGTGTGTGTCTGAGGATGTCACTAAAATTAGAGGGACCGACTTCCGTGATATTCTGAGGAATAATCAAGTTTTTGACTCATGTTCTGAGTCTAGAACAAGTTCTACTTTACATCAGCATGGGTTCCAGTTCAGCCATTGCCATTATTGATATCCATTAGCCCTTTTTATATTCTGGTTTCTAGGCAAGGATCATCAAGCATGAGTTATGAAGTGCCTGGCATCATAGCCACTGCTGAATTATAAATTAGTCATTTATAGAGTCAATTAATCTTCAGTGTCTTGTGTGTGACTGATTTAGTATATATGCACACCAAAAAATGAGTATATTAACATGGCATGAGTATATGCTCAGTTGGGAAGGTCTGGAGAGTTGCTAATATCCATAGTCTATATTCCTCCTCTAAAAAAGATGAGGTTTTCAATTTCCAGAGAGCTCCTGTGTGCAACAGTTTGTTTTAAAAATAAACAGTTATATATGGCATCTGTTTTTTCATTATTCAGATTATTTCCTTTCTGCACATTTTGTGAAACAACATGCATTGTCTTTCTAATGATAATTTTTATCAATGGCACAATTTAGGACAACATTTTCTAAAATGAGCCCTAACAAGCACTATTTGAATGGTTGTCTGTACAGGTATAATCCCTGTACTGCGTTTATCTCACTGAATTCCCCAAACACTCAAATCTGCACAGACCTGTCCTGTTGGTAAAACTTCCTTCACCTGACTTCTATTTGTGCTGAGAGCAACACTGGGTTTTTTGAGAGAAAAATGTGTGATCTAGCTTTACATGTGTGCTCTGTAACTTGTCTAATGACATAACAGTTTCTCTGTTAACAGTAAATAATCTTTCTTCCTGTGGTCCCTGGGAAATGTGTTGAGTCTCAAGATTTCAAGCAATCTGAGTACTAACATTTGGGATTGGGTATAAAATTGAACTAAGGATTAAAGGATTGCTGCCTATTTATCATTCAGCTAATTTAGTATCAGTGACTTCAGTGAAACTGAGGCAGACTCACCAGCTGGATGAGAGAGCCAGGCTCAGGTATCAGCCTTATGTTCAAAAGCAACATTGAGAACATCATAGAAATTGCCTCAAAATTGTTAAGAGACTTTCAGAAATAAAAATACCACCTTCAGAGCCTGATCCTAAATCTACTGATACCAGTTGAAGTTTTCACTTTTTGCTTCTAGTTGTCTAAGTCATTACATCCTACATGTTTGTTTGGGTTTTTTTATTTCTTTGCATATCGACACCAGAACTTTTCCCACACTGAAAATTAAAGCTTAAAGACCTTAATTCCATTCATATGCACATATAGCATTTCTCCCATCCCTCCATCGGTTTTATAAATCACTTAAGAAACATCTGCAAACTAGAAACTGAGCTAATACGTTTAGTACTTAAACTAATAAATACTAAATAAGCTAAAGAACTGTTTCGAAGATTGTGCTAACTTTTGTTTCTGTTGCAGACTGCAATGTCTAAGCATTTTGATAGGAAGTAGTGTGGGTTTGCAATTGCTCACTATGCTCCTGTCTGTCCTGGCAGCAGACACAGGTAGTTTTGATTGCTTAGTCTGTCTGAAGGCCGCCTACCTCTAGTGCAAAGTCAGCCTTTCTAAAACCTCCCCTAACAGGACAACAAACACTAAGTTGCAATCAAATATGTGGATGGTGTACATTAAACCCTCAGGGGAAGTCTCTGCAGTCATCATATTACTGCACATGAAAGCATAGAGCTATTCCATTTTTCCTAAGGAGCCTGAAATAAAAGGACCAAAAGAATCCCTTTTCCACTTTCTTTTACCAGAGATTCACAGAATTTGGCTTGTACATTGATTGTACAAGACATGAACTGTGTGTATAAGTAAAATGTCCCCAAGGATTGTTAAACTATTTTTACAAGCACTTTAATAAATGAGTATGTCCTATAAATTTGAAATTTCACCGTTCTTGCAGAGGTTACTTGGTGCATTTCTTGGTGAGCAAATAAAATAACTGCATGATAAAACCTTGTCATTTTTAGTACAGCTCTGTCTGCTGCATTGGTTTTGTGCTGTCAATCCCTTTGTAGTGTTAGTGTACTGCTCAGTACTTGCAGCCTCAAGGTATTTGAGCAGAGCCAGTACACAAGACAGGAAAGCAATGTATGAAACCGTAAATCAGCAGGAGCAGGGCGTTTTTATAATATTTCTATCTACTGTACATGAACCATTCCCTGATTTGAATAATTTGCTGAGCTAAAATAACAAAATTAACAATATACCTTCAACAGGGAAGATCCGGCAGTAAAAATATCTACAGTTTCAATCAGGATTGCAAATTACAGATGTCCAAAAGATAATAAAACATAAAGAAAAATCCCCGACCCCTGAAACTGATCAAAATTAGTGTCAGTCATTGATTTCTAGAACACACAAAGAGACGGTGAGTATAAATGTGTTACTTACAAGTGCTGAGGATTTTAGGGAATGAAAATGGAGACCAGGAGCTGGAGACTGCCTGCCATGCCAGCAGTGTTGATTTGGAAGCAATGGACACAAATAAACGTTCAGCAAAGCTTAAAAAGCTGCAATGCAAGGCTAGCCAAAAGTGTCCATGTCCTTACCGTGCTGTGGCTGGCAGGCAATCCGTGTCTGGGAGCCTTCAGTCCCTCTAATCAGGCTCCGGGGATTTTGTTTGCAAGAAAGATTGTCCTTTAAGTGATGAGTGCAGGAAAACAGAGAAATAAAGAGAAATGAGCAAATTGTACAAGGCAAATAGCTGCAGGTCTTTAGCATGCTCCCTGCGTTTTCCTGAGCTGCATCTGCAGTAGAGAAAATATCCCAAAAATAGCTCAGGCTGCCAATGACTTGCTGAAACCTGAGAAAGAATTGCTGAATTTAAAGATCTGGGTTGCTGTGGGTGTATGATTAAAGTGAGAAATTGCTGGCAGGAAGAACCTAGGATGAAACCACATGCTTAAGGAGTAACTTGTGAGTTCACTGATATCAGAACATGAGCTGACCTCTGATTTCCCCCTCCTCCACCCAATGCCAGTTAACCCTTAAGAGTTCATAGTGGAAGAAAATTCTTCAATAAAAGGTGGAAAAGGAAATATGATCCAAAAATAAAGTTCTTTCACCTGTAATGGTAGTGACAATATTTTATAGCAGTGCCCTATTTCCTAAATTTCAAAGCAGTCAGAGAAGCTGATGTTTTGCAGATCTCTGACTTCTGGAAAGCTCAGTCTGGTGTAGAGTCCATGCTAAATACTCACTTTAAACTGTTTGTGGTCCCACAGAGTGAAAGGAATTTCAGGTAAAGTTTTGAGGGAAGGAGGGAGGTGGGAAGGAGGGAGCTAGGTAGGAAAGAAGGGAGGAAGGGGAAGGAGAGGGCGAAGGGCAAGGGCAAGGGCAAGGGGAAGGAAAGGTAAGGGGGGAAAGGGGAGCAAGGGAGGGAGGGAGGGAGGAAGGAAGGAAAGGAAGGAAAGGAAGGAAGGAAAACATAACATTTAGGAACTTTTCTGCAAACTCTGACTTATGAACAAAATAAGGAGTTGCCAGAGTGGCACAGTCTTGGAGAAGACACTCATCTCTATATGGTGCCCAGAACAAATTACAGTAGCTACTCCAGATTCTGGTCTGTAAGTGCTCCCTGTGGATCCCTTGTGCTTACACAGGTCACCAGAGCGAAGTGTACTTTAGCCAAGTCCTCGGCTTTCTCCCTGGCACTTTTTAATGGTGCTTCCTTGATTTAGAAGAGAACAAGAGGCAGTTGGCACAAAGCGGGGTAGGTTGGCTTGACATCAGTTAAGTTTCCCAAGCAGTGCCAAAAGTAATCCTCAGTAACCTATTTAGGCCAGTTTTAAAGCTGCCAGAGCATGGATTAGGAGCTAGTCCCCAGTTTTCTTTGTACTGACACTGAAAAGGGAAAAGGTTTCAGTGCTGTAACTGGGTTAGATTCAAGCCACATGGGACTGGATTATGAGAAGGTGCTTCTTTGGAAAGCAGTTGTGTGTCTGAGAAAAGAGCTGAATATCACCATTAATTCAGGATGTGCTTTTGGTTTAACATCAGGTTTTTAATACATGTGAAAGAATAGTGGCATCACAGGGAGAACAAAATATTTACTGTGCTTCAACCATAATGGTGTGCGATCACTTAATCATTCTGGTAGGACTGTCTGCTTGATGCAACGAAGCTGTGCTTCTTAAGGGGTGTCTGAGCACTTTATCTTGAAGATGCCATGAATATGTGAATGTATTTCATATATACTGGTAGCTGTAGTTCCACACTCGTAGTGGCATTCTCTGGGGCTGAGGATTTAAGCATTTGTCCTGTGACAATAAATAGCCATTTAAGTTGTACATGTACAAGGGCAGCTGAGAGTGCCCAACTATGAACATCCCTTTTGGAGGTGCTTTGGAGAAGAAGGCCTATTATCACGTCTTTTCACCTGTCTTCAATTCTAACTGTTTCAATCATAAATGTTGTCCTAGAAGCTAGAAGAGTAGACAATCCCTGAAGTAGGCTGGTCATTTCATCTGTATTTATACTCCAGCAGGAGCTTTCTGAAGTACTTCTGCTGACCAAAAGGAATATCATAGATTATGGCCTGAATAATTATGACTCATGTTGCAGCATTCACTCTGAGAAAACAGGCAGGAAGCACTTACACATATCTAGTGTTGGTTTATAAATATATCACATAAATTTCATGGTGAACTCAGGAAGTCTGATTACTAATCTCCTACAAACTCCTAATGCAAACCTCTGTTTCTGTATTTGAAGCAGCAAGTGATAATACAAAAGACTTCATAGACACCTTTTCCATAAATTAATAGAACCTAAATCCAGTAGTAATGATGGCTATTAGATAACCTATCATTTAATGTGCACTGCTAGTGGTATATCAGCATGAGGCTCTCATTAGTGTCTCAGATGAATGTGTTAGCAGATGAACTGTGCATTAAAAGATGAGATTCTTTCCCCCCCACCAATGAGGTAATTAATTCAAACACTTTTTGTCTCTCCTTGTTATGAAGAGGTTGCTAATGCAACACAATAAAGCAATGCTACATCTCAAACAATTGGAAACTTAGTATTCAAAACCATTCTCTCTTTGTTCTATTGTCTTATTGTTGAATTTCATCAATACTGAGAGTCTAGATCATAAATTACATGTATGTGATAATGCATAGTTTTGTATTTTTAACTTAAATATAGCATAGGGCAAAAGTGAAAAGAAAGGAGTGTGACAGAATTCTGAGCAGAGAGCAGATGGATGGTTTGGCATGGAAACAAAAGCATTAGCATACATTCATCATCCTCATAGCGGAACACTAATGCTTATGGTGCTTATCAAATAGATGTATGGAGAAAGTACATCTTCCTGTAAGCATGATGCTTTAGTTCATGATTCCTCTAAATCATCTAAATGTGCTCCTGAGAGTTAAATGTTTGAATGTTCTTGTTCTTCTTTTCTTCACCTGAGTAATTTCTTTAATATCATATAACTTAAGTTTTGCCTGAGTACCCAGCGTAAGCTAAGTACTGGCTTTTGTCTTTGATTTCCTTGGAAAGAAGTGGCAAAATACCTGGAACTAGTGCTGTCCTACCAGGACTGATTTATCTGTGAGCCTACCCCAAGTCTAGCGTGAGCCATAAATCATCTGCCATTGTGTCTGTCTGCAAATCAGGGTTTGGATTGGAGCATCCAGGAATGTGTGAGAGACTTTGCCTGTGGGTGTTGGTTGATCTGGAGAAACAAAGTTCTATTTTCACCAGTGCAGTCGAGTCACCAGACTGGTGTGGGTGTAAATGAGAATTCCGTTACAGAAACTTGTTGAGCAAAATAGACTGGGAAATGCAGATGAATGTTTTACACACTTCACTGGGCAGGATGTCACCAATTGTTTTTCTTATGAGACAGTCTCTTGTTTAGGGAGTTCTTTGTAGCATGAACTTCAAAATTATGTCTGGCGCATGTAAATCACGGAAGTAGGAAGATTTCCACTAGATTGACAGATAATTATCTTTTTATGATGATGATAGAGTTGGTACAAAAATGACACTTTGCATTATCCGAAGCTGTGACCATAATTGGAAATTAGGCCTCGAATGCCAGCCCTGGTAAAATCAGTGGGAGGAGTAAAAGCACTGTACCTGACACTGCAGCATGAAAACGTTAAGGAGGAACTTACCTGAAGTAAGTTGGAGTTTAAAAAAAAGCCTAAGGAGTATCATAAGTATTAGTGCCTTGAACACTCTGTCTATCTGGATTGTTTGAACAGTAACGATCCATGTTTGGTAGCATAGGGAAACCTGAGGTTAATGGCCTTGATTACTGCAACTGTCTTTCTTCATGTTACAGTACGGTGTTCCATAGCTAGCCGTGTTTCTCTAGGCAATGTGCAAAAATGTGCAAAATACATCATTTTATGCCAGGAACCTGAAAAGTGAGGCCTCTCTTTGTACCTGACAGCTGATTTGCAAGGGCCTGTTAGAATATATTTCTCCTATTTTAGCTAAGGCTAATTAGACATAGGCAGTTTTTGCTATCTACCAGAGTTCCTTCATTTATTTTTTCTCTCCTATTTTTTGCCTTTCTGCCCCACTGTCTGGGACATTCTCCTTTGTGTTTTAAACCCAATTTAATACCTGTTTCTCTTGCCAAGTGCATTCTGATTGTGGCTCGTCCCACTCTATTCCAGACCCATTCTGTTACCCTATATTTTGGTTTTCCTCTTTAGTTGGAAACCTATTGTTGGAATGGATAAGTCTCATTCTGTATAACTACAGGAAAATTGCCAGTATAATATAAACTGTTTATAAAATTGATTTTCTTTTCTACAAAGGACTGAGTGAAAGATTTTCCCTATAAGGATTCTATAGCAATCAGTAAAAAAGAAAATAAAAAAAGCCAAAACAAAATCAGAGGAAAGCCACAACCCTCCCTCCCTCTAGGCATTGAGTTTCTCATCAGTTGTCATTGCAAATTTCCACAAATGCTTTTGGCAGCATTTCAGAAATTTTAACTCAGAATTATTCTTTGTTTGATTAATGACTAGTTCCAGAGATTTCCTTTGGTGATCCTCACATGAGACATAAAGAATTATCAATTGCCTCAGCAATGTCTGGAAGCAGAGTATGTCAAAGATGTAGTTTGCTTCCCTGAGTTTATAATGAAACATCACATTGTACTCCTTGCCCTAAGGTACTAATTTGATACATTCTGCATCTGCCTAGCCCGAGCATTGCAGGTTTGCCATAGCAAAGTGGGAGAATATATTAAGAAATTGCTATTAGCAGCCATCAAATCCACACTTATCCCCATTCTATGAAATGTTCACTTTGGCCTTACTGTATTCGTTCAGTTTTATATGTATGATAGGATAAACTAGAGTACTTCAAAGCAACTTACTCCTGCATACTAACAACTCCATTACCAAAAATTTTATTCCAAATGGTAGGGAAAATATTGAGCAAAATAGTCCTGGTTCTACTCCATTGCACAGCTATAAATCCAAGTAATTCTTTCTCAACTTACACATTTCAGATGTGTGCAGAAGTTGTCAGATAATTGGTACATCCTTTCTTGAGATGAGCTACACAGTGAAAGACACTTTATCTCAGAGTTGTGATTAACCCAGTTTCTAATGCATAGGCTCCTGTGACAAGAGTTAGGGCTTTATTGTTGAACTTGATTTCACTCTGAAGTGTACAAATCAGGGAAGGTTCCATTAAAAGTCAGGTGCAGCCTGAAGCCCATCAGTGTCATTCTGTCTGATATTTTAACTGTGGGGAAAATTGGCTCTTGCAGCTGCTGCATTGCCTTTCCCTTCTCTCACCATCACTGTCTCCATGCAGTGATTCTGTTCCAAGATGGCTTAGAGGTCCCTCTTCTTTAAACACACTTTTAATATCTCTGCTGCCTGCAGTTAGACTATCTAAATATCCTGGGAAAGTATGCATAGCAAAACAGTATGACAATAGCCCTTTGATATAGGGTAGTGTTTTTATAATAAAGAAGAAGAGGAAGAAAAAAAGGCAAACTAAGAGGAATAAAAGGCGGTGTTCAAAATTAGGGTTTCACGGTGTGTACCATAATTTCAAAATTTCCCTTCACCTCAGAGACTCCTTGCTACCTTTTCTTTCATTTGGAGCATTTTGCTCTGCATCTGATTTCTCTATGGAAGAGGTATTTTTATCAGATCATGGTGATTTTCCTGTGAGTGTCAAACATCTTCTGTGGCTACAGGTCCTCTTGAAGTTTTGTATTTCTCAGTTTAGAAAGCACTTTTAATAGAAAACAGTGTGTTCATTAATATCTTGAATCAGGAAAGCACTGAAGCATGTACCTGAAGATAAGTATGCATTGCAGTAGGACTTTATTCAGGACTATTAGGACTATGTTTAACCATTGTTTTGAATCAATGTGATTTTCATAAGTTTTTTCAGTACTAGGGCTTTCTGGTGTCCCCCTACATATGCAAACTTTTGATTTCCAGAGATAAGATTTTGCAGTAGGTGAACAAGGTCTAATTGGGTTTTTCCATTCCTGTCCAAATAGCCTGCCAGTTCCGACACCAGTTAATCTCATGTGTAAACTGGCCAGGACGGCTTCATAAAATTATTCTTTTCCTTCAACAGTTTTAGGCCTTGGTCTTTTCTCAAGAAGGATTTCTCATGACTACAGTAGGAAATTTGCCTGAGGCCTGTAGAATCCTATTTAACTTTGCTATTTGACAATTATTGGTTGTAACACACTGAAAAATTATCCAGTGTGAATCCCTAGTGTATCTAATTCTGACCTTTTAGCAAACTGGGTGTGGACAAGAAGCTGAACATTTCAAGAAATGTTGTTATTTGTATTAAGCAAGGGAAATAATTTGATGATATTTAAAGAGTGTCCCACTGGTTAGTTAAAAAGATAAATTCAAAAATAATATTTAAAAGCAGTTCCACATAATCAGCCTCAAAGACTGTGGTACAGGATTCCAGTGCTATGGTTAATGGAAAAGAGTATTTGTTTGGAAAAATAGAGTGGAGACTTTAACCTCCTGATTTGTTCCATGTAACATATTTTTCCACTACTGCAACATGCTTTTCAATAGTGTCACTTATAAACCCCTCCCAAGGTTTAAATTTATGGGGAAAAGGTTAATGGAAATGCTTTGAGTTTAATATGAAGTTCACAGCAGATGCAAACCAGCAGCTTACTCTAAAATGAAGTGTCAGTACACTGCTGTCCCTAGGACAGATACAGATACATAACTGTGCCTTTACCCCTCATATGTTTATTTAATGTTGAACATGTAATGATCAAATTTTTTGTCCTATTTGGGCAACACAAAAGCCTCCTCAAACACACAGCTGAGCTATTCTAGTGCAAAGTGCTATCCTGGTAGTCATAACCCCTCCACTTCAGCTGTCCACAAAAGACACTGAAATGAAAGAGGGGAAGAAGGACATGTAGGTCAGTTTGGGCATCTCAAGCCCCCAGCCTGTGGGTGCTATAGCTGTGGCAGCTAATTCAGCTTGGGGTAATGGCAGGGAGAGAAGCAGGGAGTCAAATGCATCTTACTGATGTCTTCCTCTCAATGTTTCCTCAGCTCAATATGACAGCAGTGATCTTTTGCTAAGTCCTTAGGGAATATACTGTGTAAAATACAAATTTATTTGCCTTTTGAATTATGTTTCTGTTGATGTCTGACCTTTACTTTGCTATAACTTTCCAACTATGCATAATTTCAAAGAACTGTTTGGTCTTGCAGGTAGCTGAAGACCTCACTTAGCCCAGTGGCTGCCAGCTTGCCTTTGTTGTTTTGTCAGCATTTCTGCTGCTTTCCCTCAGATGCTTTTTTTTTTTTTTTAAACAGAAAACTTGTCATTATTTATTGCTTGTAATCATAGAAACCATTTAATCAGGATATTTAATTATGTTTCTCTCAAGTTTAGGACTGGAGCCAGTTTGGGTTAATTTTAATTTGAACAAGATTTTCTTAATGAAGCCCTTTTGCAGTGGTTTGCAACTCAATTAGAGATCAGAATCTTAACTCCAGTTTAGGTCAGGCACTTCGAAAAGTCTGTAAGCCTGTCTTTAGCTCTTACTGACTTCAATTCAAGGTGCCTTAGAGGTGAATGTCCTCTGCAGTGCCTTGCTAGCGTACGCCTGAATATCAACACAGGACTTGGGAATTTTCATGTATTTTATCAAGCCAAAGAAGAAATGTAATGATAAGTATATGTTTTATAACTTTCCTTTAAAAATAATAGTTTATTTTTTTATTTCAATGACATTTTCATTTATTTCAATGTGTATTTTATTGGCATATTACTTCCCAGGTAGATTGAGTTAGCAGCAGAGAGTGATCATAAATTTTGAGGGGAAAGGTGTAGGAGGGGCAAAATGGGTTGGGATGTGTCAGACCTCATGAGTGCGGTCTAATGTGCTGGGGGTTTATAGTTCCAGTCTTGAACTTCAATGTGCCCTGTACAAGTTGTGCTAGAAAAAAAGCCAAGATCCCGCCAGGTTTTTGGAGATGTGGAGAGCCACTGTGGAGTCCACCATCACCAGACTCTTTTTCATTTAGTGCAGTTTGCACTGAGTAAGAAAAGGCTGGAGGCAGCTTCCCTGATAATACATCAGGGATTAAGGTGGTCTAATGGAGCAAAAATTAGTCAAGTATATATATCTTTATAAAGCAGTAACTGTCTCCAAATATATTTAACTATTGCAATTAAGTAGCCAATTTTGCTGTTTCTATTAAAATAATGAGAAGATTTACCAAATAGCAGCTTTAAGATGCAGATTAAAGCACAGATGAGGCAAACAGCAAACATTTTTTGAAAGGGAAAAACAACTTGTGTTCTGAGAAAACCGTTCATGAATGCTGTGCACTGGTTTTCGTTGCTAGAGGGCAGCCTGGTATAAATAATAAGAGTATGAGACCTTAAGGTCTGTGAGCATGTAATCTCTCTGAGTTTAAATAGGGTACTTTCCAGGGATATTAGTGGCTTCTTAGTTTTATGATCATTTTTTAATTAAAAACCCCTTATTTCTACTTTGATTTCTGTCTCAGTGATGTTAACATTCATGTGTCTACATTTCTCCAGCTTCTTTTTGGCTCCTCATAAATGCTTAAGAAACGGTTGCCTTGGTCACTCCTCCTGTTGCAACAGCTAACAAAAGTAAAGAAATTATGAGATTTTAAGAACAGTTTCCTAATTTATTTTGTTTACTACAAGATTTTCCACTCCCCCTGTAGATGGCATCTGCAAAATAATTATACATTGGCCCCTGAAAGAGAAAACTGTAAGGTATAAAATTTGTGACCAGTTATTTATTTATTACTCATGGGTGTTGCTTTGCATTGTCTCAGGAGGGTGTGCCTCTGCTTCTCTTTGACTATTTCTTATTTTGTTAATGTAATGCTTGCTGTACATGCATTTTAAACCGATTATAGACTCAGTTTTGTGCACAGTGCTCATAAATAACCAACCATTAGAACAACACTTAGAATAAATTTTCATTTCAAATACTTTTACAACCCGATTTTTGTTTATAAACTATTACATAATGTAAAGATCTGAAACTCCAGCAATTTCAGTAAAATCATTCAGCTTTTTATGGCTAGATAGAGCTTTTTGAGGTGTAGAAGCTGGCATAAGAAAAGCAGTGTTTTGAAACGTGGCAAATGGGGCTTCTATGTGGTACATCTTTCTCAGGCATCTAAAAACTAAGAACATCTCCAAATTGGGAGCTACTTCTGATTATTTGACTGTAATTGGTCTGGATCCTGCTACTTTCAGCCTCCTGTAGAGATTTATTTTGGTTTGGTTGTTATTCATTTAACATATTTCATAGAAATAGGCAAAAGCATCTACAGGGTGGCCCTAAGCTTCCCTCAGCTAGGCTGGCTCTCAGGGACGCTCCCTGTGTCTGGGAAGGGCTGGGCTTCACATTCCATCCCCGACCCTGACCGTGCACTTTGCACTGCAAAGCTGTCAGCTCTCCAGCTTGATGTGGACCTGGATATGAGTGATTGCTTAAGCTGAGTTTATCTTGCCAGAAAAACCACTTTTCATAGGAGAATCCTCGATGTCTTTTTAGGGAAAGTTTATGTACTTTTAAACTAATATGGATCTAAGTGAAGATACCAAAAGTAACATCAGTCACAAAATTTCTTCCATATTGTCCTAGATGCTGTCCCTGTGTCTTTAATCTCTACTGATGCCTTCAAGAGCCATAATGATCTGAGAAAGGAGGTTGTAACCAGGCAGGGGTTGGCCTCTTCTCCCAGGCAGAAAGGGACAGGACAAGAGGACGTGGCTTCAAGCTGCACCAGGGAAATTCAGGTTGGACATCAGGAGGAATTTCTTCATACAAAGACTTGTAAAGCACTGCAATGGGCTGCCCAGGGAGGTGGTGGAGTCACCATCCATGGAGGTGTTCAAGAAACAACTGGACATGGCACTTAGTGCCATGGTCTAGGTGACAAGGTGGTGATCAGTCAAAGGTTGGACTTGATGATCTTGGAGCTCTTTCCCAATCTAATTGACTCTGTGACTCGGTGACTGGGATTGTCAGTCCTGCTGCTTGGGCATGAAGTGCTGCTGTGCTGAGACAACCTCCTGTGACCTGTAGCATCTCCTTCTACAGCCAGCAGCTCCATTTCCTCCCATTTCCCACACTGTGAGCTGGAACAGCTTTTTGGTACCTCCCTGATCTCATGGGCTAGAATAAACATTCCCAGGGAAAGTCACCCCATCACTGTTGTGTAGTTTTTTCCTTTTCTCCCCTGTACCTGCCATAAACCAATTTATGCTGGCAAGAGGGTTTTGGAGTGGGTACTGCACCATTTCCAACATGTTTCTGTGGGGGGGAGCAGCAGAGTTCAGTCTCTGCAGGCTGGCAATCTGCTTCCTTTCCCCAATACTACAAACAGTTCATTTTTTAACTCTATGCCTTTACTTGCAGGCTCTTGGTATGAAATGTCTTTTGGTTGTTTGTCTAGTTTTTAGTTTCAAAACTAAAGAACAAAAAAACACTTTTAGACCTTCTTTAAAACCTGGGGTTTTTTTACTGTGAAGCAAAAAGCAGCCAAAAACACACAGTTCTGAGTAAGTCAAATTATACTGCATTCTTGTGGTTGAGTAAGACACAGAGCAACTAAAACAAACTAACATAAACAGGGAAGCCAAATTAAATACTTACATTTGTATAGTGCAAGAGGATCCTGGGCTCAGGAATGTAATTCAATCTTTATTTATTTTTTAAGTAGGCAGTGCATAAAATAGTTGAGGATCTCTGCAATGCAACTCCAAGGTAGTGGAATATTTTTGACTAAAGAATCAGCTCATACAGTATTGTAAAGGGACTAAGTGTTTGCTCAGCATGCAAGAGAGTTTTCACAAATCTAAAGAGAGAATCACTGAGTCAGCCACAGCTCTTCATAATGCAAAAGCAAATTATCAAATGGATACCTGACACCAAATGGGGAGAGAGCATTTGGGTGTCTAATGGGCACATACACAATCTGCTTAGCATTGGAAGTGTGAAGTTCTGCTTGAAGCAAAAATGATTGTGGTATGTAAGGAATGCAGATGTTTATCTATATATCATTGCCACTGGGCCTTCTCACAGCTCTCCTAATAACTCCAGAAAGAGCTTTTGGGCTTTTCCAAAACAAATCTGACCTTTCCATCACTCCGCAGTTCAACGTGCTTTGTACAAAAGAAGATACATGAAAAAGTAGCTGCAGCATAATATGGATGTTAGGAAATAACAGCAGCACTGTATTTTATGGCTGAAGATTGGGATAGAAAGATTCCATTTGTAGGCACTGAAATTCACTCACAGATTATTCACTCTCTGCCAGTAACTACTGTGCTGCTTCTGAGGTCTCCCAGCATTTTATCAGGTGCTGGCAATTGGTCCCGGAAGCACTGACAGAGAAAATGGCTATTTCCTGAAGCTAGGTTGAATTGAAGAAGATGCAATATATTAAATACTTTACTAGTTACTTTTCTGTGCACAGAAAGCCAGCAGCCACCAGTGGGACATTTTGGAAATTAAGGAAATGTGATACACATCCACAAATGAAATGGGAGCAAATCATAACCTTCATTAAACAGTGGTCCAGTTAAGGAATATGTGGGTGACTGGTACTTTCAGATTCATCTGCCTTTCTGAAGGGTTGTTAATCTCAGTAACAATATTGTCAGGAATTCCAAATCTGTGAAATCCACACCCATACTCCAGATTGCAGATGACGCCAAGATGAGTGATGTGGTTGACACCCCTATAGGATGGGATGCCATCCAGAGGGACCTGGACAAGCTTGAGAAGTGGCCCATGAAAATCTCAGGAGGTTTAATAAGATCAAGTGCTGGTGCTGCACCTGGGTCAGGATAACCCCTGGGATCAATCCAGACTGGGGGATGAAGAGATGGAGAGCAGCCCCGCCCAGAAGGATGTGGGGGTGCTGCTGGGTGAGAGGCTGGACATGAACCGGCGACAGGCACTCACAGTGCAGAGAGCCAAACGTGTCCTGGGCTGCATCAGAGCCCCATGGGCAGCAGGGGAGGGAGGGGATTCTGCCCCTCTGCTCCGCTCTGGTGAGACCCCACCTGCAGCGCTGCATCCAGCTCTGGGGTCCCCAGCACAGGAAGGATGTGAACCTGTTGAAGTGAGTCCAGCAGAGGCCACCAAATAGGATTAGAGGAATGGAACACCTGTCCTGTGAGAAAAGGCTGAGAATTGGGACTGTTCAGTCTGAAGAAGAGGCTTTGGGGTGACCGAATTGTGGCCTTCCAGTGCCTGAAGGGAGTCTACAGGAAAGACGGAGAGAGACTATTTACAAGGGCCTGAAGTGACAGGACAAGGGGGAATGGCTTCAAACTGAAAGAGAGGAGGTTTAGATTGGATATGAGGTAAAAAATCTTCCCTGTGAGAGTGGTAAGGCGCTGGAAAAGGTTGTCCAGAGAAGCTGTGGATGCCCTGTCCCTGTAAATGTTCAAGGCCAGGCTGGATAGGGCCTGTATAACCTGGTCTAGAGAAGGGTGTCCCTGCCCATGGCAGGGCGGTTGAAACGAGATGATCTTTAATGTCCCTTCCAATCCAAACCATTCTATGATTCCAAGATTTTCTGTGTTAGAGTTGTTTATGGAAATGTTTGTGTGGAATTTAAAAATGTTGTAATCCTAAATTATTTCAGCCTATCAGTCAATCAAAGGAATACCTGTTTTCTCTTGTTTCTCACACCCCAAGTGGCTGCAGCAAAGAAAATCTGTCAGGTTTCTCTAGAGCTTTTTTCTTTAATATTCAGTCTGCACAGTCTTCACGTAAAAGGTTACCAACCTTGGCTTTTGCTTACACAATTAATACTGGGTTTATGTTGTAATCCCACTTCAGTTTACTGATCAGCCTTACTCCATCCCCAGCTGTTCTGATATGTAAACCAAAATATCAAGATGTTCTTGTTAAGAACAGTCACCCAAATTTAGCTATGCTGGTGCATTTTTAGTCCCTCATAAGAGACTAGATTTCTATACAGCAGTTTCTACAGAAACTATTGGAGACTCAATGGTTTTGGAAATCAGGCCCCTCATTAGAGGGGTTACATATGGATACATAGGCACATTATTACAGCTGAAAAAATGAAAAAAGTTAATATTGGAGTTATTACTAGGTATTTCCCCTCTTGCCCCTCTGTTTCATATTATGTGTTGTTGCTTTGGCACCTGTGTTACCCAACCAGCTTCAGGGCCTGAGTGGCTTTCCCACTGAACCAGGCCAGAAGTGAGCTGTCCTTTGGAAGTGAATCACTGATGACTTTTAAACAGAATCCAAGACTCTGGACTGCTCTCACCTGTCAGCTGAAGGTCATGCTGTCTGTGTATGTGTACCGGGGCTACTCAAGTGGTGGACTCCAATGTGGATTTAGAAATAAGGCAGTTTTGCCTAGACATTGTGTAGATCCCATGTAAGATTTCCCCCTGCTTTTTTTTTTTTTTTTCCTTTTGGACTGATTGTGAGAACTTCTTCCAACATGGATCCTTCCCACGGGCTGCAGTTTTTCACAAACTGCATCAGTGTGATCCTTCCCAGAGGGTGCATTCCTTCAGGACCAGACTACTCCCACATGGGTTTTCCATGGGGTGACAAGTCTTGCCAGCAAACCCACTCCAGTGTGGGTTCCACACATCCACAGGTCCTGCCAGGAGCCAGTGTTCTAATACAGAAGTTTCTGGGGCTGCTGCAATTCTTGACAGGATTAAGAATTTCCCCCTTTTCTGTCAATTTCTTTTTTGAGGGCCAGGGTCTTCTCATGCAAGTAATCTACACTGGTGGAGTGGGAAAGTCAATGGCTGGTAAGCATTCATAGAGTACAAGACTACATATGGACCATCACTCAAGACAGGAAGGGAAATGTTTTACTGTAGTATATGCTGAGATATAAAAATTCCTGGTTTAACCACCCTCTACCTTCAGATCCAGTTAGACTCCTAGAGCTGAGTGGAGCTGATGGCATGAAGTGCATTGCACCCCTTGACACTGCATGTGCAGTGCATATGATGGGGCAGGCCATGAACACTCCTCTGTGGATACTGAGAAGTGCCAGACGTTGTCCTCTCTGGAGGGCATATCCTTATACACAGGCTGAACAAGCTTCAGACCTAATGGACTTGCTGGGCCTCTATAGGTAACACACTTTTTATACTGGGTTTTGCTGTACGTGGTTTTGCTGCTGCCTGCAGGGAAAGGACTGTGCAGCACCTGGCTTGTCCAGCAGCACTGCTTCCTCTACACTGACCTGCTTCCCAGTAAGGAAACCTCCACATTCGACCCAGTGGACCATAGTAAAAATTAGCAGAGTGAATTTCCTCCTCCTCCTTGGCAGTATTCCTAGAAAATTGGGTACCTGAATTCCTCTAGGACTCAATTCTAGATATAATTACCAGTTTGTGGGGGGCTCACAGGATGTCCAGCATAATCAGTGCTCAAGGGAAAGCCATGGGAACATCTGGAGCCTTGCTCAGAGGGGGAGAGATCTATTCTGTGAAAGGTAATGGAAAACTTAATGTTCTCTTTTGGTGCTGAGGTACTTGATCTCTGTGATTATTTTTATTCTTTTCTGTTTACATTCTAAGTGCCCTTTTCTGATTTTTAGACATATATATACTTTTTCCTTCTCTCTCCTATGAGCTCCTCTCCTGTGAGGATAGAATTCTGCTGAAACCCTTCCCTCTAAAACTACAGACAAATGTAGATTAAAGGTATGTGCTTTTGCAAGAGGTCTGTATTCACATTGTCACTCTCTGGATTAAGATTGCTGTGGTTTATGTATGTACAGCTGCTTTCTAATTAAAGCCCACATCTGCCCCGGCTTTAACACCAGTCAACTGTAGTGAAACCATTAACCCTCTCTGTTACTTTCCCCCTTTGTCCTATGGGCACATGAAAGGATAAGTAGATTGAGAAATGAAAACCCAAAAGCACAGTTCTCTCTCTTGCTGGGGTTATGCTCAGTACATAGAAGAAGGAAGGACATGGAAGCCAGGTCTCTTTCTGTTGCCTCAGTCTTAATACGATTCTGACTTTTAGTCTAATTTAGCACACATTCAAGGCTGGGCTGCAGTCCTTTATTCAGCTGCCCAAAGACTTTTTACATTATTATGTCTGCTCCCAATCCATTTAGTTGCTTAAAACTCCTGACAGGCCCCTTCTGGGAAGGATGTGCATTTGTTGAGTAAAGCGGGTTACCCTGCCATCCATCCACCCAAAGGATCCGCTGTGTCAAGGGAAGGAATCCTTGGTAATTTTGCACTTGCTCTGTGTTTCTTCAGCTGTACAAAAGGAGAACCCTGTGGTCTGGCCGTAGAGACTGTGGCCTTTGCTCACAGCCAGCTTGTACAATTCAGGAGGCCATGTCATCCAGAAGGGATGTTTGTATGATTCTCCTAAATGACAGAGAAGATGAATGAGTACCGATGAAAGTTTTCTCTCGTTTCCTTGGGACTGAGCAATAAAATAGGGAATCTGTAATACAAATTTAAAAAAAAAAACCAAAACAACACCAAAACCCTAGAAGAACTATGGAAAATTTGGCCTCTCTGGCTCCTTGAGCACTGTTTAGGCTTTCAAAACTGAATCAACCCAAGTTCATGGCTTATTACGCAGGCTGCTCTTGATAACTTCTGAAACTCCATCCAAATGAACTATTCAGATCCTGGGTGGAGTAACACTAATGGTGATGTAACAGACCTGAGGTCAATGCATCTCCTCCCAGTGTGTGGTCTGTGAATAATATGTGGGCCTGTGGGTCCCAGAAGCAGTGATCTCTTTGTGAAAGAATTTGACAAAAAGGGTAGCTGTATCACAGTTAATACTCCCATTTCCTCACAGAATCCATTCACTGCAAAGAAGGAAGAAACAAGCTTTTTCAACATGTGTCTTTTCAAAAGCACTCAAAAGAAAAGGCACTCTGGCTGACTGGAGTTGTGTACACCTGAAGAAAGTCTTTTTGGAAATGAGCGCCTGCAAAATACACTGAAGTCAATATAAGATGCAGGTGGCTGATGGTTTCTAAAGTCAGGTTTTTGTTTTGATGCCTACAAATGGATTTCGTTGTAGCACATGAGGTGTGATAATCACAGACTGTAAGAGAGGGTATTGAACAATCTTTTCTCTCTAAATATACTGATGGATATTTGAATTACGGAGTCAACAATAGTTTTAATGAAGAATGCAAAAACACACCTGCTGCCTCAGTGAGGGAACCCAGACTGGAAAGGGCTTACTTGTGGATAAATCCACAGACCTTAGGAGAATGGCCACTTGTGTCCCATGAACAGGGATCCTGCATGACCAGGTTTTGTGAAATTTTGATCGTATAGCACCCTTTGAGAATTTGCTAATACCAGACTGCAAACATGGGGATGCCTTTCGCCCAGGTACAAACACTTAGAGGAATGTGAGTCAGTGATTAATAAGATTAATAAAAAGCATAGCAGCAAATGATTTTCTTTTCCTATTTTAGATAATAAAGCATAGCAGCAAGTGGTTTTCTTATTTTAGATGACAACCAGATCAGCCCCCATTGGGGCTGGTATTTATTTCAAGAAAGAAAAGTTCCTAGAAATTTGTGATGCTTTAACTAGAAAAATTCACTGTAAGTGTTGCTAGTATTGATTTTTTTTTGTCTATTGAAAGTATTTTTGAAGATATTTTCCAAGTCACGTTTTCAACTTTCAAAGGCTTGTTGTTGCTCTTGGTTCAAGTCTTGCCTCTTTATTGCAGACTGTCAAATAGTATATCAAATCTCCCATCCAGTGTATATTCACAGACTGGCTTTGGACCAAAAATGATCCCTTTATTTGCTCATGACACACCTTACTTATGCAAGAAAAGTGTATCATTTTCCTAATGAACAGCTGCATTTTAATTGCATGTTCTGGGAATAACCATCAACTGGTGAAATACAGTCTGCTCAGCCTTCAGTGTGTGAATGCAATCACCACTCTGGTCACAAAACCCCAAATTTTCTTGCATCTCTTTTGTCTGGAATGGTTGCAGCAACATTCCTCAAAAGAACATCCCTGGAGGGAACTAGGTCACTAAACTTCCTAACCCAACAGAAATAGCTAATGGCTTTTTGATGATTTTCAGTATTTTTTTTTCCCCTAAAGCCTTAGCTCCTAGAATAATTTAATTCTGCAAGCATCTTAGTTTTCAAAAAAAATTTCTCAAGCCCCTTGTGAGAAAAACTCAGAAACACAAACCTCAAAGACTTAAAATCTGTTTTAAAATGTCCTAGGTCAATGAAAAGGGGTGTTTGGATTTGACTTGTTTTTTAAATGCTTGAGACTGACAGTCCTTAATATCTCTCACACTTTATTACTGCTTAATTACATCCTTTCTAAAATTGTAAGAGATACTGGAACAGTAGCAGAATGTAACCACTGCCTACTAAAACCTGCTGGCTGCACAAAAAGTCTGTTCATATATTGCCATGAGCAGTTGCTTTACTGAAGCAGGGCTGACTCACGGAGCTGAGACACCTTCTTGCAGCTGCTGAATGCAAAGGCAAATATCCCCATAACACTGCTGTGTTTTATGGGACTCTTCCAGTGCACTTACTGCCAAGAGCAAAGTAAGAGCTCTTTCCTTTAGCCTTTAATTGAACTAAGTTCTCTTTGATTCAAGAGTTAGTTTTGCCTGAGCAATGAGTGCAAAACTGGGCCATACAAGTAGTCCCAGTATAGATCAAAAGATTATTGTATGTAGATATTAGCAGCTAACATTATTGATATTAATGAAGAGACAGACTGTGCTTACCATCTGCAGATGTTGGAGTGGGTGGGTAAGATTTGGGTTTTAGGGAATTGGAAACATCCTGGGGGTTTTTTTTCCATTTGGTTAATTATGAAATGATTAAAACAGATAACAGTGACTAATTTGGCCAATGAATTTACTGGGATGAAAGACAAGTTCAGAAACAAAGCAAACAAAGAAAGGAGAAAAAAAATGTAGAAGCTTTAGCTTGTATTTAATGAGGTGTAATTGTTGTTTGTACTAGAATGAAACATTTTCCCCTACCTATTAAGGTCATTTTTCAGTTTTAAATGTTCAAGTTTCAATCAGCATTTGAACACATGATAACAATCATTGGCAGAGATTGTTGACTTGTACAAGGTGTAGAATACTTACGTAACCTGCATCAGCCAATAAATCTGTGGTTCAAAGAGGAAAATGTATCTATGGCTGTTGCTACCTATCTTATACATAACTAATTATTTAATGTTTTCTGTCCATAGGCTGTTGCATTTTAAAATTTTTAATACAGAAACAAGTCTTCATGTTGTCTTTTGTTTGGGGAGTTGCATAGATATTCTTGGTATTTCTTTATTTCCTCTGCTGCTGTGAGAAAAATCTTCAATGTATTTCTTTATGTGCTAACTGTGGCAGAGTAGCTCTCCTGACATTTTGCCTGCTTCAAAGAATGGAAAAGTCCCAACCCAAGGAGAACACCTGTTAACCTTGGCTGCTGCTAGAGCAAGAGTCTTCTTCTAAATGGAAAGCTGACTGAATTTTCTTGGTGTTAGAAATCATGTACCATCAAACTTAGATTACAAACAGGTTTCTTTAAACACAGATAAATAAGAATCATAGCTAATTTGTAGCAGTTTCTGGCACACAGAGCCAATTTATCATTATGATTGTTTATGAGAGATTTTTGTGAGCAGAGTCCACTTTGTCTTTTTTCTCTATGATTCCTCTTCCATCATCAATCCCTCGTCTCTTCTGGACAGCTTCCTTTCAGCTCCTTTGCCTTTTCTTAGGTTAGGTATCTGCTGTTTTGCTCCTTCCTAGATCTCACTGTGACTGTGCACCCTTGGGTGGGAAGGACCCACTTAATGAATACAGGTATTGCCTTGCTGTATTTTGCAGAGAACCTCTCAGTTGTAGGAGAGAACCAGTGCTGTGGTGACAGAGCAGCAAGTTGTGTCCTGGTTCTGCAAGGAACCCGACATCTTCCAGAAATGCTGGGACAACACAGCTCAGTTCAGCTTGCGCTTGGACTTTCCAGTTCAGTGAAAAATGTGGGACACTTGAGTGTATGCGGGACACCAGTTTTCACCTCTTAAATCTCACACTGTATCCAGGACTTTTCTCTCCTCCTGTACCAAGGTGAATTACCCCTGTACCTGCCATTGTCCAAGTAGGCAGCTTGGGTTATTCAGGAATCACAGAATCACAGAGTCAGTGAGGTTGGAAAAGACCTCTGAGATCAGGGTCTAACCTTGGACTGATCACTACCTTGTCATCTAGACCATGGCACTAAGTGCCATGTCCAGTCATTTCTTGAGAACCTCCACGGATGGTGACTCCACCATCTCCATGGGCAGCCCATTGCAGTGCTTTACAAGTCTTTGTATGAGGAAATTCCCCTGATGTCCAACCTGAACCTCACTGGAACAGCTTGAGGCCATGTCCTCCTGTCCTGTCACTAAAGGAGTGGCACCAACAGACTCTGAAGAAGAGCAAGCCAGGATAGGAAGGCAAACACAAGATGTACCGTGCTGTAGCATTGTGGGTCGGAGGAAAAAGCAGCTCTTGTTCATGTCCTGAGGCAGCTGAGAGACCTCAGCTAAGAGCAAGGGCCAAACCAGTCCCAAACCAGCAGCAGTGTGCTAGAACCCTTCCTTTCTTGGTCTGCACAGCACAAAGATGTCAGAAAGATGAAGTGACCTGCTCGAGACTCCGCAGAAAATCAGTGACGGCACTGAGCACTGACTCTGCTGAGGCAAATGAGTGCTTATGCTGCAAACCATGGTGCTGCTTCATAGGCCTTCCATCAGCTCTTTACATAATGTTAGTTAATAACAATGACTGTTTTTATCTAATCAGAGCCAAGGAACCTCAGACTGCTTCGGGGAGGAGGGATGCATTACATGGGAATTACAGGATGCTAGAGCTGTCCAAGAACATTTTAAGTTGAATGTATTTGATATTATGCAGAAATAAAAAGACTGCAGGTGGCTGCTCTCTCTGCTTCACCTCTTGACTTTTGGACTGTGCCGCTACAGAGGATTTTCAAACACTCCTATGCCGCTACATCAGACAATGGAAAACTGCCCAGATGCAACTTGTGTCCTACTGGGAGGAGAAGAAATTACCATCTTCATGTTCAGCTTCTCTGTGCATGACTATTTCATTTTGGCCAACAGAAATGGAAAAGAAATAAACAAAAGAGCTACACTTTCAGTAAAAACTCCTACTTAGATATCTTGTCAGAACAAAGGGCTTTGAGCAGTATCCGTAATAAGCAAAAAGCTACTGGTTGACTGTAGGAAAAAACATTTACAATTGTGGAAATACATTACTCTATATTAGATGGATTTTTAGCTGACCTACCTAAAAAGGCACAGTATATCCATTAGGTTTTATTTTCTTTTAGGACTGCTAGAGGAGTGGGACTGAGAAAAACTGGTTTGCATTGCCTTTTTTTAAATTATTCTCATCAAATGTGTATGCTTTTATCATACTTTATTGTAGGAATAATTTTAAATTTTATATTAAAACTTCTTATATTAGACTAATCCAGTCTAGACATTGATTTCAGTGGGCATTGGAACTTTCTTAAATAATCTCAAGAAAGGTTTCTTTCATCACTGGTAAACTTGGACAGCAGACAAATGAAATGGATGAAAAATATGTATTTAGAGCATGTCATGTAAGAAAGAGATCTCAATGCAACAGCCTGTCACCAAGATATTTGCTTTTGAAGTAGTTATTTTTTTAGAAAATACTTAATTTGCTGTAAAATGTATTATTAGTGAGAAGCTTCAAAGCAAAACATTCTTGCCTCCCACTTTTGGCCATTTGAGAAAGGATTCTTAACATAATCATATGGCTGAACTGATTATGTAAAATAGCTTTTTAGCAATTAATATTTGCGTGAATGCCGGCTCTAAAGGGAAACCATAATGGATCTTTGTTGCACTCTCAAATTTACTAAAGAGACTGTTTAACTAAGCTTCTTCTGTACAAACAAGACAAGTGTGTAAAACTTATCATCTTAGGACTCTTCTGCTGTGAAATAACAGTCTCTTTGCTGGTACCGGGGCAGATTTCTCTATAATTCCCAATCTTTTATTTTGAAATATTTTAACATACTCAGTGCATTTTCACTGTGATCATAAGGTTTCATTATTTTTTTTTTAAAGAAGTTAAAAGAGAGAGTGGTACCTTCGCATGGATTTGCAACAAGCTTTGATGAGTTCCAGAAAAGTGACTGTTACACAAATATACAAGGAATGAAAAGAACTTGTTATCTTTAACAAGAGCTTGATTGGATATAATAAAAGTTCCTTGTTAATTTACTGAAGTTAGCAGCTATGCTGGTAATGAATTTATAATCAACAACATTTGATCTTCTGCGGAAGCTTTTGCCCCTTTCTCCCCCTCAAAATGTTTCTGGAGAGAGCCCAGATAATTTCCTTTAATAGGGATTAAAACTTTAAAGGAGTGTTTCTTTATAGTGACCCTTTTTGGCAGTTTATCAGAACACTTATGCAGCTGGTAAATGTAACTACAAAATTCTGTGGAGGGATGACTACTTTTCCTTAAACAATCTCTCCTCTCCCTCCCTGCCATGGGCAGCACATTGTTTACGGCAACACTGACAAAATAAAGAATTGCAAAACTGAGTTACGTGAACAGGAAAGCTTTGATTCTATGGGAAGAGCTCCAAAAATGTCTTGTGTAATGCATGTTAAATGAAGTCATTATCCTAGAACTTTGAAATAATTCTATCCAAATAGACATAACCTGTTTTTTAAAATAATAATGTTCCATTTAGAGCTCTGAGAAATTGTCTGTATTTTTAACGTGAATTAGGACTGACATTCACATGGGTCTCACACAAAGGCTGTTGAAGTGTTGTGCTGCATTTGTAGAGAAGTTTTCCTGTTGACTCATTTTGATTTTACAGTTCTTGTTACAAACTGGTATTCTTGGAATCAGTGTTTTAGTGGAGAGGTGGTTGTATGTCTGTTGTTGTTTAGTTATTTTTTTAGAAGTTGCTCAATCACCTTTTCCTTAACTTCCAACCCCTGCCAAGTACTATCCTGGTCTATGGGAGTGAACACCAATAGTGCCACAGATGGACAGGGTAGACAGACAGCCCATATAATCCATCCTATGCTGCTTTTATAAGTCTATAAAAATGCAATAAAGAAAAGAGTCTCATTAGGTAGAGGTAGGGGGTTGATCGATTTGCAGGCCACACTCAGTTTATAGCTGCCTTCTGTGTGAAAGTCCACCTTAGAGTGTGAGTTTACTCTGTTTGCCATAGCTTGTTTAGTTAGACTTAATTTACTTCTGGTAATGTTAAACATTATTCATGTTTGTGTGGTGACTTTCACCCCAATTTGGCACCTAAGAATGCACCCACTCTCATTTTGTTCTTTAGAAACAAAACCCCTTAAGCCAGAGGTCAGAAGAAAAAGCTGAGTGAAATGCTTCTACCAAGTGTGGGTTGTCTGGAAGGCAGGAGATATTTAGTTGAAAGGGAAACTTAATACTGTCAAAGCTCTCATTTCAACTCCTGTGTATTTTTCTACATTGCAACAAACACCACCTCCAAGTACTGAAAGAGGCTAAAAGAAAAAGACTTTGTACATAATCTCAAAGCAAGCCATTTTTTCTTTTGTTGTGCTAGTCTTTCCAGAGAAGAGCTTTTTCCTGTAAAAAAAAAGTAAGAGCATGTGATTTTTAAATTAGAGTTAATTTTAAATCTCTCAGTGGGGCTGGGAGAGCTGGCTGCAGCAGTGCTGAGGTTTTCTGCAAACCAGGCCCATTGTTCTCAATGCTGCCAAAGGCTGCTGCAGGTGGATTCAGGGAGAGAGGTGAATGTGATGCCCGTACTCAGTGTACTTTTTGGGAATCACACCTAAATAAATGACAACAAATTCCTAAATGTGAACTGTCGATCCAGCTTATGAAGCTGTTGATATTTTTATTCACTTATTTAATATTTCAGTAAATCACATTAACCTTTTTTTTTAATTATGTCCTATGCCTGTAAGTTCTAGTGATTCTTTTTCTGCATTAAACGTTTTTCGCTGTAATTTTTTAAGTTGCTATGTCTAAGTTTTGTTACAGTCATAGAATGGGTTGGGTTGGAAGAGACCTAAAGATCATCTAGTTCCAACCCGTTTGTCATGGATATTACCAATTAGTGGATAATACCAATTCATAGTAAGAATAACAGTTCACAAACATTTGTAATAATTTAAGGAAAGGACCAGTCTTAAATTAAAAATACTTTATAAGTCCAGCTAGTGGAAATTATTTCAAAATGTTTAGGGTTAATAAAGTTCATAAAAAAATCAACCTTAATCTGTCTGTCATTTGGATAGCTGAAAGTTCTCACCATTTACATTCAGATTTTAATTTTTTTCTTTCTAATGACTATCTAATAGCGTGTCTTTAACCTTAAGAGATTAAAATAAGAAAATGAGCAAACTTAAAAATAGGTAACTGTATTCTTTCAATAATGATAAACAAAATTGTATCATCATACCAAAACAGATCTGAGTCTTGAGTTCAGTCAGAGAATTCCAGTTACCATTATAAAACCTTCCACAACGTTTGAAGTCCATTGGGAAAATCTATCTGGCTTTTTAGTTCAATCTCTATTATTATTATTATTATTATTATTGTTGTTGTTGTTGTTGTTGTTGCTATTACTGTTATTACTGTTATTATTGTTGTTGTTTTTGTCATCCTTCTCCCCAGTTCCTTTTTATTCAAACAAACATACAAGTGACTCCCATGTGATGCAGTGAACCATACAACTCATCCCTACTCTTTGATACTACATATTACTCCCACAGAGCTCATTCTTCAAAGCCATTGACTGGGTTTGAGGAGCCAGTTTCTGTTAATTTTAATGGGGATTAGACATCCATCCCCTAAGGCAGCTTTGAAAAATCTCCACCAGATTCTTTATGGCTCTTCTTGGAGGCAACAATATGTTTACCTAGTTAGGTAGCTGCGTTTCCATTTAATTTCTACTGAGTCCTCTAAATGACACAGCTTCAAAGGGATTAGTAGATTATCATTTTTGCATGCAAGAAAAAATAATACCTTGTATTTTGATATGTGCCTTGTAACAATCAGTTTATACCCTGTTCTTCTTTTCTGGAGAACACTGACAGCCTTCTTCAGAAAACTGATTTCTTTCCAACCTGCTCCGAATGATGTATTTAGAACATGTGTCACCTTAAATATGCAGGCTTTCAAAACAAAATTGCTGAGTGAGTGGGAGAGAAGAGGAGAATTACCTTTTCCAACAGAAACAAAAAGCAGCAAATGCAAACCCAAACCCATTTTCCATTCATTGACACACATCCCCCAGCAGCAGTCTGGATTCCCTTTCTCAAGCACTGCTACCCTATCTGAAGATTCTGGGAAATAATAAGAGCAAACCTCAACTCTTATGTTATGCAGATACTTAGAAGTATCTGCTCTGCAAACATTTCCTTTGAAAAAAGTAAGAAGTTTGCCGTGGATATAAACAGAAGTGTTCTTCGTTATAGCAACATGGACGGCTGCTAAATTGCATTTAAATTGTCCTTGTTTAATTTATGTTCTGTGCTGTCTGCCTTGTATAAATCCCTTAGATAGGTTTTTGTCAGTTTTGTTTCTTTAAATTTATTATAAATTTGTATTTCCCTCATAAACCAGTCTTGAAAAGGGCATCTGTACTGGAAACTGGTTTTAGTGACTTGACACTTTGGCTCTTTTATGTTGTGAAACGAGTTTTAATTTTCTTAACATAGGCCAGGCATGGTACATAAACCTCTACCCCCCCAGGGAGGCTTTTATGTTTGATTCCTTTAGTGGCAAAGCTTTTGAATTTCTCCCCTTGATTGACTTGATTATGATCTTCCCAGTATATATCCTTCATGCTGATGAATTCCTGGTAGGGATCCTCAAAGGAGTTTACAAGCTTCAATACTAGATGAAACAGAAGAATTAAATTATCCTTGCAAAAGCTGCTCCTAGTGAAAATAGGAAGTTGAATATTAGTGCTGCAGATTTATTTATTCTTTGAGTGTCTAGTTTAGATACTGGGGAAAGATTCATTTTTAAAGAATAGGTGCACTGAGATTTCTGCCAGGTGACTGAATCTGCGCAACCAGAACCCAGTTTGAAAATGTAGGACAAAACCCCTGTGAAAGTTCTTCTGGGTTACTCTGCTCTTGGGCTTTGTCAATGCTGGGATGGAGTGGATCTAACCATCCTTGATGGAGGTCTTCTTCTCACTTAGGAGGAAACTGTTGGTAGAATCTCACGCTAGATTGAGCAGCTACTGCATAATAGTCCATAAGAGAACTATGTACCATGTAGCCACCATTTTACAACTCTGAAAAAACCATTCTGCCAGAAAGGATCCTGCTTGGAGTATATGCATGGCAGGCAATGCTTCTGCCTTGTGCTGCTCGACATGCTCCATCAGAAGAAGCTGGATTTTGCCCTGGGAGATATGTTTAAAACTTTGGAATATGTTCGGCTTCCTAATAATTGGTTCTTGGCAGGTCATTGCTGCCCAGCTTCCATTTGTCTGTAAGCATTACACACAAGAAGGCAGCTCAGGTGTGTGTGTGTTTCCCACCCTCCCCTCTCCCCCCTTACTTCTTCTCCCCAGTTTCTAGGGTGCCATTTGGTCTGAGATACCCCTTGGATCAGTTGGGGTCAGCTGCCCCAGCTCTGTCTCCTCCCAGCCTCTTGCTGGTGTGGAAAGGAAAAGGCCTTGACTGTGTGTCAGCACTGCTCAACAATAAGGAAAACATCCCTGAATTATCAACATTGTTTCCAGCAGACATCCAAACCACAGCTCCATACCAGCTACTATGGAGAAAATTAACTCTACCCCAGCCAAAACCAGTACAGTAAGAAAAGAAAACCAAGTGGAGAAAGGCAGGATGAATGTAATATTTTTCACCCCTCCCCCCCCCTTTTTTTTTTCTTATCAGAAAACTACAGTTGGGGTTTTTTCAGAAATTAACCCAGATAGACTGGAGTTATTAAAAGAGAACTGGGAAGGCAGGCAGGAGAGACAGAGGTATAAATTTCCTGAAAACAGGCATAAATTTAGGAATGGAGGTCTGTGTGTATAAATTCTTCTATAAACATGTAAAATAGAAATGATACAGAAATGCAAATACAGGAAAGCATGAATCCCTCAGTGCAGAGCTCTCCCTCCCTCGTACACTGGCTTTAAGGCTCTCAGCTGTCATTTGTCGTTGAAGCTGGCTGAAAATTGTCTAAATTTTATGAAAACTATCATGACCTTTTTTCCCAACTTGACAAATAAAAGGATGTTTTTTCAGGGTGGGGAGAAGTGTTATTATCTGTAGTGAAAGCAAGTTTATTTTTTTTAAACTGTTTTAATGGTAGTTGTTTCTATTTTGGTAGATCTGTGTATGGAAACTGATGCCAGAATGCTAACACTGCACATTGCCAGAAATCAGTTCAGATTTTCTTCTCTCTTGCTGTCACACTATAAAAATGATTAGGGGTTTAAATATTGATTTTTCTTATTCATGTAAGTTTCTAATCTATTTTTAACACTCTGGACTCCTGTGTGGGGTCTCCTGCCACAGTGGTTTCAAAGACTGCTGGCAGAAGAGATTTTCTATTTTACCAGTTTTGAACTTGCTGCTGTTCTCTGGATCAAAGAAGGAGAGAAGCAAGGTTTTGCTAAGATCTTGGGGTGTAAATAGTTCTTGGTGGTGACTGCTTGACATAGTGAGACACTTACATCGCATCCATACCCGTTGTGCGGGGGATTCTCTTGCTGACTTTTGCTGTGTATTGAGGCAAATCCACACTACAGAGAACTGGGACTGTTCTTCCTTCCAAATTGAAGGTGATTAATTCTGAATTATAATCAGAACATATCTAATACAGAGCTGTATTTTCAGATGCCAGGATTAATAAATGATTGTGAATTAAATAAAAATAACTTCAGTGGGAAAACTCTTTCATTAGCCAATTTTTTTTTTTTTTAATTTGTAAGCCAGAGAAATGGACAGTGTGAGAAAATATTTGTCTGTCCATTTTCTGGTGAGGTTCTGATGTTTCCAGACCTCCAGAGATAATTCTGGAGCCCCCCAAAATGAAATCCAGATAGATTCTGTGATTTGCATTTTTGGAGTGAGACCACAATGAAGTTCGAGATGTCTTGTTTGTTCTTCTCAGCATGTGCTGGGGATGATCTGCTCAACAACAGTGAAACATGAGCTGTAAAAGCTGGGGCTTGGCCCAGTATAGCTCTTATGATAGGACTAGTAGATATCTGCCCTTCTCCCCAAGGCATCATGCCATTACTATGCCATATATACTGACATTTGTGAACTGTTTAGGGAATGGCTTCTTTTGTTGTGACCAGTCTTGTGGCTGTGAATATTTCATAGTCCACTCTAATGGCTGTGGTAGGGGAAGTATGTTTGGAAATCAGGTTCACCCTACCCAGAACTGTGCCAAACATGGGAGCCAAGACCACAGCTTGCATGAAAACAAACAATAAAGTGCGGCACAGGAAACTGCTCAAGAATTTGCAAAGTCAATCAACCATAGTTGTGCAGCAAGACACAAGACAAGACTGGTGTGGTGGTTTCTTTACCCTTTCTTTTCCATTACAGAGCCTTCCCTCGTGTTTGCCCTCTGCACAACTGGAAAAGTTTTACTTCCCTCCTTCTCACCATCTCCTATCAAGAGTGATTATTCATGTCTCAAAAGGGCAGATGTGAGGAAAGCAGACTAACCACTCACAAACAGCCAGCTCTCTAAAACCACAGGTGCGTTGTAGGGGTTTCAGTCATTGTTTTGCCTCATTTTATTTCTCCTTTCATTTTTCAGGCTTTTTAACAGCAGCCCTTGCCAATAAGATGAGACAAAAAACCCCACACTGTTCTCCTGTAGCCTTTGGCATTTCTGAGTTGGTGGCCAAAACTAATTGAATTTGTGGAAGGAGAAAATAATGAGGAAAAATGCAGATTAGGTAGGGGAAAACCTTCAGGGACTGGACTAGAATATAGATGAAGCAAGTAAGATCCTGGGAATAGTCAGCTCTGGAATGGCTTTGACTTTATTAATGAGTGGGAATTGAAAAATACATATTTATTATGGCTTTGTTTAATGATGTAACTTGTTAACAATATAACTGTCACCTCGAGACGCTTTCCTGAACAGCAGGATGGGCTCGTGGGGCTGGTGCCTGCCCCCTGTACAGTGTGACACCACACTTTCTCCCTTCAGCTATGCTCACTCTTTTTGGCACAGGTTTATTCAAGAAGACCATGCATCATCACTGCCTTTTCACTGATTAGATCAATTGCATAAGTAAGATGTTTGAAAAGGAATGTGCTCTGCAGTCTGAGGGGCAGAGGAATTGAAAAGCAAGGAGAAATGGTAAGTCTAGGGAAAATGATAAGGTCTGTTAGCAGGAGTGATAGGGCAGGGAATGAGGGTGAATTGTACGGGACTGAGGCAGCTGGGCAGCACAAGAGGTAGATGGCTGAGTGCAAAACAAGAACACACATTCAGGAGTAACCTGTACTGAATAGCAGAAATATCAAATTGATCCACAGTGAACATGTGATTGAATTAGCTGTGCTGGTGACATGGAGATTCTTTAGTGCTACAGCTTCTGCTAATTCACATAGATGAAACATATATTCCACAGGGCTGCCTTCAAGTACAGTAATCCCCCTATCCCCCCCAGTAAATCTGCCTCTCATATAATAAGTTAACAGGTTTTTAGAATTTCCTGAAGTCTTTCTTGTTGGTTATATCACAAACATTTTGGTATATTTTGACAGGAAGGTTCCTGTTTCATTGAGAAAATGAATATTTGAATAAAAACTCAACATAGAAATTACATAAATTCCCACCATGGTACTGGATGTCTCTTGTAGTTCTCTTCCCCCCATCGCTGATCTCAGTGGGGCAAGTGAGATGAATCTTTCAGAAGCAGCATGGACAGGTGCTCCTGTAGTGTGTCTTCTCTGTGAGAGCAGGTTCTGTGTGATGGGCAATGTGATCTGATGAGGGAGACTTAAGGAGGAAAGCAGGATCAGAAAGTACTTGGACTTCAGCTCTCACAGGGTACCACAGAGATCCTCCCATGTTGTAATACACCAACTGTTGGTTTTCCTCCTGTGCTTCCAGATTTTATGTGGAAAGCTTTTATAGTGGCAGAATGTTTAGCTTTTAAACCACGACATGTGTCTTTATTATTTTTGTGTCTTATTCTGTACAACTTTCTAGCATTCTTGGACTCTCTTTTTTCATGTATGTGGGTAGGCTCAGAGTGTTTACGTAGCTACCACTTATCTGATTCCTGGGACCCACTAAAAAAGGGTGTATTTCAAAACAGTCAGCTTCTGTTGGGCAAAGGAGAAATTAATGGTAAATCCTTCAAAAAGTGAAAGCTTTCACCCTTTGGTCCTTTAAAACCCAGTCTCCACTGGTGCTAACTTCCCTTTCATTGAAAGATAATGAACCTTCACTTCTGTGCTGTATCCTCACCTTCAGCATGGGTTCTCTGCATAGCTCCCGTCGGGGTCAATTATCTGGCAGGAGAGGCCCCTGAGAGCAGAGACTATTGCTTAATTGTTACTATGGGATCCTTGGGCAATGTGCACTTCTGGGGCTCATTTACAATTCTAACACATCCAGCACGCCCTGCATCAGGAGCCCTGTGAACTGGACAAAAGTTAAAAAGTGGCAGCGCTGTTCCTGGCCAAAAGCTCATTAAGATAGACATCTTCTGCTAGTGAACATCACACAGATGACACAGACAGCTCACTCCAAACGAGAAACATTCTTTTGTTCTGTCTTACTAGGGCTTTCAGATAAAAAGAATTTGAGGCCAGCTGTAATATGAAGGGAACAGGTTTAAAATAGCTCTCAGGGGCAGTAAATGCTTAATGATCAGATCTTTCATTGCTCTTGGAACATTTGAGGAAACTCAGCCAGCTAAAATTCTTGTTGATTACTTTAACAGAGGCCCTTTGTTCATATTATCATGCAGAATAATTAAGCCAATGCAAGCAAATCCTTAGCTATATACATAATTAAAATGTTAGGCTGTGATTAAACAGACAGTATTGGCACAGACAGAACCTATTCACTTCATAAAAGACTTCCATCATTACCTTAAGCTTGTTTTCACCCTATTTTATTTATTATTTTTGAAAAATAAATTTTATTAAGATTGTGGAAGATGATATGTTTCCAGTGAGGAGTTAATGAGATTTTATAATGGAGAAAAATGATACAAACATATCCAAAGTAGTTAGATTATAGGGCAGAATTAAAGTGAAAAAAAGAGCACTGAATCGGTTTTAACTTACTTAAAAGTTCATTTTTAAGGGGTTATGTCAAATTTTCTCATTTCCTCCATGAGTTTGGCATCTCTTGTGCAGTGGTCAAATCTTCAAATTGAAGAGTTTATGTGGCACCTGAAAGTTTGTCAGAAAAAAACCCCTTTGATCTATAAAATTTTTTTTTTGAATGCACTTTCAACTTACTGGACTACCAGTTTTTAAGTCAAAAGTTTATTGTCAAACATTACATCATTCTGAGCTATCCTAAGCCTAATCACCAACTTTCTTTTGGGATTCTCTCTCAGATGGCAATTGCTGACAATAACAGTTATGCTGTTGGCAGGGGCAGACTGGCTTTTCACAAGCTTTTTTAGAAATGGGCCAGGATCCTTTGTAATTTCCCAGGCAGCAGAGATGGAATTTTACAGAGTTTCTCCCAGCGAGGTCATCAAAAGTTCTTAGGAAGCAGATTTTGGCTCTTCTGCTTTTTTGGGTCACAAAATCTTGTTTTACCAGGATTTTTTCACAGTGGAATAGGTGTCCCTAGCTCTGGGACTAGAGGGAAGCTGATAGAAATATGATATCTGATAGAAATCAGGTTATTTTGATGCCAAGGAGCAGTCTATAGTTCTTGACTATTTTTTGTTAACATATGTTAGGTAACATATTCCAGAACAGTAGCAGCAGTCAGGCAGTCGATACACCGGCTGATTGAGGCAGCCCCAGCAGTGATCCCGGGGTTCACCTTGACTACCTTTCATCTACTGGACCAGAGCAATCTTTTTTCACAAGCAAGGTCTTTGGATGTGATTTCTGAGATGGAAATAAAAGTTAGTCTGCTGTGTTCAGCCCACTGCCCTGAAGCAGAAGTCAAAGTGACTGCTGCTCTACTCTCTTTACTAATCCTCTGGGCTAAGCAGTCCCCTGAGAACCTCTGTTTGGAAATCTATTAAGATTTCACAAGTTGTTCAGTGGAAGTACCAATTAATGATTTGCAATTTAAAATGAAAATGGGAAATGAGAAAAGTCTTTCTCCTTACTCTTATAATAGACAATGTCATATTTTCCCTAATTTTTTGTGCCTTCTCTCCAGATTGAAGTTCTTCTTCCTCTGTTGGGTCAGATGTCCCTCTAATGTGCAAATAGACTGATTTGCACAGAATTTGATCTAATAATTTTGTTTGAAATCCCACTTGATGTATCTTTTTCCACTGAATTTCACTAAAACCTTCAGAGGCTATTATGTGGATTTATGGAGAAATGTATCTTAAGGGAACAGTGGCAGGCAGTGATTTTCTGGTATATTTGAGTTGTGTAATCTAAGGATTGGAAACCCCATTTCCCTGTTACTGAATTCTTGGCTTCAAGACTCTTCTAGTAGATAGATTTTGCTGGAGCTTCGTTCTAGAGGTATTGTTCTAGCAGAAGCTCCTTGCAGTATTTTAATCATAGCAAAAAACCAGTCTCTTAAGAAATGCACTGCTTGGTGGAGAGGCCAGGAAAAAGAGCTGCAGGTTGCAATGTTCAGTATTCAAATGCAGTTTTGAAGCTGTCAAGAGTTTCTCTGCTCCTCAGTTTCTCCAGGGTTTGCTTAACTGCTTGCTTGAAAAGTCTATTTTCCTAGACACTCTATGCATTAATGTGAGCCACAATCATCATGAGCATGGTGGTTATGATAGTTTTATCTTAATAAGAGTGATCTCATCATGGACATCGTTTAGATGGGGTAAATAATTCCCAACACATGCAGACTATAAAGACATTGGGAGCTTGTTATACACTGATGTCATGGGAAGACTCTTCAGCAGGGACTCATCAGTGCGAAGGTCTCTAAAAGATGTCTGACTTTGAAGTAAGAAGAAAAATCAGGGTAGAAAAAGTTGCTGTAAATTCTTAAGTCTGAATGGACTCTGATCATTATTATCAATTGAATATTTCAGCTCCTTATGATGGCAAAATAAAAGACTCTAGGCCGAATTAATAAAAAGTCGACTTTTTTTTTGTTTTGTTTGTGAAAAAAATCCATAATTTATAAACAGAGTCTTTCAAACAAAACAGCAGGAGGAGTTTTGTTTCCAAAAGTCTAGCACATTTGCTGAAGCTCAAAACCACTCCTTTTTTCTTTTTTTTTCTTTTTATTTTGATTTCATAGTGTGAAGTGAGTGAGAAGGGCTACTGGTAGGATTGATTGCATAATTTTACACCTGGTTTGCATTAATATAAATGGCGAAGTTAAACAGTGGATAATCAGTTATGATTGTAAACATCCTCTAATGCTTTTTAGTGTTGTCATTGGACCATTTTTGAAAGGATGCCACTGTCTGGCTAGATCTAAACCTGAAGATTTTATGAGACTTAGCTTATATGGCTTTATAATATGGCACTCAAAGCAAGGAAATATTTTCAAATAACACAGAATTGAAAACATGATCTCAGATATGGAAATTCAGCTTTCTGGAATGTATCATCACTTGGATCTGTATATGTGTCTCTAAGAACATTTTTTTTTTTGTTAACTAAATAACCACATTTAGAATCTAATCTTCCTTTTTCTAGGAAGACATTTGTGAAGATTGATTAGTTGGTGACTGTTGTCTATTAGTTCATGGATAGCTATTCAGCCATAACTATAAATACTTCTACATAGTGTCTTTTTATTTCACTAAGGATAAAGCTGGCCCAAGAGCTCATTTTTCTTGTTTGATGCTTCTATAACACTTCCCATTCCACCCTAAGTACACTAAGAAAAGTTTGTGTAGAAACTATTTCTGTCTCTATTGAACTGCAGCTACCACAAACTGTGTTTTTAACAGCATAAAACCTGGCCACGCTGTCCAACACTTTAGTACAGGAAATGAAAGTAAATGCCATGTTAATGTCAAACTCGATGTGTTAACTGGAACATCTGGCTCTTCCCTTTTAGAGATGTGGAACAGAAATACCCCAGTACATAAACCTTAAACATCACTAGACTTCTATTTATACCTCTGTAATTAGAACTCAAATTCATTGTCCCATCCTAGCTGTTGGCAGAGGAGAGAACTGAGCTGGGGAGAACCAGGCTAGAGCAACAGTTCTGGCTAAGGAACATGAAGTGACTGGGAATCTGTGAAAAGTATAAAATACAACTTTGGAATTTCTAGAGCACACTGCAATGGGTTTAATGCCAGTACAGTATGTATCAGTATGACCCCTTCTTAAAGAGATTGGAAGTTTTGCTGTTTCCATCAGTGGGAATAGAATACAGTTTTAATTTATTGTGGCCTTAACACACCTGATTTTGTAGTGGTGTGATCCTGAAACAAACAAATAAATTAGAGAGAAACAGAAATATAAATCTGTAGGAGATAGATTTGATCTTGGTGAAGAGATAACTCTCTATGTGTGCTGTTTGTAGTAGTTAGTTACATGTAAATCTTAGTGTGATGTACTATCTTCTGTCTCTTGAGCTGAGGTCACTTGAGGACAGATTGGGAGTTTTTACTTTAAGTGGTAGTGCAATCAGGCTCACTGCATTTGCTGAACATGCTGAACTATCATCCAGTGTGTCTACATTAAAAACTGTTTTGCCGGGTGAAGATCAATTATTTGTTTTTGCTTTGGATGCTTTGCATTCTTGCTCACAGTTGGGTTGGTGTTATGTGAGAAGGGAGGGTTGTGGGTTCATACTCATATACTCATGTAGTTGCAGACATACTTTACCCAAAAAGTGAAACAGTCCAAAACCTCAGATCAAAAGATGAAGACATTTTTCAAACCTCAAACAAAAGCAATAAATGGAAATAAGGATTAACTTTGTCAATTTTCACCCCTCCCACAATAAATCACCAAAATCTTGGCTTTTATCTTAGATGGATAACACAATAGGCACTAGAGCACACCAACATTACGCAAATACTTCATGTGCTATCAATTATTTTGGAAGGAGTCATCATCTGAATTGTGAAACGCTTTGACCTTTTTTTTAATGAAGAGTGTAGGAAGATGAGAGTGTTAGTTAGGCTGACACATTGCTTCTCTTGTATTTGTGTGGGTATATTTCAAAGTATTTTCAGAAGAACACAGCAGTGAATAGGGCTCTCATCTCCATACCCAGCCCGTCCTGGCCTGTGGAGTCATGTGGAGCCAGAGATGATCCCTGTTACATGAGAGGGGGATAGGAGTGAAGTGAGAAATAAGATTTAGTGGGCTGCTAAAAAGAATTTGGTTGTTATGAAATCAAGAGAATACATTCAATGGGGATGTAGCTGTGCAACCCTGACTGTTAATGACTTTTCAGTCTGCAACTAGTAGGAAGGTGAATGCCCCTCACGGAGTTGGGAGGGCAGAGCAGGCCCATGTGCCTAGGGTGTGTTCTCAGGATTCTCCTAACAGATTTCTTGCTAAAATGAAAAGATGGTCAAAATGAATATACAGGGTGTGATGAAATAACAGAAATTAATTTCATTAGAAATTTCCAGAGATATCCTGGATTTCAGATTTGATGTACTTCCTGATTCGAACTGATTTACTTTGAACACTCATCTTTGCCAAGGCTGATACTCTCCATTTTAGTTACACTGCTAGCTATGTGTGAGTTACATTTTCTTTTCTTATGTTTCTGAAAACCATCTCATTTTTAGGCAGTAGCACAGATTGATTCCATCAACATTTCCCCAATTATTTTGAGCTTCAGAATATGTATTGCTTAAGAAAAGAGTAAGTCCTGTACTGTTCTCTCAGTTGGCAATGCTTGATTTCTTGTTTAGTTGGTTTCCATATATGGATGTCAATGCTTTGATTTTCAAAATTAATCTTGCTGGGTAGGTGAAAGCTGAATTGAAATGGGTATTTCCCAATCTGACTCTTCCATATCTCAGTATCGATTTCACAGCAGGCAGCCATGCACTGCGCCCAGCTGGGCACATGGCTTCAGACTTTCTCTGAGGTGGCAGCAGCAGGACTGCAAACAGGGAACTGAAACCAAACATCTTGACCAAACAGCACCCTATGAAAACCACTGTATTTTATTATCAACTTCAGAGTTTATTAATTTATCAAACCAGGTCAAAGTGATACAAGTACATAAATAAGTACCATAACAGACATACATCTCATGAAGAGAATGCAAAACATGACACTGTGTATTTCGTTGTCTTTAGTGACCAGAAACTGAAAAACACAACACTGCATTTTATTAAATGATGCTTATGATTGTTCTTTGCTTTTCTTAAGGAGTGTTTATTATAAAATAAATACACAATCTGGATTCCACCAGTCCTGTCACAAATACAAAAAACAGGTTTCCTTCTTTGTAAAAAAAATTACAAACACTGTACACTTTCCACTTAGTCTTTTTTCACCAGCTACTTCTACAAACAGACAATGCCTGTTAGGTGAGAAATCAACTGCTGGTCTTCTCACCAGAACACTACAGTTCCTCAGAACCTCTTCCTAAAGATTTATAATAAAATTTTACAGTTTTGCAGCACATTTCAACCCATTAGATGCCATGTGCAATCAGTGATGCTCATGCCAAACTGCTTCTTCTACAGTTACACTGCAGCTCTGGTGCAGTGAGGTCTTAGGGCCTTGGTTTGGATTTGCTACACCCCTTTCCAACACCAGGACAGGACTTATGGAAGCTACAGTGCCCAGGAAATGTGGCGGGACAGTTCACTTAGCTCTCTTTTTAATGAACAGTGATAGAGCACTTCTCTTAGCCAGGTGTTCCTGCGTTTCAACTTGCTGTGCTTTCAAATGGCCAGTATGCTCAAATATTATCGGCTCTCTGTCCAGGCCTAGGGACAGCAGGGTGGTCCTGAGATCACCCTGTATGTTTTCTCCTAATTCCCTTCAGACTTTCCTTCACCTTCATGTCTGTTCTCCTCACTTGCTCCTCTTAGTTGAGAAGCCCTGCATCCCACTCGTCCCGAGGCTCAGGCAGCACAGGCAGGACCTGGGTGCCATGGAGAAGCCAGGTCATGAGGCCTGCACTGCTGATGGAGACTGCCAGGGTCTGCTGCCCAAGCCAAGGATCCCCTCACGATGGTGAAGCTCTGCCTGAATAGGCTTTTGGCATTCAATACCAACCTCTCCCACAACTTCATCCCTTTAGGAATGTGGACACCCTAGAGTACTGTCACTGGCAGAATGACAAACCTCAAAATCCTTGCTGTCACTGTTGATTTCACTCCCTGTGAAGCCCCAGCCCCTGGTCCAGGCCATTTCCATAAAGCTTTGTTTCCTAGCATGTGTTTAAACAGCAGTATTCCTGTCTGCTTTTGGAGTAGAAAATGGGAGCAAAAGCAGGCAGAGTCACTTGCATCTTGAGATTTAATCCAACATTGCAGCCACAGGGCAGTACAGGATTTTGGTGAAAACAGTTTTTAAATTGTTACAATTGTTCTGCAGATGAGAGTCACCTGTCTTAAACACACTGTAGATATGCTATACTAAATTTAACAGAACTGCTTAGATTTGGTTTTTTTCCCCAAAGATAACAGTTGTCACAACAAGCAGTTGCTTGTTGTGCTCTAGAAGCCTATAGCTGTTTGGTGTTTGTCATGGGAGAGAGCTGTCCTTGAAACATGAGAATTGAGAGGCCACTCTCAGAAAAATGCAGATTATGTTTGTAACAAATCAGAACAAATAAATTAAGTTCTGTCACAACTTTTAAGGCATTATGAATTGTGAGTTTTAATGCTTTAGGTGTTTTGAAAACACTGCAAGTACTTCACTACCTTCTGCCACGTCACTTTAGAAGGTGGTTTACCAGCCAAGAGCATGTGTAAATAGGACCCAGAAGAATGAAGTTATTAGGGCTGTGATAGGGAGCTAACACTTTTAGAGAAGTGGGTGGAAGAAAGAGTGAAAACCACTTAAAAGTGAACATTTGCTCCAATTGCTACAAAAATATAGTGATTGCCACTAACACCTGCTGTTCAGATTATGGACTTTGTTTGCTCAACTACAAGACATCATCCCAAAGGCAGGCTGCTAAAGAGTTTGTTAGTTTAAATCTGGTTTTTATGTCTCCAACATGAGTATTGTATCACTTGTATTTTTCCTCCATTACTACAAGAAATCCATGAGTCATTTCAACATTAGAAATGGTATAAATTCAGCACAGGATAAAATGCTCTCCATAGCTCCTGCACATTTATTAGGTGTCCTTCTTTTCATTAGTTTGAATAACTTGCCAAATAATAATAGTAAAAATGTTCTGTTTTCTCTTTTTAACTTGTAAAGAAATGCAACTCTGGGAAAGCACAGTCTCTCTTTCTCCTTCCCTCACCAGTAACACAGAGCCTTCTAGTCTTTTGGAGGAGATATTTGAACGGTTGACACAGGCCACTACACATAAAGCAGCAAATTTGCTGTGCATGATGTGAATAATTACTGCATTATAGTTTTGGGGTTTAGGGCAACTGTTGACTTAAGCAAAATAAGCCTGCAGTCCAGCTGCAGATCCAAGTTTTCATAAGTTTTCTTACGTTTCTCCCTCCAGTGCTGTCTCCCTTAACAATGACCCTTTTCAGACTTTTCAAGGTACAAAACCTTTACCAAATCCTCGAGCTCAGTCCTGCACACTCTGCTTTCACACATTTGGCTGATCTGAGCTTCTCCCTCGCTAAATATTTTCCACTGGCCTGAAAACAAAAACACAAAGGAGAAAGATATTGACTTAGAAAAGGGCACAGGGACTTTGAAGACATTTATAAGCACTCTGTAAACCAACTGATTCACAATGGTCAAAGAGGGAATGTCCAATCCTCCCATGGAAAATATTCAAAGCATCTTACAACCATGTAACATATTCCATGCAAAATAACTTTGTTAAAAATATAAATATGGATCAGAATATTACTATTTTCTTTTAATTAAGTAATCCTGTAAGTTGGCTCTGTATATTCAACCCTTTATTGGCACTGGATACCCTGGTAAACCAAAGTATTTGAAAGTTGGGAAGCAACACAGCTAAATGTTTCATGTGCTGTGAACTCTTCCTACCTGTGTATAATACAAAGTGTGATGGAAATTAACATTTCTACACATTTTTGATGGTATTAATAGAAATGCATGCTGTCCTGGTAAGTGGAATACTACATTACAGATAACAATGACAAGCTTACAGAAGGCTAACAGCAAAAATTTAGGGAATTTTTAATATGAAGACTTATCTGTATCTCAATAGGTCTGTAACGATTAAGAATATATTATTTCTGGGAAAAAGACTTCTTAACTAGGAAAAAATTATAGAAAAAAATTATAAAAAAACATTACAAGTTGTAATGCAAAAGAACTAGGAATTAAAAATATCTATATCTTAATTCAAGTAGCAAATTAGCTGAATTAGTAATTGTTAACTACTGTCACAATCCCAAACTGGATGAAATACAAAAACAAAATTGAATCAAGAGTGATAAAAGAAGTACATGTCTTTCATAAAACACTTTTCAATAATGAAGATATTGTTAAGAACATAGGAATAGTCTTTCAAATATAACATAAGTGTATGTAGAACCCCTTTAATAACATCTGAATTTTCTCCCTTCTAAATTACTTTCTAAAACACTGCGGTAACTTGACCATGTTACATAAATAAATCCAAATTTTGCTGATGTGCTGACGTTATTTCAGACTTATGCTAGCATGGACAGAAAAGACCCTATATTGTACTTTATCAAAATACAAGAGACTAAGACAGCATGGACATGAACTACTGTTATGTGTATCTATATTTTAAATTGCTGTATTTTGATTACTTAAAACTAAACTTATCAAATATTGTGATCATGTACTGGAGGAAAATCCAGTACATCCATTTGACTGTGCTGAGTAAGAGAAAATTTTTCATGGCTATGATTATATGGAGAATATAAACTTCAATAGGTCAGAATTTTACTTACTAAGGGTTGTTCTTGTTATCAACTTGAAGTAAGGAAGTTCTTCAAATTCTCTCTTGGACAGTTTTTCAACATAGAAGTGACGCAGAATCCCTTCAGCAAAGAAATGAGAAGTGCATGTTACTGGAAATGTGCCCATTGTTCTAAAGCTGGTGTGCTGGCCTGCATTTTTGTAAAATTTTCAGTCTATTTTTTTTTAATTCTGTTTTTCCATCCCCCCCCCCATTTTTTTGCTATTCCCCTGTAAATCCTCCTGTGAAATTAGGATTGCAGTGAGTTTGTGAGGGGTGTGAGAATTAGCCAATTCGTTTCCAAAATAGATGAATGCTTCCTTATTATGATTAAATGTAAGATTACAACAGAAGCCAAAAGTTCCAATGTCTTGGAGAAAACCAGTATAATTTTGCAGTCAGATACCATTTTGAGCCAGCAGGCAACATGACTGTCAAATCATTATGAGGCTTTGTGGCTTCTTAAGACACAGGGTAGTTGTGAACCATCCAAAGCTCTGTGATTTCTTTTCTGCTCCCACTTTGGCCTTGGCTTTCTCCTTTAAAGCATCTAGGGATGTATCACTTCCATGTAAAAGGGTGCTCTATGTGAGCACCCTTTTCCTATGAGGAGCATATGCTTTTTGCTTAAAGTAGATAGAGGAGAGAGGATTTTTATGAGGCTGGAGATAATTTTATTACACTGAAAGTTCACAACTTGCAGTAGTGCTTGGGCTTCTGAATGCTTCTCTATTTTGTTCCGATTTTACCAGTTAGTCTAGTAAAAAATACTGTTTCCATCCTTAAAACATTTTTTGCCCATATTCGATATATACCATCATGGGTGTATCGTCAGTATGGCAGATAGGGCAGACTGATTTCAGTGGAAAGCTTTTTGGGTCATCCTAAGTAACAGCCTCCAGGCACTTGGTTCAAACCCTACTACCCATTTCTCTGCAATAAATTACACAGAGTAATACTGAAAACCTGTTTGTCATTGTGCTTTTGCTGCCAGTGAAGGGTAGGAGTTAGCAGAACTACAGCTTTGTGTGTTTCTGATGGGTTTTGTACAGAAAAATTAGAGTATGTTGGAAGTGGCTGTAATAGTGATATCCTAAAGAGCCAAAAGAACAGCAGTCTCAAAATCCTTGGATCTGTAAACTGTCCTGGGATTTTAATGGAAGATGATACACTGTTTAAAGAAAGAACTTGCTTAACTCACCTATTCTAATTGTCCACACATGTATTTCTATTTGAGGTGGCTTTTCAATCTCTATTGCAATTTTCCTGGTGGTTTCTCCTTCCTCTGTGAAAATGGATTCATAGACAGGAAATGTCTCTTTCCCACAGAAGTAATCCTTGTTGTCAAAGGTTTGACTTGGCACTTCTTCTGTTTAAAAAACAAGAAGGACAGAACACATACTACAGCTATAATCAAGTCCTCCAGAACTTACTTGGCATCAATAGCCAAGCATGGCTAGTTTGAAAGTAGAATGTTCATTTGTATGGCCACACAAATCCATCTCCAGCTATTAACACAGACAATTAACAGTGCTCTGTTCTGCCAGGTTCTGCCAGCCTGTCCATGGTGGCAAGACAGTATTTATACTTCTAATCCAGTCTCCTAAGGAAATGAGCTGTGTGGTCTGGGAGACTCCTCACAATTTTTGAACCTGTTGTCCGTGTTTCAAGCACATTTGAAATAGTGTTAGAAATCTCAGGGTAATAAAATAACTAAATTAAAATTGGTGGTTGGTTAGAGTGAAGAGACCCGAATTAATGTTTTGCTGACGAAAAGAATCTGTGAGGTTTGCATTTTGCTTGGCAGCAGCCATGTGGCCAGTGCAAGCCTGAACCACCCACAGTGCACATTATCTCTTGCCCACCTGGTAAAGCTGTAGAACATATAAGCAGAAATTGTAATTATTCTGTTTGCAATTGGAAGCTGGACAGGAATATAAGAGAGATGATACAACTTAGAGGCTCAGACCACTGTTTGTGGAAACACCTAATAATTAATACATCACATATACATGAGACACTTCAGGAAAAGGTTCAGCTTTCTTAAAAACGGGCACATAGGATCTCAAAAAACAAGGCAGTAACTTCCTTTTTGCCATTAATTTTTCTACTGAAGCCTGTTAGCCAGGTTTTGTTGACTGTTTTACCAATGAAAGCTGTGGATCTCTGCTTCACAAGTATCCAGAAGATCTAGATACACACCTTCTGCCTGCCTACTGCCACTGCACAGTGTTTTTTCCCACTGAGCAAGACTAGCAAGAGAAGATGGGAAGTGTGCATTCTACGAATGTTTCTACATATGGCTGAGCAACTCATTTCCTTAGAACATTTGTGCCCAGTGCATCACCAAACAAACACACAGATGGGTACATAAGGGAACTGTTTAAAAGCACATAAGGGAACTGGACACTCCTTTACCTTTTGTATCACATGAAACATGGCTTGTCATTTGGCAAACCATCAGCAGAATCCTTTTAGCAGATTTTTCACTAGCTGTAGGCATTTATTTTAGTAATGTCTACAGAAGTTTTATCATTAGTGCAGCATAGACACAATGCTAAATCTGTGATGTTAGTATTTACTTTAAGGATTAAGTTATGTAACTGACACCAATCAGAGTTTTGAATCCTTCTGGTACATTTTGAAAAGCAGAAATGATGTTATCTCCATGTGGATTTCCGAAGCTAGAAAAAGGATTTGAAGGTTCTGTGGGCACTCTGGTGGGGGAAGGACAGGAGTCTTTTGGCAGTAATGAACTTTCTGTATACATTTCTGTAGTACTCTTTGGAAATGAGCATCAGGAAGTCGTGTTAATAGCAGAGAGAAAGGCAGTGACTGCTCAGAACACGTGCCAGCAGCATGTCCCCAGTGTGAGGAGCAGCAGCAAGAGGAGAGCTGGCCAGGCAGCTCTGCCTGTCTCACACTGAGGCCTCTGCACACACACACAGGAACATGGCACAGCTGCTGCTGTTCACATCGGAGCTTAGTCTGATCCGGAGGCCTGAGCCAAGCCCTTTAACATGCACAGTAAAAAGGTGGTCTGTGATCAACTTTGTTTTACCTGGACAAACTTTACAGCATTTTCCTTCTACTTTCTGAGGGTATTTGCAGGGATATTGTTCTGGACAGTGAATTTTCTTACATTCTTGTTTGGTGATGTTGCAGGTGCACAACACACACTCTACAATTCCAAAGGCCCGGAGATTGGGATGCCAAGATTCACCATGTGAGTATGTTTTGCCATTTGAAACACAAACTGCAAAGGAAAAGAAAAAGAAGAAAAAGTACAGCTGGAAAAGGTATGGTCACTGGCTACCTATCTATAAATATTTATTTGATTCATGCATATTTTAAAGATATGCATACATACTTTAAAGCAGTGTCTCTGTACATCATCTGTGAGCATCTCAGATCCATTTCTCTGCTTCTTAATTTTAACTTGGAGTTCCTTTACTTAAAATACTCTGAGCCCGTGGTCACCTTTTTCTGAGCAGTTTTGCATTGATTCCAACTCTGCTGATGTCCATTATATTTTGAGGAAAAGAGTGAAGGTGTCTGAGTCAAGTGTCTGACTAGCTCCCCCCTGGTTCATGCATTTCAGTTGTGCATTAACCAGCTTATAAAACTCACTCCTTCCCCTTGTATTCTCAGTCCACACACAGGACACAGCCTGCTACAGTGGCTTTGGCTGCATTTGAATTGAATTTGCAGATGACAGGTTCATGTCATTTGCTACTGAATTCATCTGCACAGCTCCAGCCATTAGCTGAACACAGCCTTTGCAGTGAGAGCAATGCTATCAGCTGAATGGATTAGTGCCACCTGGGCCTTTTATTGCTTTTGCATAAGAGTTTTGCTACGTAGAACACAGAACAAACCACAGAATACTTGCGAAATGAAGTTTAACTCCTTTGTGGAAATATAAATGTCGATAGGTATATAAAGTAATTTGGCTTTTGGAATCACAAGAAAACATTAACATGAAAAGATGCATATGGGACTGAAATCTCATTCCAACAGCTTCTAAGAACTTCAGAATATTTATTCAGCAGAGCCCCTGGGAGTCAGAGAAATACAGCTGACACAAAGAGAGTGGAAAAATCCATGCCTGGTAGAAGCCACTTTGGGTCACCCAGCAGTTGATGGGAATTATATCACTTTACACCATGTTTGCATTTGTCCTATAAATCCTACTTCTTTCTTTTTAAATATTTTATAAACACAAAGAAAAATGCAAACTAATCCTAACAAGGTGAAAGAAAGGGCACCGCCTGATTTCTAAAAGCAACAAAAGTGAAGCTGGGATATGTTGTAAATATTTCCAATTCTTCTAATATGCCATCATTTTTATTAATGTTTTTATTTGTGAAATGTGTTCCTATTTTGCCTGTAACTTTCAAAAGCCATTTAATTTTTATCTGTAATCTGAAATTTATATCTAACTGGTAACAGATGTAACCAACTGGCTTATACTTTACTGAGTTACTGAGATTTATGGGGAGTGTTTTTTGCAATGTCTTTTGTGAGCTTATGCTATCACTTAGCTCATAATTTGTTGCTTTTTAACTCTTTCTTAAGACATGGGGGTTTTTAGAGGTAGGAAACAGTTTTGTTTCTCAAATAAAAGGGAAGTTTTATCTGTATACTTAGAACATGGGAGAAAAAACTATAAATGAAAAAACTGTTAAGTACTCAGCTGCTCAGTAGTAGGCTTCTTACATGCTCAAATAATATGGACCTCTTTTCCCCCAGCCAGAGTTCTCCAGATCCTTTATGGACATCAATACTGTCCAAGTTCTCCCTGACAGGGGAAGGGATGATACACGACACTGTGTGGATACATACTCTCTGTCTTTTAAGAGTTGATTAACACAGAAAAATTAAATATATACTCTGAGGTAGCAGATGAAGCCTCCAGCACAAGCCAAATAATGGCAAATAACTTCTGGTTACCCTGTTTTTAGTGCTCTTCATGTTCAGAATGATAAATCTGTATCCACACAACCACATAGTATTTGCATGTCAGGAGAGCTGTTGTGTGGTCATTTTTTAACTTGTTGAAACGTGTCTCAAGGGACAGGTGCATTAATTAATAAAACACTTGTTAGTTGTGCAGGAACAAAAGAAAACAGTTGGTCAGCATTCCTTTTTCCATCATGGGGATCTCTCAGACACTCTCCAGGCAGTGAGTGAAGTTATACTGCATCCAGAAATATGCTGTTCATCTGTACGTTCTTTATTTGCTGAAACAAGTCAGTTAGAAACTCCTTTGATGATGTCTTCATGTGTGAATTACATGTCAAAGACATTGCACTGCGTGGAGATTCCTGCTCCTAGATTCAGCATAAAACACTGGCATGATCTGAATGCTTTTTCATGCTTGTTCAGGTGGATAATAAAGATCCTATAGCCAACATTCCTTCTGTTAGTTAATACCTCAAAAGATTAGTTGGCCCTAATACGAGGGATTTTAACTCTTTGTGGGTAGTTTCTAAGTGTATGCTGACTGGTATTTGTGGCCCCCTGTGGGAACTGAGCATCCCACCCTTTTTACTGTACAAAACCTGCTGTCCCACTAACTGGTGAACTGGTATTTTCCCTTCCTGTAGTGCATGAGGAATGTGACTTGAATATGGTTTGCCACATGGGCTTAAAATTCTGCTGTCCCCAAATTGTAGCATGTCCTATATTCTATTAGCAGAAGGCTCTAAAGGATTCTTAGAGTAAGATTCATTACATTGGTTAAATTTGCCTCTCTACAGCTCAGGCATCCAGTACAGGCTAATTGCCTACTCTGCCCCTTGTGTTAGTCACAGGGGAGGAAAAGCAACCCTTGCATCCCACTGTATAGGAAACTAGTTTAACCTGAGGGAAGACATGAGACTCTCTTTCATGAGAGTAATTTCCTAAGTCTTGGAGGCAGAAAACCTCCTAATACTGTGGCAAAGCTTTATGGTCTGAGATTTGCAGGGCAGTTGAAATATAAGCTGTTTAAAGCTGTGAAAGTTACAAAATAGGAGAGAGTGTAAAGAAAATAACCACAAACAATTTCCTCCAGGACAAGTCACTGTGTGAACAAATTAGTGAATCTAAAGGCATCAAAGGCATCATGGTGTCCTTTGTGGCACAAAGCACCCTGGCAGCCACTGCACGAGCTCTCAGAATTGTGGGGCACAATCCCACAAAGTAACTCAGAGAGCAACACTGCCTTTGCAGAGTGAAATGCACTGTTGTACATGTAGCCAGAATTTATCTCACTCAAGAAGGAATTTCATATCCTCAATAGCTTATTGCTTTTGCCACCCTGATTTGCATTGGATTTCTTAATACCAGTGTGAATTTTCAAGATTCTGCTGTATATTTTGAGAGGTTTTTTGAGCTCTAGGTGATTGACTCCTGACCCAGAGCAATACTGCAAGAAGTGCTTGTCTTTACCTCGTCCATGCTTATGCTTGCTGTTGATGACGATTTGTACTATTGTTCCTGAGGCCTGCTGGGGATCCGTTAGGACTCCACGGTTACTCCTGGCATTGGCAAATCGTGGAATGTTAACTACCTGCCTGGCAGAGCTGGGTGACAGGTCGTAATGGGAGCGATGGTATGAGTGTCTCTGTTTGGGGACAGAAAGAGAGCACAAGAGTAAATGTCTCATTCCAATGGACAAGGGGAATGTGTATTGCTGGACTAAAGTAGTAGTAGTAAGAGGAGGAGTAGTAGTGCATAGCATGTTTTCTAGAGCAAAAACACTGGTTTTTTTCACAGAATCATTTTCCAAAATGCCCATGATCCTGAAGGTTTCATATTACAGCCCCTATTTTATAAGACATGATTCTTCCTACTCATCCAAAGATCTGCTGGTTCATTTATTTAGGTAGTGCCCCTAATGCTTAAAAGCCCTTCAGATTCTCTCCAAATGCTGTTATAAAAATCATCTCTTGAGCAGTAAGTTGTTAATGGATACTTTTAACCACCAAAGACAGTGATGCCCTAAAGTAAATGTGTATGTGAACTGGGAAGCTAGTGTTTGCAATTACTATTTAAAAGCAATTCTTCCTTAGCAAACAAATACTGTCAAATCTTATTCTTATAGAGCATACACAGCAAAAACCAAATCCAGAGACCTCAGGAGCTCCTCCTGACAGTTTCTAATTCAGCATTATTCATGAATTCAGGTTGAGTGAAAGAAACCTATTTTGGGCTAGATTCACAGAACCCAGGATGAGGCAGTAGGTATTTAGCCCATTATCATCCTTTTCTCTTTTTTCCCTGATGTACTGCCATGCACAGCACAGCAAGAAAGTATGTCTTTAAACTGTAGGTTCCACTTACAGCTTCCCTGTTGGCTGGCTGCCGGAAGATGTCTCCGTCAGAATGTTCCCATGATAATTCTCCATCTCCTGTACATGAAGTAGAACAGCATCAGTTAGAGGAGTAACTGTGCAACACCTTGGGAGATACAGAGGGAAAAAGTCTCACCTGGCTTTACAGCTATATTTAGGGTCTAGTCAGTAGCAGAGGAATGAATATGAAAATCAGCAAATTTTAATATTAATATATTTGGCCACGCAGGGAGCAGAAACTGACTCACAGTTTCCTCCCCATGAGCTGTGCTAAATCTTTACAATATTATGTTTAGGTTTGCATTTCATAGAAATCACAGAGGAGAGATAAAAGAGCTTCTGCCATATTGAAAAGGACAAGCTAGATTATGAGATAAATTATCAATTTGACATTTTTAAGTCAGAGCAGTAGACAGGAAAATACATTTAAAAAGCCCTGCATCAGTGCAGACAGTGAGTTGCCTCTGGTACATAATCTGATGTAATCTCACCTCTCATATGGAAATGCTAATGAACTGTTTTCTCATTAGTGACTGTGTCTGAAGCGACTGATTTCTCCAGTGTAAGGCTGGTTTACTGCATAGCTATGTCTGATACTTTGTACTTGGAAAGTCAGATTGATTTTTGTAACTGGAAGAAGCTGGTTTCAAATACAGCTCAAATAACTACCTGGTAACTGACATCATACAATTGACAAGGATTTACTTTAATTAACTGTCAATGTATTACATTTAAAACAGTATATCACTGTATTTCACCCTGGGAACAGGACTATCACTTTGCTTGCTAGAGATCAGGTGGCTTCACAAGTAGTTTGCCTGGCAAAAAGTTTCAAGATTTGTAAAGATACTGTGGAGTAATATGGCAAAGCAGCAAAGAATGAGGAACAATCTCTATGCAAAGGACCACTGCAGAGAGATCCTCATCCTTGTTTTGTCTGAGGTGATATGTTCATGCAGCACAGAGCACTGCCCTCCTGAGAGATCAGCTCAGGTCCTCCTCCATGGTGCCACACATAGGTTAATTACCACTGCATGTCCCCAGGGTAAGCAGCTTTGTCAGCCTGCTGCACTTATGGGACTACACAGCTTCTGTGCAGGACCTCATTCCTTCAAATTGTGCAGGGCTTTCTGCACCCTGCTGCTTTACTAGCACTGATGCACTCTCAAGTACCTTCTTGCTGGCTCAGCCCTCTGCTGCTCAGAGCTTTTGATCCATTTTGTGCACTCAGTCAACTCCTCAGGTCAGGGGCTGTGGGACTATGCTGGTTAGTGTTTTGCAACTCTTAAACCAGAGAGAAAATTATACAACCAACTATATAATACTCCTTATTTTTACCATGCAGTTGTACATTTTTACAAGCAGAATATCAAAAGAATACAGCAGCACAAAGGTGCAAGCAGGAGAGTTTTTCAAAGCATCCTGGCATCACTGATATCAAGAGTGGCACTTCTGAAAAGTGTAGGTACCTTTAAGTGCCTATCTGCATCTTTGAAAACAGGTCATAGATGCTTGGATATCCTGGGAGTGGTGATTCAAGTGCCATTATACTAACAGTGAGATAAAATTTATCCAGAAATTCTCAGACATTTTGGACTTTTAGACAGACCATTAGGTTTAGACATTCAGAAAGGCTGGGAAGGCCCCTAGAATCACGTGTTCTGTGTGTACAAGATCTAAAATGCAATTGCTAGTAAAATCCTGAAGTCATATGAGTACTGTCTGACTCATTTATACTGTAGTAATTGCCCTTGCCTCTCAATTGAAATTCTCGTGTCTTGCACAACTTGAGTAGGTCTGGTAACTTGTCAGAAAGAAGCCCATCTTTTATTACAAAGCTTCTCTACCCAGAGTAATGGCAGCTACTTCAATACATCATTTGAAGCCTCAATTTACCTCATTAGGGGGATGCAACTTCATCATCAGTGCATTCTCGCCTTATTTCAATTTAGGAAAACAAAGGTAACAATGTTACCTTGCTGGCACTCACAGGGTAATTTCCCGATGTGCATTGGATTGTAATTACATGGAAAACTTGCAGACAGTGTCCTGAGTGACAGTGCTGGTGCACAGACAAGGCTCTGAAAGGGGAAGGAGTAAGCCTGTCCTCCTGTGGCTGTGCTTGAACTTACCTCTGCAAACTGGACAGCAGGACTCCGGAACAGAAACTGGGAAAGAGCAAGTTAATTTGGGACAGGTCTTCAATCCACAGTACACATTTCCTTCCTGCCAGTAAAACACAAAGGGGAATTTAGAAGGAGTTGTCGACTGTCTGGTACTGTATATTCATTTTTTATGGAGATGCTTAAATCTGTGTTTACATAAATGCCACTCTATGCAAAAGCAGAATATTAGATTAGAACAGTCTGTTCAGTACTTGTATTAAATTCTTAGTTCATGAAGAATATGATGATGATGATTTTATGAGAGGAAGTACAGAGGTGCCAATAGTCGATACTGAAGAGCTGGTGGGATTGAGAGGGATGTTCTGGTTCAGACACTGTCTCTGAAGAGTCACTGCGTGACTGCTCAAATATACAGGATTTGAATTGTGACATCTCAGGAATGGCTCTGTGGCCCAATGCCAGTTCAGAGCTGTCCACTCCCGGCCTTGGGGCTCTTTACTTATCAGCTCAGTCTAAATGAAATCAGTCATTGGCTTAGAGCTATGTTTTCCAGTTAGGTTGAAGGGAAATATTCTATATATGCCAAGCAGCAACATTTTACCTGCTGCCTCTGCATTGTAAGCTCACTTACAGCAGATGCAGAGTATGCTTTGTGCACTGTGTTTAAGAGGTCATCTGGCATTTGTTTACCAGGTGCTGCACGCTGGCTCTGAGCACTCTCATGAGTTTCAGCATTAATTCTCAGTTCCCAGCCTTTGCTATGTATTGCTTATATTTCAGTGTCACATCTTCTAGAAAGAAGAACTGGAGCATAGACCGAGCAGGGTTCTGTCAAATCATGTTACTTACTGAGCAGCTGCACTGGGCACACTGGTTTGCTTGCCTGTTTTGGAAAAGGCCCTCAGCCACAAACATTTCGCCATGGTGGTAGGTGGTGCCATTGTATTCACAGGATTTCCCAGTGATTTTGCTGCTTACTGAGAAAAGGGAGTCTTCTGGAAACAATGGGAAAGGAACACTTCATGCAAATATTCTTGATAATTCACAATGTCATAAATAAAGGGGAAGAAAATCTCCCCTTCTCCCTCATTTCTCTGTATTATGTAATGACAAGTTTTGTCATGCTGCAAAGTACGAGTGATATACTGCTACCTTGCTGAACTTTGGTAATTCACACTTTGAGATGACTGTTCCAGTTAATCCTAGGATGCTGATGATCAACTGCAATGCCAGCACTAATGGCCCTGTCTCATGCTGCAGTATTTTCCCTTGTTCTGTAGCATTTGGTGTTAGGACTGAAGGGTGTAGTTATGCGCCTACTTGTTACATGTACGTGGCTCTTTCATGCTGTAATGTAAAAGGCATTCTGTGCATACACACAGAATCCCACTATCAATAGCTCTGTTCTAGCAGGGTTTCCCCCTTCTTAGTACTGGGTACTGATTTTTTTTTTTTTTAATGATTTCTAGTATTGCAGCCCAGAGAAAACTTAATTGCAGGTTAGCAAGTTGTGCCACAGGGCATGCATGATTCCATGCCATGCACAGGCACAAACCCTCTGGTAGAGGAGCAGCAATACTGATGATGGGACTGCCAGACTAAAGCTATGTACTAAGCAAGTGTTTGTTCCTAGTGGCCTTCACAATTCATTGCTGCTCTTGTTTGCAAAATGGGCAAAACTTGTCAAACGCAGATGCCAAAAGCTAGCCAAAAGTTGATTTTTCTCTGACATGCATTTTAATGTCAGAGGTGCAACTGAGTGGACTTTGTTTGCAGAACTTGGTGCATATGACAAAGTGCATGTGATGGCAGTGTCAATTCAACTCTGAAACCTCCTGCTTCAACTCAGTATCATATCGAGTTCTGCACCACAGGGGTTAAATGTTTTTCTGAGACATAAAGCTATCCATACCTTATGCTAAAATATCCTCTAGATTATTTAGCTGTTAGCAGTTGATAAACTCTGCAAAGGGATTACACTTTACCCATGAAATGCAAGTTACCTGATATTGCTTGGGCAGTGAACCTGGCACTGCATACTTACATTCACATGACTTTAGCATCTCAGCATGGGAAAAGGCATTTCAAACAAGGGCTCTGTGGAAGTAACAGTGGAGTGTTTGTTCTCTGGAACCCAAATCACTGCAAATTTCTAGGAATGCAGCTGAAATTTCAATCAGTGGGTTTGGGCTTTCATGTAAAAGAAACCTGACCTGAAAATTCAGGTTTTGCTACACTCCCTTTCATTACCTATCAGATAAAACCAGAGATTTTTTTTTGTGAAATCATGACACCACAGAATGTACATTTTTCAGCTGTGAGCTCAAGTGAAAGAGCAGTTTTCTGCTGGCATGCACTGGCATGAAACACTGTCATTTAGTTTTCCATAAAAGCATACATTAATTACATTGGTCCATCAAATATTAATATTTTAAATGGTAAATGTCAAATCTGTCTGTATACATGTACTACAGTATTTAAAAGTGTATGGGCTCAGCAAAGTCCATTCTGTAGGAGACTGGCAGAAGTCAGCTAGCTAGGGTTCCTTGCCTGACATTTCATTGCCTGACACACTTGGTGTTCACACTTCCACCTTTGAAGCACTGGATACATCATTAGTTCAGTGCAATCAAGAGAGTCTAATGATACCTTTCCAAAATCTTATAAAGAGTACAGAGCCCTGACAACACCTGTGTTTGGCATAGAAGTGCATTGCTTTCAGCACTTTCTGTATGGCTTGCTAGTAATGCACAGTCTGAAATGGAAAGATGTATGCTCTAATTAAGACATCCTTTGAAAGTCATCAGCAAAAGATTCAATTGACAAATTCAGCTACTATTTAGGCACAAATATTGGAAAACATGGATGAAGAGACTTCTTAGGACTGTGCTGCCTCCCAAAACTTAAATCTCCTTCTTGGGCTTTCTGAGAGACATCTCATGGAAAGCAGGAGGAAAGACCAACAAACCTTTCGTTATGTCCTTGCCCCTTGGGCAACTGGAAGAGCAGAAGAACTGGAAAGAAATGAAAATGGAAGGAGAAGTGAAAGGATAACATAGATGGTGCTTGACCGGATACAAGGCCCTGTTCACACAGCCTCTGCAGGACATTGCTGTGCCCATGTGGGATGCCTGTCCAAAAGTAGTGTGTGGCTTGTGGTCTGACATTTGCAAAGACCAATACCTGAATGACTCACCATGACTCTTCAGAGTGTTGGATGAAGAGAGTAAATTTTACTGCAGATTTACCTTGGTATATGCCACAATACTCAGATCTGTAGGAAATTACCAGATGCCCTTAAACTGTGGCTTCTAAATCAGGAAGGAGGATGGTGAAACTTTTATTGCTTGGAAAATGATGGCAGAGAGTTGCACTATGTAGTTGTTTTCATCTGTTTCTTTTAACTGATCACAGAGTTGGGCCTGTAACAGCTAAATCATAACATGCAGCCCAAAAACATGTACATCTGCCTGTCTGGAATATGGGATGAAATTCTATGGCTATTTTAAACCAGAGAATCACAGGATCATTAAGGTTGGAAAGGACCTTTAAGATCATCAAGTCCAACTGTCAACCTAGTACCACCACCATGTTCACCACTAAACCATGTCCTCAAGTGCCATAGCCACACATTTTTTGAACACTTCCAGGGATCAGGACGCCACCACTTCCCTGGGCAGTCTGCTCCAATGCTTCACAACTCTGTCTGTTGAAACATTTTAAACACATCTAACGTAAACCTGCCCTGGTGCAACTTGAGGCCATTTCTGCGCATCCTGCCACTTGTTACCTGGGAGATGAGACTGACACCCACCTCACTACAACCTGCTTTCAGGGAGCTGAAGTCTTATTTGATGAAATAATTTAAAGAAAAGTCAGTTTCAATTACAGAACCTAAGACCGTGGTTTAAGTCCTATGCTGCACAAACCTGTCCATATGATCATCTGTTAGCACATTAAGTGACTGGACATATTTCATTATTGCACAGTTAGGTCTAGAAGAGGTTTTCAGATCAAGACCACATTACTTGTTATTGCAAAAAAATATATAGTCATATATTGGAGATGGCATATTGGAGACCACAACTGATCCTCTCCAAACACAGTATTTGCCTGGAGCTGCAAGGAAGATTTGTTTATATTCTGTGTCCAAATATAATTTGTCTGGTGCAGTTTCTCTCTCTCTAACTTTGCTGGTGTGTGACTGACTTTCTTCAACTCGGACTTGGTTTCTTTCTAATGCTTTTTAAATTATGGCTAATTAGAGGAGTTCAGACTCCCCCATGATATCATATTCTCCTGTAGAATGTGAAATCAGAGTCATCGTGGTTTGTTTTAATAAGTGCCACGTTTGAGCTTTGAAAAATCTTGTCATTAATATTGATATCAGCATACATTATTCTGTGCCTCAGTGAAGACTTGTTAGAATCAGATTAATTAACTGCAAATGTACTGCATTGCTCAAAGCTCTATTTGTAAACCTTGCTTCCTAATCAGGATTGTTCTCTAAGCTTTATCTGGCATTTTAATGGTGCTGACTAACATCGCTTTAATTAGCTGCCTCTGTAAAGTACCAGGCAAACCATCTGTGTGAATCCTTTTAATTAACTGGGTTCAATCTGAGCTTTTTTTTTCTGGCATTCTTAGCATGTCAGTGGAAGCAACATACAACGTAAAGACATTATAGCATCAATTGAAAAGGAATTATCTCTGTTTCTGTGGTTGGCATTTATTCTCTAAGGGCTCAGACTTCCATATAGAAGTTGAGAGGCCATGCTTACATTTGCCTACAATTTTAGCGTGGTCAAGATAAGACCATGAGTCTGCAATATGGATAGCAGTGATTTATCACCAACATTAGCATGAGGTAATGGCAGGGGCCAAGATGTACAACCTGGGCTTCACATGACCTGATATCGATTTGAATTTATCCTGTAAGTAACTTCAGAGGTTAAACCTGGCTGAAAATATCCTTCAGATTTTAAAAACATACCACAGAATACAACTGTATCAAAAATTCATTAGCTTCCAAAGAATTATTTTATAAAAAGGAACTGGAGACTATGATGGCTATACCTGAATCCTTATATCCAAATATTTCTCTTTTCCAAACACGGGATTCTGTCCAGCTTCTTTTGTTTGCCTGGGCTGTTTTTCACTGATGTCTCATACACGCAAGGTAAGTTCCAGCCTCGATGAAGCCAATTCCAGCCAAGGATTCAGCCAATGTATGTGCTTGAATGCTTTTTAGAAATTGATGCTTGTACTGTGAGGAACTGCTGATCTATAAAAACAGGCTTTGTATCAACTAAGAACTGTAGTACACCTCAATGTGAAAGTTCACTATGAACTAGAAGTGCATACAGGTATAGTTCACAGATTCCATTAATTGTGGTTCATTTGACAGAGCATGTGAAGAAACAATATGGCAAAAAGTTTGCCATGAAGGGATGCTACCTCAGTGTGAACTGCAGCGCCAATGCTTTCCTGATAGTCTGACAAAAAAGTGTTAGATATGAATTTCATAAACCACAGACATTATATGGAAATTTTCTGGTTCAGTGGAATCTGCTCCAATTACATATTTTTTCATGGAAGCCTGTCTGGATTCCTGATGGTCTGCCCATGACTTGAGGTGTCCAAGGGCCAAGGTTTGAGGAAGAGTCAAAAATGTACATATACCCGGCCTTCCTGGCTTCTGGAGCTTTCCAGCCTTCTGGGAGAAACAGATGCTGTGTCACATGGATGACAGTTTTGGAAACATCATCTTTCAGCTTTTTATGTTTACAATTCTATTCCTTCCTGGATTGTTATAAAAACTTGGTCCTGAGATGTTTTACCCTTACTTGGATATGAAGTAGAAGAGCATCAGTTATTTGCAACTAATCCCTTGAATAGCTTAGGCAAATTCCATGGGCAGTTCCCTGTGTTTGAAACAGTGGTAACTTCTGCAAAAGTATTTATGTGCAGAGAGTGAAAAGCAGTAACCAGCTATGAGCAATCTAGCCTTTTGGGAAATGGGAGCTGATTTATTTGAGAAATGGCTTTAGGATCCAGTCTTAACTACAATCAATTAAGCATTGAACTTGGATCCTTCTGGATAAAGACAAGAGGTGTAGGTATAATTACTAACAGACAATTTAGGACGCTACCTAACATACTGCTAAAACCACGTCAGAATCAGTACAGTCATGCCATGATAATCAGTGAAGCATTTATGATGTGACATCTGAAAGACAAGAAAATCAGCTGCTTATGGGCAGTCCTTGCCAGTGGGGACAGCGAGACCTCTTGGCTTTCTGACAGCCATTGTGCTGAGTTGTATTGACCTGCAGTCAGTAGCAGGTTGAAGTGAGTGTACTCCTGAAATGGAGACTGCACACGTTGGCCAAGAAAGGTGCAGGCAAAGCTCATGCTAGTCATAACCCTCAGCAGGATCTGCTGGGACCCTGTACAGCCCCTCAGGAAGGGTCTGTGGGGTTTTATTGCATCTCTATGAGGTGCTTTCTCGTACAATATTCTGTCCATTTGTGTTAGTACTTAACACTCTCACTATTGCTTATTTTAGTATCAGAACATCTGGCAAAGAACATTTTTAAAAAATTCTACAGACTCTTGGCTTGCTGACTTAGAAACTATTTTTGAACTGCAACATTCAGAATCACCTAGTGTCATTTACTGAAAAAGATAGGCTTTTAGTGTCCAGCAGAAAGGCTGGGTGCCCAGCCTGGCTTGGGTTTTACGGTTTGTCTATTTTATTAACCACCCTTATAAAAACAATCAAGTGCTAAACAGTATGAAATTAATCAGAAGGTCTAATGCCTTAAGAAACTTACCATACTGGGAACTGTTTTGCAGATAGTCTGGTTTTTTTTAAAGCAGACAGATGATAGATTATGAATTTGAATCCAGAGAGGATTTTATTAAACATGTTTTCTGAATCAACACAGAGCATAAGCATGTACAGACCAAGAGCCTGAGGATTGTTTTGGAACTGTATTCACTAGAGAAGCAATTGGATTCTGCTCTAACTCCAGGACAACTGCTTGCACTGACATCTCTTCTGCACATTTCTTTGTATTCTCAGTGAGTTTTGCTACTTAATGTACACAATTGGAAGTGTCAGTTTAGTTGCAGTGCAGACTCTAAGCTCTCTAGGCTGTATCCTGGTGCAGGAAACTGTCTTTGGACACCAGCTGACTGGTGATGTCACATGCTGCTTTCTGTACATCTCAAGTTGTAACAGCATAATGCAAGGCTGCATTACTTTCCTTGTAACTTAAAATTTGCCTAAGAATTATGAGTTACCTATTCAGAAGGCACACATAAAGAGCCATTATGAAATAAAGCACAATTCTTGGAAATGTGCAGACCACAAGCATTTCTAATGCCAGAGGGGAACAGGACTAGAGTATCAAAGTACTTCTTCCTTCTTTGCTTATCGAAAATTCCATGAAACCTGAATCAACTTAGGCACACACATGGCCCAACAAAAGTGGGCAATACTTTGATGACCTGACATCTGCTTTTGCAGAACTCTTTGCTGAGGTAGAACTTGCACATACCCCTAGGTCTCTGTGTTAAAAAAATATAGTTAATTCTCCTCTTTCATGGAGTCCAGGTCTTTTCCTAGAAACAGACTATTCCGTAGGGTAATGTACATGTAGAAAATATAGGGATGATTTTTGCATACCAAGTGGTTTTCATAGCAATGTTAAAGGCTACAAAATAGGCTCCGTGCTCCACTGCAAAAGCTTCATTCCAGGAGGCCCCAAAATACTACTCCCTGAAGTAGTCTGGAATAACAGTAATGAGATAAGTTATTCATGTGCAGATTCTGAATGGGAAATGGATTCAAACTGAAAGAGAGTAGGTTTAGATTAGATATTAGGAAGAAATTAATTACTGTGAGGGTGGTAAAACCCTGGCACTGCTTGCCCAGAGAAGCTGTGGCTGCCCTATCCCTGTGACTGTTCAAGGCCAGGCTGGACAGATCTTTGTGCAACCTGGTCTAGTGGAAGGGATTGGAACTGGAAGACCTTTAAGCTTCCTTCTAGCCCAAACCATTCTATGATTGTATGAATTTACTTTTCTAGTTACTTTTGATTGCACAGACAGTTGAAACATGTTTGCATCCTCTGTCAGCCTGAAGGTCAAGAGGAAAACACAGAGTAAGTCTAAGTACTTCAAAATTCACTTTGTGAGGGGACCAGGGCTGAACTCCTCTCTCCATCTTTTAAAATGCTGTATGCCTCTTCTGGTTGCTGGAACAGCCACTTTGACAGCTAGATAAGCATGTAAAGATGTTAACAGTTGTTGAGCTGCTCTGAGTAACAATGTCTGAACTAGCCTTCTTTCACCTATGGAAACAGAGCTCTGAAAAAGTGATAATGAGTCCTTTGACTTCTCCAGCCTTGGTGATGTGTTCCAAAGGGTTCAGCCAAAGCTCTCCCCAGCCCTGGAGAAATCTAAGTGCTAGTAAAAGATTCCAAGTAAAAGATAAAGAAGCCTGCCTCCAGGCAAAAATCCTCTATGTTAGGCTCTTCCCTCTCCTACATACAAGACAATAGAATATGGCTGTTGTATATAAGGAACAGCTATTCAGTATGAGACATATTTGGAACGGAGGAATAAATATGTGTTGATAATCTGATCCTTAAAAATTCAAAACAGAGTGGTCTAAGACTTAAAAGAGGTGAGGGAAGCATCCTGCAGAGATTATGCATCTTTCTAGGAGAGTGACAGTGAGATTTTGATCATAGTTATGTTGAATAAATCTGGAAAAACTCTGTTGATTGAACTAACCCTGGTGCTATGTGTACAAACCAAACCATATTTTTAAAATATTCCTTAAAAAAAGATCTTCATGTTTATATGGAAAAAAGATCACATAAATTATACTCTTCTGTGTTTATGCAGTGCATTTCATGCAGAAATAGTAGTACTTTATATAACACAGAGCTCTTGCCTATTTTCCTGCAGTTCCAGTGAAACTAAGATACAGTAACAGCAGTTGGTTTGCTTTGTACTCAGAGATCCAATTAATGTTTGTCTGCTGACCCATTTGTACCAGAAAGGCCAGTGCAAAGAAGCAGATAGCTGGCTCATTCTGCTGCTGTGGTTCACATCCCCAAAAAGACCTTCAGTGCAGGAAACGTTCTGTGACCATATTTTGGCCACTTGGGTATGAGGTGCTATGCTGGGGTTACTTGGTGAGAGGGGCCAAATTCAGAGGTGCTAAAGAAAAGAGAGTAGACAGGGAATCTCTGTCTTACAGGCAGTGAGGGACATTGTGGAGCACAAGTTTCATGGTGACCTGGAATAAAATATGCTCTGTTTTTTCCAGAAATTTTCCCATCTACCAAACTTTCCTCAGTATCTGTAAAAGCCTCTTGCATACCTTTGCCTCAAAAAGGCAGGAAACCTGTCAGCACCATCAACTCAGTTCTATGTATTCTGGACTTGCTCCTAGTGCAGCTTCAGGGCTGGATATCTAAACTGAGCCCAGAGAGCCAGCAGCACATGGGGAACAAACTGCTATTGCAAACTGGCTGTTTCAAGGTCAAAACCACCAGCTGCTGAAAGGAGACATTTTTTTACAGTGGTAAAAAAGTTTTTACTACTGTCACATCAGGTAGGGTAAAACGCAAATATTCTAGAGCTACTTCATCACCAGGACTAGGTCTTGATTCATCATCTCATAAAAATACAGGAACCTCAGATAAGAAAACCTCTTACAAAGTTTCAGTGCAGGGTTATCTTCTAGGGGTCAACTAGGACTATTTTAAACAACTTTTGTGGCCGGAGGTCCTTGGGGATTTGTAGCACAGCATAAGAGACCAAATGGATTTCTTTCCTATTAAAAATTCTTTTTTAAAATTTCTTCCCTCTAATTTTGTTTCCACTCTACACAAACGTGTCACCTCAAGGTCTGATCTGAAATCCATTGAACTAAATAGATTTGGAACCTGGCCCAAACACCTACTCTGTGTGGCACAGCAAAGAGGCAGTTTCCCCTTTCATCTTCTGTCTCGTATTTCTACCATATTCCTTAGTATTTCTAGAGAGAGAAAGTCAGTAGTCAGTCATAGTCAGTAACTGCATCTGTTCTCATAGAAGACTGAGTCCAAAAACTATCAAAGTTAATAGAAATCTGTTGATTGACTACAGTAGAATGTGGATCAAGCTTCAGTCCGTGTGCATTTAGCCTTTTCCCTCAGTCATGCATCACAATCCAAATTATTACAAATCTGTGATTTAAAGAAACATAGATGATGTGTGAAGGTTCCTTTAAAAAACAACCAAAGCTGTGCAATGAAGTCGTCTTTAGAGTAGTGGTGGAGGCTGACAATAAATGTGGATGGAAAAATTGTGCACTATCCAAAAACTGCAAACACAAGCTCTAAACAAAATCCATATGTGCCTCTTGGAGGTGCAGGTGTCAACGATATTAAGCCACAAAATGCTTTACATCAAAATAACTTCAAGGACCAGGTTAAGCTCTAAAAACTCCAGGGTAATTCAGAGTTAATCACCACAGCTAGTCTTTAATATGGTCAGATGGCAGAAAGTGTATGAAATTCATTGCTTGAAGGAACTACTAGCACCTTATCTAGACACTCTGAACTTCCATACAGATTCAAGGCAAAGATGTAGTTTCAGTTTAAACATTCAAAAGGCTGTTGGTTGTGTTTTAGCTTTCTAGGGCTAAGTCAAGCTCTTCACATTATTTTAATATATTTTCTGCAGCTTAATTTCCTGTGTTTTCTTTTATAGTTGCATAAAAAATTGCCCATCAATTGCCCAGCAACTCTGAAGGACTCATAAAACACTTTCTAGGTTGCTCTACTTTAATTCCTGCTCTCAAGTTAAACGATTATATGAATCCACCAATCACTCCCCTGCCAAGGAAACAAATTAAATGAAGCTTTGGTGTATTCTGAGTCCTCTCTGAAGCCTCTTTGAAGGTCTTGGAAGTTATCTTGGAAAAATTCTGAGCAGCTTATCCTATCCTATCATGTCAGTCCAAAGAATGGAAGTTCTGTCACCCATGTGGGAAGGTATGTATTCTTTCAATGCATTTTGGATACTGATATACAGATAGACTTTTTTTGAATTTTTATGGTCAGAAAAGCAGAATGGAAACAAGTGATAACCTCAATCTGGTTGTGATAGCAAACATTCCTTGTGAAGGTAGTGACAAAGGCAAATCACAAACCAATACAAATTATCTAAGAACACATCAATAGGAAAGAATTAGACATCTCCTTGGAATGCCTATGCCATTATATTTCTAAACCAAATTTACTTCCAAATAAATACTTAATTTGAACTATCTGACAACTACCCGTTGTTAGGACTCTCACTTGCTGATGTGAGAAGGATAGATGGTAGCAAGAAGAGTTGCATAGAGAATGGAAGAGCTGGGCACAGTATGCCTTCCTCCATCCCAAAAATGTTTGTGAATGGAAGGGTAAGAAGACTAGAACTGAGAGCCTGGGAGCTCTGGTGTGTGAGCTGGGTAGGACCCAAAGCCTCTTCACCAAATGGTTTTATGTACATTCTGCAATGGAAAAATCACCAGAGCATTCCAACAGTCAGGGTTGAAGATTTTGGTTGTAATTCAGTGCGAGATGCGCTGCACTACACACACGTTCTGTATTTACTTATAAAATGTCTGTCAGGTCAACAGGTGCTGTACGTGCCCTGCACCTTGTAAGGCTGAATCTTTATCTACACTGCAGAGTGCAGGGTGTCACCTGGACTAGCTCAGTTACTGAGTGAAGGTAGCACTGAGCTCATGGCAGGCACATTTTTCCTGCTTCTTCAGCAAGTTTTGCAGTGCAGTGAGTTGCATGCTGTCCCAGGATCTAAAATAGCTAGTTCAAAGATTCAGGTATTACTGACTCATGCTGCAGTCTACCCTGCAGACAGAGCCTCCCTTATTTTTAGGTGATGTTCTCAGACCACTGTTGTGAGACGCCTCATCTGGTCCATCTTTAGACCAGCTATGTATATAGGTACCACCTGGCATTTCTGTATCTAAAGAAGAACAAAAGTACATCAGAAAAGTGGTTTGAATTTGATAAAGAAAAACCATAGTACCAAAGGAGCTTAAATTTAAACATGTTACTAATAATGAATGTTCTTGGAAGGCAGTGTGTTTAGTCGGGGCAGCAAGCTTAAAAAACACTGGAGCCAGATGGGCTGATTCATACATCAGCGTGCAGCCTTATCTGCTGAGAAATCAAACCAGCAAGTGGAATGTGGAAAACTGTTCTAAATCCTGCAATTGTCAATCTTTGCTTCTGATGTAAGCTTTTCTTAGGTTTACACGTTTGATCTTCAACTAGACTCTAAATGCTTTGATTCATAATTGTTGAATGTAGAAATGATACAATTTACAATAGATGTTCCAGCTTTAAAGGCACTGTCCATAGAAGTGCCATAAATGACAGCTAAATGCTCAAAGAACTTGTACATGAAGTTTATTTTCATGACAGGAGTCAGAAGCTCTGAGGTCCACTCTAGGTAAAGAGCTGATCCAGATCTGAAAATGACAGTGAATTCTCTCCCTGACTACAAATCACCTCCCCTCTGATGATGCCCGGAGCATACTGAGGTGGAAGGAGGGAGACCAAGCTCAGAAGCATGTGATGTCCTTTGGGTCTCACTGATGTGCAAAAAGAGTCCCAATTCATGTGACCCTAGTATTTTTGCTTACGTATGTGTGGTGATAAGAATACAATTCAGATGGTAAACTACTTTTCAGAGGTTCAAAAGGAAGGAATATCTAGATCTTTATAAGACACAAGGTCTGGAATTTGCCAATGCTAGAAAGAATAGGTTTAAAAAAAAAAGAAAAGTTAACAGTGAATCTATGGTAGAAGCTGGTGAACCACTGATGAAAGTAGAAGATGCTTCATAACATATGTCTAAAAACTACTTAAGATTCATGGTATCTGGTTCCAGGGAGACAGGATACAAACACTGCATCTCTTTGTGTCAGCAAGTCCAGTGTCGCTATGGATGTAGGAGACATTAATTCCAGGGGGAGAGCAGTGCCAACTTTTCTCAAAGGAATCCCTTCAACAGCTCCTCCACTTAGGTAGCTAAGAAGTTCAGCATCCAATGAAAGTTGCTGCCTCCTGGTATTACCTCTACTTCATTAAATAACAAGGCAGTGATTTGGGCAGTTACACCCTACAAGGCCTGTAGAGACACAAGAGAAGAGCCTCAGGTCACTCTGACTAGCACTACTCATTTCTATAATGCAGCTTGAGAAATGGAGGGGAAACATATGTGTCCTGGGTTGCAGTGTATTCTATTACCATCCCCATCAGCTGTTAAAATCAGGTGGGGCAGTGTTTCCTTGCCTCCTTCCCCCCAGACTATCTTGCTGTTAATTGCCCATCATTGTCCTGCCGCCTGACTCAGAGATAACTCCCTCCAGACTATCTTCTGTTAATGAGCCTAATCAACACTCTGCCTCATGACTCGTTACCCCATTGTGAGATGCTCCACCCAGAGGGAGGAACCAAGCATCCCATCGTGGATATAAGCTGAGGCTGAACACCAGAGACACCGGGCTTCCCACTGGATTTCCAGAGGACAGGAGCTACACAGCCACCACTGGACTTCCAGAGGAAGAGCAGACTGTTTCACTACAGGATCACTGCTTCAGAGGACTGCAGCCACCATTCTACCAGACTGCTACCACCACCCTGCCTAACAGGGTGTCAGGTTGTACCTTGACTCTGTCAGTTTGACAGTGTTTTCTTTTACCTTTTTTCCTCCTTTTCTTTAATTTCCATTAAATTGTTATTCTGACTTGGTGCCTCCCACTGGTTTGTTTTCAAACTAGCACA